>NW_024962278.1:7155943-7679871 GCF_019238085.1 Lagopus leucura | reverse complement strand
TCATCCTGAGCAATTCTCCGAAAATTAATTATTTTTTTTAAAAATTTTTTTTTTTTTTTTTTTTTTTTAATAAATAACCAAGTTTTTTTTTTTTTTTTTTTTTTTTACAAATTTGTGCATTGTATGATGATTGGAAACATATGCTCACAGGAAATGTCATCCTAGATCAATCAGAAGTCCAGCAAGCCAGGGGGTGGGATTTCAAAAGTGCCTAAGTGAGTTAAAACATAAATCCCAGAGAATTTCCACTGCACAAAATTTCATCCAAACCCTCATTAGTCAGAAGTTCAGATAAGCCTTGAAGAATGTAGATTCATAGCTCTCTCAAAATTCTTATTTATTTTTTTAATCTTTATTATTATACCTGGCTATTCTTGTTACTGATACAAATATCCAATACCTTTTGAATCCTTCTAAGCTTCTGGCCCCAGGAAGACCTTGCTAACAACGCATTCACTTTGCACACCAGTGGTTCCAAGCAGGATTTTACTTTCAGTGCCAGATGACTGGTCACACATGATGGACAAATGTCAAGGAAAAGGATACGACTGGGCAACTTAAGCAAGAAAAAAGGATTGCAGAGATGAATGGCAGAATTTCAACATGCCTAAATCCCCTCTGGAAGTATCTTCTCTCCCTTGAGTATAAAGACGAGACGACAGCAACTGGGCTCCTGATTTAAGAACTTAAATTTAAGTGAGACTGATTCAGCCTAAGAATCTTCAGAACCTCCAAGGTGCAGGAGTGATGTTTTCTGCCTTCAGAAGAAAGAATAAATAAACAAGAAACAGCTTTCCAAAGCCACACAAACCTCATGGATTTCTGCAAGAGATGTTAGAGGCACCTCAAATCCTGATGTACACCTGGTTCCCGCAGAACCTCAAGAGCTCCTTCAAGAAAACATCTTCCATGCTCTGATGGTGTTATAGCTTTATGTCTGCTACTGTCAGTAGCAGAATAACTCAGTATTCTTCTTCAGAGAACAGAGATTTTATTTCCCTCTAAAAATAACACAGCACCAATACTTTTACTTTCTGAGATCAGAGCTGAACCTGAGTGACACAGGGATTAGGATCAAAGGTTAAGCCCATGTCAGAGTGAAGATAAAGATGCAAAAGGAACAAATGACTTTACCAAGCACTATTTAAATGGTTTCACATCAACCATTAAGCTGACTCTTCATTTAGCTTAAGAGCTTCTGTAGTTCAAATGAGACATAAAGTTGAGGTTTTTACCTGCTGGCAATAAAAACAGAACAAAACAAAATAAAACAAAAAAAAGATCAGGGAAATTATTGTTCTTCTTTCTGACCATTTAATTGTGCTTCGCCTTGCACAAGGCTTTTTTTGGCATTGAGAATGTTAGCCCTTGTGATTTAGACAGCTGGCCTCAAGGTATGCAAACTAGTTTTGAACAGCAAAAGAAGAGAAAGCTGTAAAAGACACAAATCCTTGTTCATTCCACATCTTCCCTTACGTTACAAAACCAAAATAATTGTACATTTTTAACTTGAATTTGTTTCTTTCCTCCCCCTTCCCCCTCTCCCCTCCCCCAAGACCAAAGACAAAAAGTACTAATTAAAGATATGGTTGAAAATAAGGGATGTGAGGTAATTTAGGCTGAAAACAGAAATAAATGGAATCACTGATTTGGGAACAGTGGATCAAAGAGATAAGCAAGTAACATAAAGAACTCCCAGAAGCTTCAGAAACAGTACAAATAACCTCCAAAATGAAACTCGAACATCTAAGTTGAAAGTTTCCTTTAGGGTTGGGGGAGGGGTTGTATTTGAAATCCAGTTGGCACAAGAAGAACCTTGCTTACAGTGAGGTGTTTTTTGAAAATTTGCCCTCAAATTTTGTGTTTAGAGAAAAAAATAGTTAAGGGGAGGATGGGAGACCTCAAGGAAAATGGCAGTTTTTCCAATGTTTGAAGTATTTGACTTTTGGCAGGTTTCTTTCAAGTTAAACTGACACTGAAAACATGTTGAGATTTGACCACCATTAGCCCTAAAAAAGGATCCCTTTGGCTGGATATTAAAGCTTTGATACAGTATCTGATTGGAAAAGCGAGGGAGTTTCTCCTGGTCTGCCCTTACTCAGCCCTGCACCCCCAGAAAGCCGAGGGCAAAGAGCTCTGTCCCCCTTAATCCCTCCCTCCCTCATTCCAATTCAGTCTGGGGCTCTCATTACTATTACCACACTATAAGGGGTAACTGCTTAAGGTTGTTGTATTTGGCTTGGTATGAGTCAGAGCTATAGCCTAAGACTAATTTTCTTTACAAGAAAGAAGTTTTTACTTTGAGCAGTTTTGCTGTTTTGACCAAACAAAATTGCAGTTCTACACACTGCTTAATGAATCCTAAAACAATTCTCATCCTTCACTGATGTGAATTCCCCTGTTCCTTTTCATCTCTGATGTATTTTGGTAGATAGAAACCCACAGCTCCCAAACAATGGAGAATTTCTCCCCACATACCTACTGGTTCTGTGGAGTGGTTATGTAAGATTATGATTGTTTGGAAAAACCTTCCCATCAACAGAGTTCTAGTAATCAATATATTTATCAGTTTGTCTGTTTGTCTGTCTATTTGTCATCTGTCTGTCTTTCTGTCTGTCTGTCTATCTATCTATCTATCTATCTATCCACGTATCTATCCATCTGTGTATCTATTCATCTGTCCCTTCAAAGTGCTGAAATTATGTTTCATTTGATTTTAGAGAACTCCTCTGGCATGACACAAATATCAGAGCATTTTACATTCTGACTTTGAGATATCTTTAGATCCAGCTTTGCATGATACTTTACAGATCAAGGACCACATTCTGCTCCCACAGAATCTCTTGATGTTACTAGTAACCAGCATTCATCCATGTAGGCAGGCATTACAAAGAGATAGCTTTACTTGTTGCTGGAATGCATTCACCTTTGGGGTGCAACATATCAGCTGTTTAGCAACCTATGACCATGTTCCAGGAGTGGAAGTGAAGAAGGGCGGAACCAAATCCAAGTGAAACTGAGGAAGATCGTGGCAGGCACAATGCAAGTTGCTTCAGATTAAAGTGTCAACCCTCCTCTTCCAGGCCTGCAATTATTAATCTTGAGAAAATTGTCATGGGACTTCTAATAAAAAAAAAATAAAAAGATTTGGTCTTCTATCCTCTTCAAGTAGACCCTCCTGCCGTACTATGCTTTTAATATCCAAAGACCATTGATCAGCCCTAAATTGTTCCCAGGATCAGTCCTCTTTAGAAGAACAATCTAAACTTGGCTATAATCAATGGAAAACAAAGTAAAATAACTTTCTGGGGCCTTTAGAACCAGCTAGGTGGACTTTTACTAAAGAAAAGAGCCAATGGCAGACGATGTGCTATTCCTGCTGGATGTGCCATGAAGGACAACCATGAAGAATAAGGAAGAGCTAGGCTGCTTTTCATTTAAGCTTGTGGTAAGATGCTTAGTACAGGATATCATGTACGTATTCTTAAGCTGTTTTATTTAAGTACGATTACTGAGGAAGGTACAGTCATTTCACCACACCCCTGCCCCCCAGGATGATGCATCTTCTTAGGGAGACATCATGTCAAACAGCAAGCTGTGACATTCACAACCATGGGCTGTATCATAAGATAATGTATCTGCCTGGGAAATCTGAAAAAATGCACCGATAACTGCCTCAGGAAAAATAGGGAGATAGAGATGGAAACCATTAAAGGGGAGAGAGAAAGAAAGAGGGAGAGAACATTTGCAGTACTTTTCCTTTTGAGACCTGACTAGCTGACAAAATAACTAATTCAGGTGCTTTCTAATGTGCAAAATAACTTCTAACATTCTGCCATGTAAGACAAAACAGCCCTTGTTTACTAACTATTAATCATCCTTTATGAGTTCTATTCGGTTGAGCATTGTCAGCTCCATGGGCAAAAAAAAGGCCTGAGCATCTTCAGGAAATTGTTCTAAACCCAAGAGACACCTCTGAGCACTGCTCTGCCTTCAGCATGTGATGGGGCTTGCACTTCAGTGTGGTGCAGTGGTGAAGATGTCAGCTTTTGCTATCTTCCCAAGGCCATCTAGATCCGTCTTAGTCTAGAAAAACAGACAAGAGGAAAGAATAACTCTCAGGTTCAAACCAATTTTTTCAAAGCTCAGTATAAACTTCTGGCTAACGATTTATGCTGTATCGTTCTGCTTCCAAAGTGGTTATCTGCTCCTTCGTCTAGATGAGAGGGTACATGAGAAGGTATCCTTTCTAGCTCCTCCATGAGAACAAATAATTTACTGTCTTTGCTTTTCCTGGCTGCAGTGGATTCTGCCAAAGCAAAATAGCCAAAGTCATGTTTCAGCCTGAAACATGCTTCTGTCTTGGTACATGCATACTTTGAGTGGTGTGTGGAAGGACTTCAGGTGTCTTTTACATCCTCAGAACAGTAAAAACTGCCCAAGAGTCTGCTTACCTTTAGCTTTCCGAACAAGTTGTTTAAAATGGCTGCTTCCCATCTTCCTCTTGTTCATTAAACTTGTCTTAGTTGTCTTAGAGTTGAAAACAAAGCCAAGCCCAAGCTCTGGGAGCTGATTTATAGCAAAATCTCCCTACTTCCCAGAGATGGGTGAGTATTCATGGAGATCCCTCATTTTTTCCTTTCCTATGGATCAGTGGCATGCTTCAGTATTTAAGAAAAATCTGTTTCCTTATCCAGTTTATGCAGCAGCAGTAAGGGACTGCGAAGCCATATTTATGAAAAATAATATGGAGATCGTTTCCCACCGTGCCTCAGAAGGATCTCTGAACAGCACTATTTCAGTGCTGCTCCCAAAGCCCAGTTTGTGTGTCATATGCCTTTTTCCAGTTGTAGAATTAGTTGGCTGTTATCTCCATCTTAAAAGATCTTGAAACTGTGTGGATGAAAAAAAGAAAAAAAAAAAGAAAAAAAAAAAAAGGAAATTTATAAGAACTGGTAATGTTTCCACCAGGCCCTTATAAAAATGCAGCAGGACTTAACAGCCCTTACTGCATCTGTTCCATTGAGGAATACGGTAATATTACCTCCCGTGCTTCTGGAAAACAGCCTTTTGGGATCAAATCTGGCTCATGCTGATTCCAGTCACTGGAAGAGCTGCTTTTTTTTTTTTTTTTTTTTTGCAGCAAGTTCAAGGAGAGCAAAGCATCGCAGTTTGAAACAGTCAAAATTAGTCAAATGTGTCCACAGAACAGGCTGGATTATTGCTGCCTTTGCAACAGGTGATTGCTCCTCTGCACATAAACAGAATAACAGCTGCGGGCAATTGCTGTTTCCTCATTAATTGCGTTTTTGGGCTCACCGAGGTTTTCTGAGTGGTAGAACATTCCCTGTCCCTTGAAATGCTAATCGAAGCATTTGAATATGTTGTTATCCTGACAGCACTCTTGAGAAGGGCTTAAAACTGACCAGCTGTCTAACTGCTCCCCATAAATCACTCGCCTTGACCTAGCGGTACATTTTTCTTCTCTTTCGTGTCTATTTGCTGTTTGATACAGGAGCCTGTGCTGTAACTGCTCATTTAATACCAGACAGTGTAATACCCTTGCAGCCTGTCATGATTGTCAGGTTGATTTCATTAGTACGATAAGATGCATAGACTCCTTTTTATCTCTTGTATTCTCCTTCTCTCTCTCCCTTTCTCTGTAATTTGGGTCTTTAAAGTCCCTGCTGTCTCCTGATCTACAGATAATTGTTTACTGTAATACTAGCCAGGAAAAGAGCTGATAAACTCCAGATGTAGCTAGGTCTTCAAATTCACTTTCCTTGCTCTATGCCCATGGCTATGGACCTCAGATAATATTTTGCTGCTGTCTGGGGTCCTCTAAACCTGCTAATAAAAGAGGCTATTTAAGATGGAAAATGATCATATCATATATGATCTGGGTGGCTCATTAGAGTTTCTTTTCTATTTGGTGGTTTGTTTTGTTGTTTTGTAATTTTTTTTTTTTTACAGGCTACTTATTAGCCCCATTCTTGTTGCCTGCCTGTATCTGCCCTGCACTGTACTCTTTGAAGTCTTATCATGCTTCTTAGTGACAGGAGCCAGGATGCTACATGCTAACCCCCATGGAGCAAAGAAATGAGCAGCCTTTTCCTCTTAAAAAAAAAACCCCCCCCCGGGGGGGGGGGGAAGGAAGAAAAAAGGACTATATACATATAAATATATAATATATATATATAAAATCAGCCTTCTCTGCCTTGCTGGAGTTTGTGGTTCCTCTGGGTTCTTTGCACAGTGGTGTTTAGAGAAGGCAGATTGTCAGGGGTTCAAAAACCAGAACCAAGGTACTGCCTCCAGCTTCAACAGCTCATGAAACAATACCTCTCCCAGGTTTGATAGCAGTTCCTTAGTTTATTTCTTTATTATTGTTCCTTAGTTTTACATACCTTTGAACATCCCCTTCCACCCGGAGCTGAAAAGCAACATGCCATCAGAGGCAGCTCTCATATCTCTAGCCTCAGTCTAAGGACCAAAAATAGCCCACACTTCCACTGTGAACCGAGCTTGTAACCAGTTCATGAAAAGGTTGACTCTAAATATGTTTTGTGCCCACACATAATGTGGTTAATATTGGCTAGCAGTTGTGACATCCTCTCCTGGCATATGGAGATCTTCCAACAAACTGGTTTGGCACATTATTTTTCGCTATAAATTCAAGACCACCTAACTATGCCTGTGTAACCTGTCTGTCTTGCTCCTCTGTGCTCCAGACCTAGGTGTGGGAGGATATCCTCAGATGCCTTGTCTCATGATGCTGCAGCAAGCCAAGGTACGACATTTTCAGGCACGCTGGTATGTATTCAAGGACTGTGGAATATTTGTCTGACCTGGGTGCAAGCACAGGATGCACCACTGTGCAGCTCTTACACTCTACAGACAGCACATTGTTGCTCTGGAAAATGAGCTGCCATGGGGATGCTGGCTTGTGTCACAGGAGAGGCTCGAAACACAACAAAACAGCATGTTCAGAATCATACCTTAGTAAGAATCTGGGCTTTTTTCAACCTGAGATTTCCAACCTAATTTTGCAAAATCAAAACTGAATTTGCATCTGACCATTCCAATTCCTGAGAGAGGACTGAAAGGCTGAAAGGATATAAATTTTATGAAAAGTGTCGTATTCATTAGCCATTTCACACACATCAAACCGAATTCCTTGTGTATGACCTCCCTGTAGCCTGAGGTTTTGGAAGGCTCTAATATCCCAGGCTAGATAAGGATGTTCAGTGCCTTCCACCGGATGCCCCTTGTTTCTCTGCCCTAGAGCAAGGCAGATTGGCAGTCAGCTGCCCTCCTGCTGCAGTGGCATACCTGGGAAAGGGCATCTTTCAGGAACAGGGAGTGAGAGTTCAACTGCAGATCTAATCTGGGAGGTACCAATCCCATGTCTCCCTGTTCTTCAGGCCTTCCCACTTCATGTTCCCCCAAACGCCTCCTTAGTGCAGGCAGTGTTATCAAACTCCACATCCTAATTACACTCCCAGAACTCTTACACAAATATTTTGTCTTCCACTTGGTATTGCATGAGAATAGGAGAGTGTAGATGAATCTACAAGCCCATTGCTTTCAACTGTTTAGAATGAGAGGCGTGGCTCATTAGGAGAGGAGGCAGAATCAAAAGCAATCACTCTGCATTATCTCAAATAGGCTCTTATTTTCTCTGTGAAAGCATCTTTTCCCCATTTTTTTTTCTTCAGTGCAGCTCCATTTCACTGCAGGCTTTCTCAAGGCAGTGAAGAGCCAGTGACAGGGCATTTTCAGTAGGCAATGAATGCCATAGGTTTTAATCTGAAGAAAGGAGCTGATGGGCTCAACATCATCTCAAAAGCCAGACTGGCTGTCACTCCAGACATCAGTAGAGATTTGTATGACCCACCTTCTCCAGCCCAGTATCGAAACCCTTGCCTTAGCCATCAAATCAAAAAGAAATGCATTGGTGTAACTCTTTGCTCATCATAATGCTGTTTCACTGCCTTGCAATCCACTTTTAATTGGGATTTGTTTCCTGGCAACAAGATGTAAGCAAGGAGATGGTCCAAGGAGAGGGAGCAGGAGGGGAGAGAAAAATGCAGAAATGGGTGTCTCTGGTCAAGCTTCTGTTCTCTAATGTTCCGCAGTCTGATCTGCTCCCACAATGGATTCCAAAAATGCTCCTCCTTTCCCCTTCCTTTCCTCAGATTTAAAAAGGGTCTTTCTCCTCCTCTCTTCATGTAAACATTACTTATCTTGTTCTATAGGCAGCACAACTATCAAGAGCAAGTACTCACAAAGTGTAAATTAGCTAGTGACAATAAATTGTCAGATTGCCTCTGAGGCAGAAACAAATGAATAGCTTAGTTTATTAATCACATGGCACCTTCACCTTTGATGTCTTGATGTTCCAGTTTTGGTGCTCCATTAAGCAACCCTGAGTGACTGCTGCAGCAGCCTCCACTAAACCAGAAATTTTGTTGGCAGCACATTTCAGGACTTCAAAGGCGGTAAATTACCTTGAGATTGTTTCATTAAAGCGCCCTTCCCAGTGTGAACAGCAATAACAGGAGAATTGAGATCAAAGAGCATCCATCTTTCTAGATTTGTTACATAGAAAATTACATGCTGAGGGTGTCTTTTTCACAAATCATGTCGCCTTCCATTTCGGCAAGAATGGTTCTAATTAGAGTCGAAGACTCCCTGGCTGTGTGGAGAGTTATGATTGTCATTAACAGAGCATTGGAAACTTTTTCTTTTTTGCCCTCCCCAGAACCCTAACCAATTCTCTGTAAAGCAGCTATGTTTGTGTTGCGCCTCTAGACTCTAATTAGAGACAATTATGCTGATTAACTGATTGCAGGCAGTTCTACACAGATTCTTGAGAAGAGCTCTTCCTGGGATGTAAATTTGTTTATTTTAAATATTCTTTCATTTCCCTTCCCTCTCCACCCCCATGGGCCATCTGAATTCACACAGTCCTCTGCCTTGCTCTCTTCTTTCTCCTCAGCTATCAGGGATGCAACCTATGCAAACAGACCAGATAGAAAGGGCAGCTGGATGTCCTCCTGGCATATCTCTCTGATCACAGAATCATAGAATTGTTAAGGCTGAGGAAGACCACTAAGATCATCTAGTCCAGCCATCCAGGCACAAGTCAGCATGATGAAGGACCTCTCACACCAATTTCTGTATGATTGAGTTTCATTTTCAGGTGGCTGACAGCACCAGCCTTTAAGCCATGTGAATCTTCCCTATCAGCTCAAATCCCAGCAGAACCAACAGTAAAGCATTTAAAAAAAAAAAAAAAAAAAGCAACATCACCTGCTGATCTGTCCCTGCCTCTAATGGCTGGTACCTTCTCAGAACAGCACATGGAGATGCATGGGGTGGAGCAGTCATGGGGAGGCAGGAGCTGATCTCATGGTATAACTGTCTCTTCCTGTCCCAGTTGCTGTGCACAGGCAGGGAGAGAGCCAGAAGGGCATCTCTGCACAACTAGGGCAATTCTTGTGAAGGCTGAATCATCACTTCTCGAGAAATTCCTTAATCAGCAGGCTGCAAAACTTGTCCTCCGGCTTCCTCACAGCTGTTCATCCGTGTCCTCAGCCATTTTGCCACATTTTGCCACACACAAAGGCACCGCTGTTGTCTGCAGCATGCTGTGTACTTTAGGATTTTGGAGAAATAACAGCAGTCTGTAAAGAATCGAACACTTCCATAATCACAGCATTCCCATCTGCTTCAGAGGAAAGCAGGAGAAACCAGCAGTGGAGGCAGTCACTGAGAAACCTCCTTCCCCAGAAAGGCTTATCCACATCCCAATGGTTGGAGGCTGACTTCTGCATTCAGGAAGAGCATGTTTGCACCTGTCCACTATCTGCTTGATTCCCATTCACTTAAATCTGATGTTCTTGCCACCTAGACAGACAGCTCTTTTTTCATCATCACAGAATCACAGAATCACCAAGGTTGGAAAAGACCTACAAGATCATCTAGTCCAACCATCCACCTATCACCAATAGTTCTCACTAAACCATATCCCCCAACACAAAACAAAAAATCCAAATGTTATATTACTGAGGACAAAAGCTTAAAACCTGCCCAAGTAAAGACCTCTTTCAATGGTTCTGCACTTGTGTGTTGCTCAGGGTTTTCTCAGGTATTGTGCAAAATGGAATCACTGGTTTGTCCAAATGTAGCAGTGAACATTTTCAGACACTTTCCTGTACCTCTCCTACTAATCTTCTCTCTAAATGAGCAACTGTGATCTTTTCGGTTTCTTTGAATTTGTTTCCCTGCAAGACTTCAAGATCAGGGCAATTCCAGAGATATTCTAAATTTTCAGAAGCATTCTCTGTCCTGTTTTTTAGACTTCTTTGTGAAAGATCATACAATTATTCATATGCATAACGCTTGGACAAAATAATCTATTTACTCTTTCCTGGGTACAATCTATTAATTTGATGTAGAAGACTATAACTCTATTCCTATCTTTTTTGCACTTGACCTCTGATTTGCAGATCTCCAACCACAACTAGACCGAATGAATCTAAAATTCAATTGAGCTTTTGAACTGCAATTGAATGAAACAGATAAAGCACTCATGGCCAGCAGTAATATTATTTAGATTTTCATTTTTTCATAATTCGTTAGAAGTTTGAAGTAGGAACAAGGTAGTTCTGAGGATACAAACAAACAAACAGACAAGTAAGCAAATGCATCAATTTTTCTGCACTTCATGGGTTTCTTGAAAGTGAAAGACGATATCAAAATGCAAAGCTTGAGAGATACAGACATTTCATTTTTCTCTCCTGTTTCATGAGACTTGTTTGTCAGACATCATAAAGGAAGCAAAACATGAAGAGTATGGAACTGTGGGAAAGCCAGCAGTGAAGACTTTTATCTGAAATCAGTGGAATCTCTTTCACCAGCTCCACAGAGCTCCGAATCCAATCTGTTGGGTCCTTTTCCACAGAGAAGAGATTGAGAAGAATAAATAGCATGCTATGATTTGTTGGACTCTAGTGAAGACATACCATGCTTGACTTCATTGTAAATGGAATACGCATAGCCATTGATCAAAATGTCTTTGTCATTGCTGGAGTTATGTCAGAACTGGGATTTCAAGGATTCAAAGAATTGCTTTTTGTGATATGAAGTCAGAATAAATTAAGTAAGGCTTCTGACAGCTGATTTCCAATGATAATCTCCATGTTAGGAGTGACCTGTATATTCAACCCAGTCAATCTTTCATCAAGATGACAGCTCAAGAGCACTGTTGATTTCTAACCCCAAGGATGAGTACAGATCCTCTCACTTGGGACAATAAAAGCTGATTGGTATGAATGCAAAAAAGAAGACTGAGTGAGAAGAAGATGAAAAAAGGATCAGAGGCTGTATCTCTGCTGCTACTTAGAACGGAGCAGATCCAAACTGCTGACGTCTTGTGATATAAAAGATCTGTATAAGGGTTTTCTGTTTCTTTTTTTTTTTTTTAGTTGTAATGATATGCAAATTTTTGATGTAGGAAAACACCAATCTTTGCAACCCAATAGGTCTTTCCCCATCACAGGGCTTTATGGGTTATGCTCTGCTGTCATATCTGGGTAAACTGATTACAGCTCCATTTGAAGACAATGGAATCACAGTGATGACAGACAGATAGATAAATAGAACATAAAAGTCAGTCTCAGAACTGATGGGAGATGGTACTACAGAACAACTTGCGAGGCACTGTATGAGCTGTAGGGTATGTGAGATTAGAACAGCTGGCGACTTATACAGTGTGGTTGTATAAATATTTCAGTACAGCTGTTGGTAGTAAAGTCTTGAAGTGTACATGTCTGAACAGCTCCTGTAGAGATTGATTTTTGTTTATCGCTTTTTTCTAAGTACAGAATTTACACATGAAATTAAAAAAAAACGACAACAACATAGTAGTCTTTCTAATTGTGGTTGAATAGTCATACTGTTAATAAGTGCACAATATAACTGTAAACAGATCACAAATCTGGAAGCATATTCATTTAAGTTACCTTTGTTCTCATTCCAGGAAATACAAGGATTTGATAAGTTGACATTGATTTAATAGTCTGAAAACTGGAATCAATCTCTCTTTTCAGCCTTTTATTTTCCCTCCTGTTGCAAATTGCAAACACATTTCTGCTTCCTGCAAGCTGTGCATATATTTCCATGGCCATCTTGAAGACCTCTCTGCCTCCCGCCCCCACTCCAGCTTAAGGAAGAAATGTCTTGTTAATTGAGGTTGCAATTCAATGTTTAGTGAAGGAAACGAGCGCAATACAGTTAAGGAAATTCTGCTTCACTGCATGTTCATTCTGCAGTGGCTGATTACTGGTGTGATGATGATGATGATCAGATGTTGTTTGAGAACTGAGATACAGTGATTGGTTTTGATAACCTGAAATTAACAACTGGATTTATAGCTTGTAAATATTCCTTGTGGTGAATTCTCGCATTGCCAGCATAATCCCCTCTTCCTGTACAGACCTCATTTATGAATCCCAAACCAGTGACATTATCCCCAGGATGTAAGACAAGACTCTCTCCTGTAATGCACACTGCATTTACTGAGTAGTCAATAAAGTGGCATTCTCAGACTTTTTATGTGGACTGATTAAATTGTATGAGACTGTGACAGTTAAATTTACACATGCTGACCTACTGCTTGGTTATAAAACTGCAAGCTTTTACTTGCACGGGATTTCTACTACAGTATTTTTCCACCATTTTCTCCTTTGTGGTAAGTAAAGGTCTCTTATTTTCGGTTTTGTGATGCAATGCAGATACTTGGTGCCAGCTTGGCTCTAAGTCAGTTGCCAGATTGCACTACTAAGATGTGCCATCCAACAGCATCAAGCCAGAGTGATTGCGCAGCAGGGGCAAAAAGACACCTCTACACCACTTCAGTGCTCATTCTGGCCCACTGACAGATACTACTATGTAGAATGAGTTAAGGATCTCATGGGCTGTTTTATGCCAGCCTAGTGGAAATGGCTCTGCTGGGCTGCAAGTATAAATGGGAGTGTAAAGATAAAGGGGATGTCACTTCCACATGCCACTCTACCAGCCCCTCCAATCTCTCTGCCAATCCAATCCACTGCCTGCCTCTGAAAACACAGGGATCACATCATGCCAGGGATTCCTCTTGAAGACAGACAATTATCAGTGAAGGGGAAGTAATACTTCTTAATAGTATGATTAAGAAAGGTTTTCATGCAGATTCATATTTTATGCTGCTGAAAAACACATTTAAATGCTGTTTCAGTTTTTCTTGCCAGAGAAACATACCAGAGGTACAAATGCTGAAATAGCAGTGTTAAACTGTAAAGTTAGGGAATGTCAGTTTAGTGGGCTCCTGAGATGATGATGGGAAATACATAGCAATGACTGTCTTTTGGAAACATTTTGGCCAATGTTCAGATCTTGTAATACTTATAATCCTTCTGACTTTGCCTGCTGGCAATGATGAGGACTTGCCCTTTCTAGTCAGGAAGCTGACAGATACGGGAACAGCAAGAACCTGTAAAATCATCAAGCTAAATCTTTCCAAACCCATTGCTGAGCCAGGGAGAAGACAAAGCTGATAGGAAGGTAATGAGTGCAGTCAGAATTGCCCCACCTTATTTTGTGTTGCTTGTGATTGACAGGCCATTCTTTACTAAGTAGTTTTAGGAAAGGTTTGACTGGTTCCTTCTCAAGAAAGGGTCTATTTTTTATTCTTCTAGAAATGGTTCTCTTATCACCAAAAAGAAAGTTGGAGTCTCATTCAAAAATAGAGTAAATGGAGTTTATTTGTTGATGGTGATTCTTTTATGCTGCTGAGGTTTCTGTTCCATCTTCCTTAGGGTCACTGTCAGATTACAGGGCAGGTCAGCTTCAGCTATGGGCCATGCCATGTTGCACTCTGTCAGAGCTCCTGGTCTGGATACATCTAATGCTAACTGGGAAACAGGAGGCTGGAAAAGCATCTCCTTGGGAAGCTAGAGAAATGGTCCTCTCTATATTTAGCCAGAGAACAGCTGAGAGCTTCCTCTAAAGATTTTGAGAGTGCTGTAAGGATTTTGGCATGTTAGAAGGTGTTGGGAAGCTGGATAATATGAAGTATTATAGAGCAGCATCCCCAACACTCATTAGCATAAGTGCCTCTGTGCCTATGCTATGCAGAAACCAAAGTCAGAATAAATTAGACCAGTATTTCAACTAGGCTATGCACGCACATTTGGTGAGAGAGGACCAGGCATCACAGGAGAAAGAGAAGTACAACATTTCCATGTATATTTATGGAATATTGTGTCCAAGATGAAGGAAATTATTTGTAAAAATATTCCATTTAAAAACCACAGAATAAAAGTGAACTCGACAATGTTTAAATTGTTATCCTTTGTGGATGCCTGTTTTATAAGTTGAATATTTTGTAGGGGTTGTGTGCAAACCACCTAATAGAAATGTCATTCTGCAATTAAAGTAGGTTTATTCAGTAAAGTGCTGTATTATGCTGCATGAATAGTTCACTGCAGTTTGGGCCACGGCAACGTCTCAAAGACCTGATCCTGTTTTCAGTACACAGTCAAAGCAACTTAGTGGAAGCTCTTCTTGGATAAGGAGTACGGAATGAGATCTCTTATGCTCACTCTGTCCACAGCAAGACTGTCCTGCTCTTTTAAAATGAAACGTGTTATTAGTACTTCTCTTAATTATGTAAGGCTGTTAATACCCAAATTGATTTGTCATTGCCACTGCCAGGAAACTATTTAGCAGAAGGGCATTTTTATAGCACTGAGGAGCCCACAAGTCTGATATACTCAGTGGACCTACAAATTAGCATGATAATAGAATTTATAATCTGTTGAGGTAAATAGAAACCAAAGACCACAGAGACATCCGCATGTGGTAAGACCGGTTTGCTAGCCAAAACAAAGTCTACTTGTGTTGTTCACATTCTTGAAGAATCTGAATATTAGAAGATGTCTAGGACGTAATGAGGTACATTTCCAGACAAGATAAATAGAGACAGAAATATAAGCTGAGCGTGAAGAACAGAGCTACTGTAGGAATTTTAACACAAAAAAATTGAGTGAGTTGTGGGAGGCACACCCAGTTGGGATTCTGGTTTTCATAGGCTCTTTGCTTGTCAAACTTAATATCAAGTAAAATAACCTAATTTGACTTGGCAAAGGCATACAGTATATAGACTTGATATCTGTGACAGGGGCTTTTGAAGTTTCTTATAAACAGTGTTTTCCTTGCTTTGGAAAAAGAGGCTGAACAATCAACAACTTTTCCGATTCTGACTCCCACAGCTGAAGAGAACAAATCGCAAGTAGCTCATCAGTGAAGGAAATCCCTCTGCTCAGCCTGTCTTCCACAAAAGGACTTAACCGTGCTCAGTCTTAGGCATGCGCTTGAGGATTACCCAAGTAAGGGTGTGTCACATTTTTTTTTTCTTTTTTTTTTTTCTCTGTTTTTTTTTTTCTAACCCATGACCTCACAAAAGCATACTGTGGGATTGTCTAGCAGGCAAAACATGTGGTTTTGCTCTCCTGATTTCTTTCTTTCTCTGTCTTTATTATATTATGGATTAACGTGAGATCTGGATATGAAAAGAGAACTTATTCATTCATTAGGAAACACAATTGCTATTATCACTGCTATTATTATTGCTATTATTCCTGATTAGGAAACAAGAAGAAATAGGTTGCACATAGGATAATAAACACATACTGGAGACCGCAGGCAGAACTTTATAAATGTGTTTGAGATGCATTATTTTATCTTTGGAAATAGAGCAGATTTAGCCACAGGTAAAAAAAAAGTTGATTGGAAGATGGTGATGGAGCATCAGTCACAGAATGTCCCAGTTGAGGGGCTTTGTCTTCCTCGGCAATGTTCCAGTTTCTTTTTCAGGTTCCTTCCCAAAATCTGATTCAGTACCGAAATATGGAGACACTGTTCTCACAGGAATCAACAAAAACTACACAGAATGACTTTTGAATTTTCATTTAACTGGGGATCAGATCAAAATAGGGTGGTATCAGAATACTCCCCAAAATTCCCAACAATGCAAACAAATGGCACAAGAAGTGTGCGGCTCACGAAGAGCTGTTCATTTCCACATGTTGTGAAATGTGTCAGATCTGCATCTCTCCCATCTAGGAACAAATTGCCATTTTCTTTTTTCTTTCCAAAGAGTGCTTTCTCTTGCCCTTTTGCTCTCCATCTCAGTTCTTCTTTTTCCCTTCTGCTGCCACATTGTAAATGCATTTATACTCAGTATGTTGAAATGCACAGGAGCCCACAGTTCCCTCTTGAGTCTCAGCTCTTAGTATTAAAGTACTTGCTTCATATACTTTAATTTGCCCAATTCCTGCAGCTTTTATCCTATTGATAATTGATAGACTGTTCCTTCCTTCCCAATTTCCTCCATTAGTTACATCAGGAAGTTTATTGGTGTTCCCTGCATGTAACTCAAGAAGACGGATAGCGCCACGCTTGTTTCAGGCCTATGTAAATTAATACTGGCCAGAAGTCTGAAGGCAAAGATCAGCAAGCCGAAAAACCCGGAAGATATCTGGTTACATGCCAGAGGCCTCCTCTTCAAATGAAATGACAGGAATCTGGGGCTGAAGGACTTCCGTTCGCTCTTAATGAACTTGAGTGGCTCTTGCCTACTACCAGAAATGATATGCAGACAAGCAGCTCCTAAGACACGTCATTCCTGTAGTTTGCAGGCTGTTATTACTTTTATTCTCTCCAGCATCCCCTTTTTATTCTGCAAGCCTAAAGACCAACCCTGTAAAGCGTGAATAATACAGTGGCCAGGAATAGTATATCACCAATGTCAAAGTGACTTTTCATCAGAGTGGAAGCAGAAAGTCTGACCCCTTAAACTTGGTGTGGTTCTCGGGCAGGTTCATCTGACAGATGTTTCTGAGCGAAACCTGAGAGGATTCCTGTACTGGCACAGCTGGTCTTGAAGCTTCATGTGTCCCTTTGTCATGAAATCCAAACATTTTCTCTTTGTCACTCCTGCTCCACTTGAACCAAGATTCAGATGCATGTGCGAATGTCTCTGTACAGACAATAATCACAAGAGACTGTCATGATTTGCTGTTGTCCTCTACCATTACACATGTGAACATAAACACATTTACAGAGGAATAATAAAGGGAATTTAAAGCCAGGATGTAAAAAAGCAGGGTATGAGAAGTTACCCACTCAAAACCTGGGTGTGCGTCTCTTAGATGTAACAATTAAATGCTAACATGGTGTAATACAATAATATGGGAGCACTGGGTTTCATTCCAGTGGCAATCCTAATTATAACACTACTTAGTACAGGAAATTGCCTGTTGAACTGCTCTGCCTGAAAACCTAAAGAGAAAATCATGCATATGTTTACTTACATAGTGAAATACAACACAAAGCCAACTCCAAACAGCAAACCTCAAGATATCCTTCTTCCCTTTACACCTTCTCTTTCCTCCAAACCTGCACATGGCAGAGTAACACCATGACAGGAGCCTCTTTATTGGTGGAAAGAAAGTGATGCAAGAGCCTGGTTACAGAAGCCAGTGGTGTGTGATCAAATGGTGGCTTGATCGAATGGTAACGTGATAAAAAACGGACTGGAGACTGGAGGAGCTCTGCTCCACCAGCAGACAGAGCAAGAGCTGTCACTCCTCAGTGTAACTGCCCTCGTCGATGGCTATAAGATGCAGGTGAACTGTGGGGCCTGGGCTTGTTGAAGCAGTTATAAAGCGAGAGCACTCCTTTCTATCTGTATTTTCAGAAAGCTTTGAAGAGAAATGAGCAAGATATTTACGAATTGAAGTGCTTCTAATCCTGTTTCTCCTAAGAGGGAGATAAGTATCAATTTGATGTTCTTCAGAGATAGGGAAGAAAAGAAAGGACTGTGTTCCTCTTAGCTCCCTAACATTGGACTGAAGTAAACTTTTTGTTTCCCCTGAACTTCTGCTTTTAACTTCTATTATAATGAATCACTGTACCCTTCAAAGCATGTAGTTTGCTAGTTTGTAAAGAATCTGGAGGAATTCAGGTTGGGCAAGGGACACTGGATGCATGATTCTGGTTTCTGTTCTGCTCAATTCTTTATGTCCTTGACACACTCTTGATTACAGACTGGAGAAGATCTTGATAATATCAAAAAATTTAATATAAATATATATAAAATATATATATATATATATAAAAGGGAATCTAGGCACTAATTCAGGAAAGTCCTTAACCATGCACTTGAGGTTGTTCCTCAATCACAGCCAAAGGAGAGGACAAAGACCTCAAGTACAACAATATGCAGACAGAGAAAATCTCTGCTGGGGGCTTTGGTTTCTTAGCTGCGTGTGTACTCATGTCATTCTATTGACCTTCAACATCCACAAAAAGGCAGTATGTTTTACTGGAGCCAAGTTGTTTTACGAGCGTCGGTTGAGACTTGAAGTTCTTCCCAACAGCAAACAAGTGCTGAATCAGCAGCTGAGTTCTGCAGAAAGGGAGAGTGTGACAATTTTATATTGCCAGTACATCTAATCAAAAGAGAATTAACTGCATTTTACACCGGAGTAAACACTATTTACTGGCTGATATCATGTGACTAGACACACCATATTTTGACACTACAATGTCTTCCCAAAATTCCTGGGAATTTCATTCAGCGTCTGTTTGTTCAAGGAACGCTTAGATTTTGTGTTGAGGGGCATCGTTTAGTGAGAACTATTGATGATAGGTGGACTGGATGATTTTGTAGGTCTTTTCCAACCTCGGTGTTTCTATGATTCTGTGATTCTGTGATTTCTGTGTCTCGTTATAATTTCTCTTATATTTTCTCCTTACACTTTCTCTTATATTCATTCTTATTATAAAATTTATAGCAATAATTTACTGAGATTTGATCCTGCTTTGAGAACCCCAGGCTACTGAAACTCTTTATTACAGAAAGAAAACTGTTGGCACCATCTAGCATATCAAATCTTGAAGTTTACTTCTTTGCCTTAATAGCTTTATTAGCATCTTTCTGTTGATGTTTAATTTGCCAAAGGATTACAATGGCTAATAATAGACCATACCCATTTAATTGGACATCATAGAATTACTCTTACTTGTGGTGCTGCACGAGCAGAACCACCCTTCAGCATGGCAACCCAATGTATTGGTGATGTGGCAGTTCAGGACATCTGGAACACTGTAAAATAGCACAAGATAAGTTGTTTCAGCTCATCCAAAACTCTACACAGTAAAAAACTTCCTTAATGAACACTGACATGAATTGATTCAGAAATGTCAAAGTGTTTCAGTGCTGCAGGTGTAAAGCTTGGTTAGAAAAGCTTTAATTTAATTTCTGGATCTGAACCTCAAGAATACATTCTAATCTCAGTGCTGTGATCAGCTCTCAAAACTGAGCTACTAAAAAGTGATGGAAAAGAGTATTTTTTCCCTCGCTTATTAGACAGTTTAATACCCTTTCTGACTTTGTATCACAGTAACAAAATGAAGGTTAAATATGAATGACTATGCATGAATCCCATTTCTAGTGGTAATAGATCAAATACATTACCTGTGCAAGTGGCACGGCAGTCCGCCTATGTCCCTCCTGCCTTACCCCTAATTAAATCTTTTATACATATACAGGTATTCCTGTTTAATCATCTCTGTTTCCTCCTTGCCTCTGTTCCCAACTGTCACAACTCTACTTCTTTAGCCTGCATGAACCAAGCTTAATGTGTGCCGTAGTTTTGTTTATGGATATATTTTACTAATTCTTATTTATTAAAATAATTGCCTTAATTAATCCTAATTGCTCATTGTTAATCACTTAGTAATATAATACCATTTGCTTGCACATATATATTTTTGTATTAGTCATTATAAAAGCAAGACATAAAGCAAATGGTGTAATTACTCACAAAAGACCAGGAATTCAACCAATAAAAATCAAAGAGGAGAAAATAAAATGCTTTCAACATTCCTGTATAGTAACTGGGACATCCTGTGTCACAAATTACTTTATGAGCTGTCTGGAAGTGGGATTCCCCTCTAAAGCCTCAAGAAGCTAAGAAATGAAACTGTCTGATAGCTGAGGTGATGTTTCCAAACTTACCTACTGCCATTTGTCAGCAAGACCAGGATAGAAGGTAAAAGACGTCAGTACCCTACTGAACTAGGATAGACAGCCTGGAAGAGCTTTGAAGGGAATGAAATCTGAATAACAATTAACCTCAGAGAATTCTACATTTTCTCTTTCTATTGTCTCTTGGATGTGAAGGGAAAAAAGCAATCACCTACTACAGTTAGGCAAAAACTCAGGATATTGGTGGTTACTGAAAATCACAACATGACCTGATCTGTTCTCGATCAGTCCATGATCATACAAGTGCATGGGGGTGAGGACAGAGGATGTCGTGCTGAGAGCAATGGTAGCGCCATTGCCTAGGTGGATGGTTATGTCTTCTGCAACTCTTGCCTTTCCCCAGAAACAAACATAAAGACAGTACAGGCTCTGTTACAGAGAGAGTCTGAACAAATTTGTCTCCAGGGCAGTTCTGGGCTGGGAAAGATACTCTGCCAGAAGAAAGAAGATTCCTTTAGGCAGGACTGCTCTGCTATTGCTTGTCCTCCACACACACAGTCTCTATCTCCAATAGGAAAACTGGTTTGTTTTTTCCATTGGTTGGAAAGTGACTTTCACACCAGACAGTTCTGCTCCCCTCCTAGAGCAGTGTATAGAACAGATACTGCAATGTGAGCCCCAAAAGGAGAATTAACTGCCCAAATGCTTCAGTGCCTCAAAGTGACAGAAGGACCTGGATTTCAAGGAAGCCCATTCAATGTCATCATCTCAAAGACTGATCTGTGTTTATTTGTAATGTTCTGATCTTTCTATAACCTTGTGATTTATTCAGCACTTGCTGTTCCCACAGTTCTATAGCTTGCTGACTTCATATTCTCTGGGTAAATTATTTGTGGCTTAATCTGCTGGCAAAGTCCCAATGGTTTTAAGGAAGTTATATCAACAAAAGCTTTTTTCCTTAATAAGTATTTTTCCCCTCTGCCTGACAAGCTTTGAATATCTACTGATGCAAGTGTAATTTCTTTTCTATAGAAATGATGGTATAAGGTAGTTTAAAGTTAATTAAGCATTTCTTAAGTCACCTTCTGTCTCCAAACACTTACTCTCTGTTGTCTGGGAAAATCCATCTGCAAGAAGTATAAGCTTATTCTCCTGAATTTCCACCTTTTTTGTCTTCTTTTTTCCCCTTTGATTCTATCAGGTCTTCCAACAAAGAAGTGCCACTTATTAGTGGCTTCCATGACCTAGGTATCTGATCCACAATGAGAATTGTCCACTTCTGATACATCTACAAACCAGGGTCACACGAAAGAAAGGCTTTATGAATATTCCATCACTACTGTCTATGCACTGAACCAACTTGCATTGTCCATTAAAACTGGTCAATGTGATAGGAGAGAACCAACATGCTTAAACAGTCACAATGGGTTGGTGAAATCCTGATGACTCCCTTGTTCAATTACAGAATAGAGATGTCCAATGGCAAAAAAGTGCCTGCATGTGAAGTGCATAGGAAGTGGGGGCAGCCCTTTAACATGAGGCTAGAGCTGAGAATATGTTACCTGAGGGCACATTTCCCTGGATCCATCACACACAGCAACCAGATGCATCTGGCAAGCAAGGCCTCCAGTGGTGGAGTCATAGCTGCACTCAGCAGAAGGCAGTCTGTGATTTGGCAGCCATGAATGGGACCCAAGAGTGAAGGGGCACTTTGTCACAGCTTCACAAGAAACAACTCTAGAAGCACTGCTGCCATACAAGCATGTAATTTTAAAGTTCTAGCTTCTTTCTGGGTGTCGTGATGGAAGGGACATCTCTGCAATGTAATGTTAAATTTGTAACCCAAATCCTGCTAAATATCACTTTAAGTGGAAGATAGGAAAGAGGAAATTTTAAAGGAGTGAATTAATGGCTAAATTAATGCTACAGAACCTCCCACAAGTCCTCATTTACAAGTTCAGCAGGTTTTTCTTGTTTCTCTGCACTAGCTGTCTTGGAAAGGGACCTCCTACCTTCTTCTCTGCTGTTGTTGCTATTAAGAGAGATTTTTGTAGCATACAAAAGTTCTGATTGTCCTCTCACTTATACTAATTTTGCAATTGTGTAAATCCATTGACCTGAGCAGATTTTGATTGACACTAATACATGCTGGAGGAGAATCAGGTTTTAAACACCTTTGAAGGCAGACAAGCTTGGAAAAAATAGTCTTATTTTTAAGCTCCATAATTGTGACAATGTCCTTTTGTGCCATACTGTTCATTTGTTATTTGAATTACATTTGCCAAACATTCATTCAGGTCAGATAATTGTATATCCATTGTGTATTACCTTGTAAATTTAACTTAATTTGTTTGTAGTTTTTCTTTATAAATAACCTCACTTCAAAGTTATTTTAAAGGTTTTAAAGACCATGAAGTCAAAGTGAATGCATATGAATGCCTCAAGTTTGTAAAGCTTCCATTTCTTTCAGGATTTATCTTACCATGAAATGAAATGAGTCATTTATATCTTACTGCATGATGTGATCATTCTGCTACCACTATGGAGCTAGACAAAAACTCCAGATGATTTACACTCATGTGGTTCTCCTCATAAATCAGTGTAACACACAGTTAAATGGAGAGACTTCAGTTTGGTCTCTTTCATCAAGAATTCAGTTCAGCTGATCTGTGTAAAGCAGTATGTCTAACCAACAAGATGAATCACTGCAGTATTATAATTGCTCTTTTCTATTTGTTCCTTGTTTTATTTTTGCCATTAGGTCAATTAGTTATCTTCAGCAATCGAGGGATCATTCCTCTCCAAAATCCTTTATTTCCTACTCTATGATGGATCAGTGGGCAAAGGTAAGGGCTCAGCTAAGTTCAGCTTGAACTCCTGAAGCATATTCCCAAAAATGATTCAATGGCTGAATTTTTGTGGACACTTTTATAAAAAAAAACCCTTTGACCCCATTACTGGCTTGGCTTTGGGCAGGATTACAGCACAAATTGCAACACTTCTTTTTACTGTGTTGTGCGTGACAAGTAGGGATTTACAAGCCTGTCCAGCATCATGGCCTTTTGCACACTTCAGAGGCTGTCGTCTCTAATGCAATTCGCCAAAGCCCTCACGGTGTAAAAACTTGTTGAACATACATACTATACATACATATAGATGTGATATATATGCATTCTGTATATTGCAGTGAGTCAGCTTGAAAACCTTAATAAAAAAGTTAGATGTTACACTTATGCTGTGACCTACACTTTAAAAGGAATGTCTTGGTCTTTCCATGCTGTTTAATTTTTGTTTAATCAGTATGCATTTCTGCTAAGCTCCAAAGTCAGAAGATTTCTTCTATAACACAATGTCCATTGACAATAATAGATGTTTGTTCCTTGAAGAACAACGTGGTTTGCATCTGGTGTGAAACTATTAGTGAGTTGACTTACTGTTGTTAGAAGAGATTATGCTAAATGTGGCATAATCCCCTGGAAAATTGTACACACGGATCATTATTGCTGTTCCAGCCCTACATTAGCCCAGCTGAACATGCAAGTAACTGATATTATATGTGTCTGCAATAACTGTGCAAATTAGATGTATAATTGCATCCATAAATTGTTGGAAAATCTGGCTCTTAAATTATGCATCACAAACAATAATAACCCAGTGAGATGATTGCTGTCAGTTTACCTTACATAAACTGTGTTTCTCTTTGTTCAGCATAAGAATCAGGGGATGATTTCTAAACTCTGCAGGCAGCAATCTTCAAAACAGCAACGAACGTGTTTGACGTGCTTGCTCACAAAACATGTCAGCAAACTCTGGAAAGCACTGCTGTAAGGAGTTGTGGGGCAAAAGCAAAAAAGGAGTTTAAAAGACAGTCACATTTTTGGTAGGCAGAGTCCATCAGTAGCTCTTAAGAGTCCAGTTATCTTTTCTGGACCAGAAAGTCCTTGTATCACCTAGTCCTGAAAGCTATGAGGATGTAACAAGAGAAGGATATCTCTGTACCTTTGTCTGCTTTATGAAGATGCTGGATTTGGGCTGAATGAACTTTTTCTGACTGTTAGAGCTGATCTTTTCATCTTATTTTTCTTTACATTACTTTGCGTAACATTTCTGTTTCATACTGATCTTGAAGTCATAAAATAAATTCTTATCATATCCAAACCACAATAATGATGGTTATTTTTTGAATCTCTGTAGCTTGAAATGGGACATACAGTTATCATTCTTATATTCTTGTCATCTCAAAATGTTCAGAATCTGCATCTGACATAGTGAGGACTAGTCCCACAGGGATTATGACTCTTAACTTTGTGCAGAGTGCCAATGAAATAAAAAGAATCACATTTAAACTTCTTTTTAATATCTGAATAGACATAACAGTGGTTCAAGATAGACAGCAATTAATCTATCCATTCACAGAAAAGCCGCTTCAGACAAAATTTGTCTGCGCGTGACAGGAATAGATAGCTCTGACCATCAAGTGGAGTGAGAGAGGATAGAAATAACACTTAAAGTCCACATCTCAAATTACTGTGATACCCTCTATAATTTAATAATGAGAACATCACAACAGGGAGGTGTATGAGCTCCTAATGACACTCAGTAAATGAGTTGGCTTGCAAAACAGGCACACAACCTGTTGTACTTATAATGGCTTGACAACATTTTGTCTGGAGGGCTGTGAAACTTTCCTAGCTCAGCCCGTTAATCTCAAAAGCAAATGTTGCTTTTCAGTGAGAAAGCTGTACAAGCTGCTCTCCCTGCTTATGCACTGTCAAAGCATGAGGCAAAAGCTGCAGTGAAGTTTGTCAAAGCAAGGAGCAACAGTCACCCATTGGAATGCATGAACATCAATAGTACGTGAAACCAAAGTACAGTTTGGTGAAAAGTGCAGCACTGGTTAGGTGTGGATCCAGTGGGGAAGTTTACCCACTGAAACTTAATGGTTCTTCTGTGAAGTACCAGCTCATGTAAAATTGACATGTATTGTTTCAAGGCACTGTTCTACTTGCACAAATGTGCTGTAACTTTTTTTCCACCATCATTCTCAGGTATCCCCGAGTCCGGCACATCTGTCAGGGAAAGGTGAAAAAAGGAGTTCCAGATCACAGTGAATGCTGCTGTTCTAGATAGGCTTTAGGGATTTAAATACATACATTGTTAGATCTGGGCTCCAAGTCCAAATAATGAATCATATGTGTTAATGGGAAAGCCCATAATAGCTTTGCCCTGGGTGTGTACGGAGTGATAGAAATTCTAATGGATTTTAAAATGAAACTTGACCTACAGTCCTACTCCAATCTCAGATCTGTACAAAGGCATTAATTGGACTTATTCAACTAATTACTTGTTATTAAACTAGCATAGAGACTGTAAAGACTTGGACAAGCAATTATTTTCTATAGATGACAACCCAAGTTTTGGCAATATTATCTGAACTGGGATAAAAGTTTTTAAACCTTCAGAAGCTGAGCCTGCGGCATCCAAGCCTGTGAAGCCAAAAGATTATGCCAGTGTTCTCATAGCATTCATTTTCTTACGCAGGATGAAATGATGCCAAAATGTTATGATACTGTATCACAAGGATTGCATATCTTAGTACGAAACAGTGAGGTTACAGCAGCCCATTTTAACATAAGAAGAAGCAGGCAGAGACGCCCGCACTACAGCTCTGGGGGCAAAAGACTTATTTTGTTTGGGGAATGGAAATATAAAATGAAATTTAAAAAAAAAAAAAAAAAAAAAAAAAAAAAGAGTGTTTTGAGCTTGCAACCAAAGCAGCAATTTAATCTCTTATTTTGACGCGTGCTCACTGCAGATTGCTGACAGCACTCCCAGGGATTTTAGCTTGTGTACAGATAATGCTCCCGCACATCCTTGGGTGGCTGTGACTACTGAGAGAGATAAGAACCAAAACTTCATTCTTTTTTTTTTTTTTTTTTGGGGGGGGGGGGGGGTTAATGATGGTCCTTTTTTTTTCAAGGGCTAGAAGAAAAAATGTTAAACTTTCTTTTTTTCCTGTGAAGCAGTACTTCAAAAGACAAGTTGTAGAAACATCAAATGTAAAAATACTGAAGAACTTGGCTGTGATAAGACCAACACTGTCATGACTGTTTTTTTCAACCGATAAAATAATTTTCAACTGCTCAGATTCAGTCTGGATGCATCTCAAAAGCAAAATCTGCTGCTATTTTTTAACATATTAAAAAATATTTATTTTCCCCAAACATTTTGGTGGCATTGAATCAGCATTTTTCCATCAGGAGACTCTTCACCTGGAAATCTGCTGCAGTGAGGTACACTCGCTGCATCTGCTGGTGTTAAAAATATGTATTTTTTTTTAGCTCCTTCCTCTAGGTACTCAACTGTGTCTCAGACGCACTCCCTGTGAGGTCAGAAAGTGTTGCTATTCTCATTTGGCGGCGAGGAAACTGAGTCACAAAGAGGCTGGGTGATTTTCCTAAGGGGAACAGGAAGTGTATAAAAGGGGTAGCTACCAAATCCTGGCTTCCCAAGCTCATTAACTTTTCTCTTCAAGTGTAATGACTTCTTACTAAATTGACTGAAAACAATTTCTGCCTCTCTCAGCTGCGCCGCTTCTATATTTGGGGACCCGTGCTGTTCTGAGCTCTGAACAGCTTCATAGCTCTCCAGTAGGATTTTTAGAACATTAAGAAACATAAAAAAGAGAGCAGTTAGAAGGTGAAAAGCTTTTTTTTCACAGTCTCTCCTTCCCTTTATCCTTCTGGAGCCTAACAAGTTCCAAATGTTCTGGAAGTTCTATTTTTGATGAGTTTTGGATTGAAAGTGCTGTTCTTGTACACTGCTACCTTAAAGTGTTTACACAGAAAACAGTGCAGTCTGGAAAAGTAACAATTTGTTCACAGGATCATATAACATATTTGCCTAAATGGGCTCTTGGGAGGAAAAAGCAACCAAGAAAAGAAGATTTCTCTTTTCACCCATGAAATCTTCATCTTCTTCGTAATGCCAACTGAATTTTGTCCTGCAATTAACAGCAGCAACAATAAAGGAAAAAATAACCCCCTTTTGGTCTGTAATGCTGAGAAGAACACAAACATCTCATTATGCTTGCAGGTCAGCATCTTGGGAGAACTGCTGGCAGGGGAAGAAGAAAGAATAAAAATCCCATCAGAAAAATATTCTTTGCTCTGTATAATTCCTTCTTTGCAAGCTCCAGAATTCAGACTTTGTAATTAAAGAGAATGAGCAGTGTGCATGCAGTGCTGTGAGTGGTTTCCCTGTTTGTGCACCCCAGGTATGACACAATAAGGACAAATATCCGGGGGCAGGTTCAGAGACATTGAGTCTAGATCTTTAATTAATAGCTGGAGATCAATTGCATAATACCTGAGCAAATAGACACGTGCATTTATTATCTGAAAACAAGAACTCTGCAATTAGGGTCATAAAGAAAATGTCAGAAAACAAGAAGCAACAAATACCCATTGTGGAATTAATAAGAATAGTAGTTCCCCTCCAGTGGTCACTGAGTAAGCAAACACTCTGGTTAAATAAACTGAAATGGAGCATATCTGGGCAACACACTGACGTGCTGGGTCAAAGCAGAGGTTAAATAAAAATTTGTTTTAAAAAGACCCAAAAGAACACAATATGACTCCTTACCCCATGTACCACATGTTGTTAAAGGAGGGAAGAGGAGCATTGGGTGCATTCACGAGCGCACTGCATGACTTTGAAGCAGAGCTGTAAGGAAAGCAGGGAACATTTGTGTTTACCCCTGGCTCCTAGCAACTTCCCTGCTCACAACTAATCTTTGGCACGGAGGATGTATCGGCACTCAGCAGCCAAACACAACTCACTCCTGCCAACACCATGGTGATGGGCTGATCCTTTCAGAATACATCAGCATTAGCATTTCAGAAGGGGCACATTTTCAAGGTCGATCTTTATTTCATGTAAAACTGCTACCTGAGGTTTCTGAGGCACTGATCCTTAATTGGTCATTACAATAAAAACATGGGAGTAATTTCATATTAGACTGATGCCTCAGCATGTAATCTCAATTTAGGTCATTTCATGACCAAAGGATTTTTGCAGCTTCAAATGCATACTTTCGTATCTAGTACATAGTTAGATGCATCCAGACATTTCAGAATGATTATTATTTCTACCTTTTTATAAATGACATCAACCAATCTCTAGTAGTTTGACTGTGGTTAGGAAGATTTATATCCCTTATTCTCACAGCTCTGTGGTGATTAATATAGCAGGGATTTTGAGAGGCTATAGAAATGGCCCTGTGTAATCATGTGAGAAGGAACAAATACTGACTCCAGGTTTCCCCAGCAGGTAAGAGCAGAAGTTATTCACAGAGGTGAAATAAAGGGAGTTCTGTCACTGCAAAAAAAAAAGACTAATGTAAGGACAAAGGCCTACTGAGGCTGAATGGAATCTGGCTGCACTTTGAGGTGTTAAAACAAATGACCAACCCTGAAAGCAGTCATGCTTTATGTAGATTTTTCTGCAGGTTATACTGACAAATATTTTGCACAGTTTTACAGACAACCTGAATCTCCTGTAACTCCTTCTGCCACATCTCCTTCCATTTCCAATATACCTTACTAATCCAGTAATTAACCATAAAAATAAATTACTTGTATAGATTATGTAACAATAACAAGGCAGCATGAGTCACATTTCTTTGTTCTCATTCACTAGAGAGCAAGAGCATGGGCTCATTAAGTAGGTACCAGAAGTTCAATATGGAGTAAATTCAGATCTCAAGGCTAGATAATTTGGTCTCCATTTGTTTGCCTTTGTTCTCTTTTGTTTCCAGATTTAAAGGGCACCATGTACTTTTAGTTTCTTCAGGTAAAAGAGACATCTGGGAGCTGCTCCTCTATTGACTGCTGACAAGCATTGGCTTGGAGCCTACACAATAGCTGCACATCTTCCTTTTGCAGTTTAATTTGGATGGACAATTTGAGCTGTCCCACTAAAATTAGGAAATGGATCTTTGACATGCAGGCAATGAGAAATTGAGTCACTAATCCATTGCCACAAACATCCAAAAGCCTTCACGAGCAATCAGAGATTTATGGTGGAGAGGCACAACCTCCTGCTCCATAACCACAAAATCAGTGTCATGACTAGTCCCAGATTCATAACAGTCTGGTTAGCTTGGGTCTAATTTGTAACTTCATAGAATGGGACAAATCCTGGACACCCGTATCCTAACTCACATACAATCCGCTGTAAACGCACGCAGAAGTAGTTGTATGCACACTGATATAGCTGAACCTTCTGCTGAGTGGGAGAAGGATGATTTAATCTCTTGAAAACCCTCCAAACTTTCATGTGGGAGCAACTTTCAAGTTTATTGATGAATGCAAGACTGCATGGCCTCAGGAAGACCCAGAACCTGAGGAGCTCTAATGGGAATTGATATGCTGAACATTCCCAGTAAACCTGGCTGTGATTTTACTCCAGTTTACATTTGTCCACACTTAATAGTCACTGAGAAGCAGCCTCTTAAATAAAGCTGCTTTCAAAATAAAAATTCCTACCAAGCAATTACATTCAGCTTCCATCAGCCTTATTGACTTAAAATAAGTCAATGTTTGTTTAAAGAAACAAGCAGGGAGGTGCTACAGTTTCAACCAAAATAAGAATTTGTTTGTGTGTAGAGATAGACAGTTAGATGATTTCCAGATTAAACATCAGGATCAACTTTAGGTAAAGTTTTCAAAGGTAGCTTTGTATTCACTAAAAATGCAGTCATCAGTTCTTAGAAAAGTTCATCATCATGGTGGTAGAAATCTCATGTAATTCATTGATGCCATGGGGTTTCCACCACTAGGGGAGTCTAATTGTCAGACTTGCCTTAATAACAACTATCAAAATCAGGTCACTTAAAAACATCATCATTTAATCATCTGGAAATTGGAATGCCCAAAGTCATTAGTCATGCTGAAAATGCTTGTGTTTCTAGCTGATTTGGACCTGAGTTTGATTATAAAGATTAGAGTTTGAATACCTAAACTCCAAATATGAGACATTATCTGAGATCATAGGGGTGTCGTTAACTCTGATTTCTTCTATCTTTATTCCATCTGTAGTTCCAGCTCTGTAAAATCACAGTTCTCTGAACCACAATTACTGTACTTTTTATGTAAATGAAATGGCATTACGGTGCCAACTGACTCGAGTCAAACTAACTAGCAAAGAATTTAATTACCTCCATTATTAAATGTTTGTGTTCCACAGATCCAACTTCTTAAAAATAACAATGATAAATTTACAGATTCCTGTAACCATCTGTTGCACTCTCTCCAAGTCTAGCAGGGGGTGGAAATCTTGCCGAATTAAAAATATTGCTATTTAAAGTCTTCCTTGTATTCATTTCCTTAGATATTCGAACTTATTCAGTGGCAGAGCCAGCCTTATGGTTTCTGTAACTTTGCTGACTGCTGAACTTGGAGTCATTTTAAACAACTCAGTGGATTCTGACAGAATTTATTTTTTTTTAAGCTATATCCTTCAACCACAGAAATAAGTGGATGATCTTTTTTTTTCTTCTTCATTTTCTCCCACTCTTTTTTATTTTTCTCCTCCCCCAAGTCTCAGAAAGCAGAATTAGGAGTTAGGAGATGGAAGAGCTGACTTGCCAGAGTTTCTGGCTTCATTGCAGCCCAGAGTTGTTGCCCGGGTGATTGTGTTCATGGGAGGTCTTTAACTGGCAGATCTGCCTGCTCAGTTTCACAGGCGCCACAACTACTTCATTATTTCATCAAAGTTCATTATGTTGGGGAAGGTACCACCAATAAAATTAGATTACAATGAGCCCTTAAAGACATAATTCCTGGTTTTACCTTTTGCCATATCCCTGTCTGTTGTCCTATAATGAACAGAGAGATTTGCACCTATGATATGGACACATATGGACACTACAGCTTAATTTAACTGAAAAACTCCTGGAGAATTTGATTCAGTTTTTCTTGCAACAGACCCTACTTTTGTTGTTTGTGGAGACAAATTCTGCATCTAAAAAAGAAATCAGAACAGTTTAATCACGAGTTTGCAGGGAGGTGAGAGCATCTGGAAGAAAAGAAATTAAGCCCAGCCTAGATCTAGAGCAACATCATTGTATATTAAATATAGATCAATGGTATTTAATGCTCAAAGAACTTATAGGAAGAATTCTTAGCCATTCAGGGTGTAATCAATAACCATGTGACATGGTTCCGTTTTTGGTGAATCACATCTCTCACCTGTGCTTTATGAACCATCAAGATCTGGTGCTGACAGTTGTAACATTTTCCTGCTTTTCTGCCAGCTGATGTAAGTTCATAATACATTTGATCTTGATGTGCAGTAACGTATATCAAAAGAGGTGAAAGCAGATTTGGTGTGAGTTGGTGTTTTTCTGTCTTACTATTCTGCTCACGCAGATTTGAAGTGGCTATTCCTAGCTAACAGCAATAATGAGAACATAGTACTCTATTTCTGTTAAAACGGAACAAAATCATAATCAAACAGCCATTTGTTTCCACATCTTGCTGTGTTTTGTTTTGCTGTAGGTGTCTAAAGTCAAGTGACTACTCTAAATTAATCTCCATTTTCAGAGATCTTAATGTTCTCCAAAGATGAATACTGAAATATTTGCTTCCCTGATAAATCTACATGAGTTACTTGTCCTGAAAATTGGCCACTAAATAATTAGTTTCAAGAAAACAGTTTTAGACAAGCATAAAACTGAAAAGTAAATCTTACAAGGTCATTGCTCTCGTAGCCTACATTTTGAAGAGAAGTTAGCAGATTCTACAGTCACAAAATAACGAGAAACAACAAACGACCAGACTGTGTTTTGGATTCATTCTGCTGTGAGATATTTCTGCATTTGTGAAGAACAGATCTAGCAGTGACTAGACACTAGGTTTTACTTGGAAAGCTTAAAAGCATTATTTTACCTATTTCATGGGCTGGTGAAAATTTTATCTAGATGAAGAGGTGTAGGATAAATGAAGTCATTGGATCACGTCATCATGTCAGCATTCTTTTATCCCAGCTTTGGACATTCCCTCTTAGAATTGCACAGAAAAATTATAGGAAGAAACAGCTTAAAATGTCACTCTGTGTAAAAAAAAAAAAAATCCAGATGATGTTGTTCATAAATCACATATGTAAAATGAAATATTAACTAAAACCCAGTTTACTGGAGTAGGTTTCTGCATCTATTCTAGACAGACGCATGGGCTTTACCAAACAGTGTGCATTTCTTCTCAGATTGCCTCGGACTCTCCAGGTCTTTCTGAGACCTCTGTACATTTGTATGTTAGACAACACTGGACAATTTATATATATTAGGAAACACAGACAAAACTCTGTGACATGCATAATGAAAGCCAAGATCCAATGAGCACACTGGAAAATAAGGTGTACAAATAGTCCCAAGAAGGCACATTTGTTCTGAATACAAAAGCACATATCTTTCTCTAAATGAATGGATTAACCACAGCTATTTCTGATTTCATTCTCACTGTTTCAGCTCTGAAATGCATGTCCAGACAATGAAACCAAGAAGTGGCAGAGAGGGAGCTGCAGACTGCTACAGTCAATCTACCAACTATGGTTATTGTTCAGGTGAAAATTAAAATTGGCATGAATTCTCAAGGCAATGAATCACTGTCCTTGTGGGCTTCAGTGTCTGCTTTGAATCTTTTGTTTACTAATATTGCAAGTATGTTGGTATTTTCCCCTACTCAAAGTGTTTACTACAGGAAAACTATTAGCCCTGCAGTCTTAATGATGCTGGATGCACTTTGTTCTAAACCCATCTGTCACCTGTACTCATTTATCAGGGAATGGAGATAGGATGAGATACAATATCACAGAGGTAAGTGGGAGACGTGAAAATAGAGCTGGCCTCACACTGCCTTGTTTTACCTCAAAACACATTTTCCCGGGCTGCAGTAAGACAGAATTTTCCTGAGTGTCTTACAGATACCTTTCTCACATTTACCACCACTACTGTAGAATGCAGTTAGCTGAAGCTCACCAGCTGCCCATGTTATCACTCATTACTCTTGATTTTTTAGCAAGGTATTTGACATGCTGTAACAATGAGAAAGAGAGGTGAAAGCTCTAGAGCTGGATCGTGTGTTTTGGTGAGGTAAGGTTGGTTTCAGTACATTTTGTACCTCTTATCTTCCTTTATTTTTCTATGTACCCTGAATTCAGACAGCACTAGAATAGAGTTTATTTCCCAAGTGATGACCCTCAACATATCTCAGCTACACTTTAGTGTAAAGAAGACTCTTTCCACACTCTCCCCCAGCACAAATATATACTAAGCAACTATTTGGTACTTTAAAATCCAAGCCAAGTACTGCCTAATTTCCCAAAGTGAGCACTCTATTTTCTAAATACTTTAGCATTAACACTCAGCTTATTGCTGTATGATCATTCCTACTCTGTTCTCTCCATGTATTTTTTTGCACAGACTATAATTATTACAGCCCAGCTTCTCCTTTTTCATTTTGATCCTTTGTAAACCTAGTCATTACACTGCCTCAGATTGGCTTCCCAAAATGTCAAGATTAAAATGGGGCATGAAAGCTTATGCAAGAGTGAGTCAGTAGAGCAATTTGAACCAATAAATATCAAAGCAGTCTGTAAGAAGTAAGCAATTCATTTGATACCACATCTTTCAACAAGTCTTTAGAAGATTTTCCTCTGCAGGGTTACACCCTGATATTTACGTCTTGATCTCTCCACTGTGCAAAAGTCGTAGTTTGCCTCATTAATGTGATGCTCTGTCAGGCAAGCATTGCTGTCTGCAAAACACATCAGATTACCCTCCAATTTTAGTGCTCAGCAGTGATTTGCAGTGCTATCTGCTATCAAAATAAATATTCTAGAGCCTTGGCTTGTACCACTGTCTCTGTAATTAGTGATATTTTATTAGTTAATTAATTAGTTAATGTCAGATACAAGCCAAGAAATAAGGAATGCGCCAGTATTCATTTTTTATGTCACTGTGGGTAAATGAATTGTCAAGACAAAAACTTTGTTATAACACTGCCAGTATGACTTACTGGGGATAACAGAATACAAAAACGACGAGTCTATTTTCACAATGCGTCCCGCTGCTACTGCTTTTTTCCTCACTCCTTTCAGTCTGATGAGTGCAACAACTCTTGTCTTTGATTTTTTGCCATGGACTCCTGCTCCATTGTCTTTTTCTCTTACGTTATCTCATTCTCTTGCCAAGACTATATTTTACTTTACTCTTATCCAGGGATCATTCAATAAAAGCTAAGACCCCTTGAAGCAAAATTGCAGTACTGTAAAATTCCAGCTCTTTGGGTTACTCAAAGACTTAATTTCTCAAATGGCATTTCTCTCTACAAAAGGCCTTGGTACTTAAATGCTACTCCCTTGACTCAGGATGAAGAGAAGAAAAAATGTTTTAGATCCACCAATCTCTGCTTATAGACTGTTAACCCAGTAGAAGGGGTATCCTGTGCTTCATTTGCTTATACTATGTTCACTCGCCTTATCTGTTTTCCTGTCTTATAAGCTCTTACTGCTTTCTATGGTGTTGCACCTCCATGTCTGTTCCTCTCTGAGGTTTCAAGATCACATTCAGTGACCTTTGGTAATTTCTCCCTGCTAAATTTAATTAACAAACAATGCAAAATAGCATCAATTGTTTCCTGTTTACCCTTTTTATTATATACAAGCAAATTACCCTAAATACACCAGCTATTTTACAATCAAGAATGAAAAGTGTTATCCATGAGAAAATCTATTTCCTCAAGTGGAAATGTTTGAGAACTTTTCACACAAGATTTCTTTTCCAATATGTATGCTGTGATTTATCTCACCCAACACTGTCGCACATTGCATTGAAACAGCTTTTGCACAAACATTTGTTTAAAGTGAAAAACTTGTGTGTTCTCAGAAATTATCATAGTGTTTTCTACGTCAAACCCCAAATCTTAATTAATATTTTGTCTTTTTTGTTTTCTTTTTTAAAAAAGAAATGTGCACTTTCTCTTCATATGCCTATGTTTCTTTCTTCATTTCTGCTGATTGTTGAGCACATGAATTAATTTCAGTTAAGACTGGAAAAGTACTGTTCTCCAACAAATACTGAGAAAAAACAAACAAGTGAAAATAGAAAAGTGTCACAGTGACTGCATCCACATTTATTAGACCTCAAGTCACCATTCTTAGTAAATAAAGTTTCTTCACGATTCTTCACAATTATAGGATTATTTAGATTTAAAAAAAAAGTCCTAGCACCGTGAGGGTTTGGTAAGAGAATATCCAATATCGTGCTCAAGATTAAAGGTTGACAAAGCTTTACAACTTGCCTAGGACAGAATAATCTCTGGAAAGTGAACATGTCAGACCCTAGGGACAAGTGTCCTAAAGACATCTATGAAGTGCAGCTGATTGAACACTGAATGCTTTTTTCCTCTCTGTTTATTGTATACCTCACATCTCACCCAACAATTAACATTGGCAGCTTCAAATTGCTACTTTTGACTCTTTGTTTACCTATGATGATATCACAGAAAATCTATACATTTCATTTTTTTCCCTCTCTCTCTCACTCCCTTTTATTTTTTATTTTTTGGCTCTAGGTCTTTTAAGTACTGATACTAAACCACTAATTTTATGAGGGCTGCTCTGAAAATAATGCCTCTGAGTTTATTATGTTGTCCTGTGATGTCAGAGGCTGATATTTCTGGCATAGCAGTAGAAGATGAATCTTTCTACCAATATTCCATTACATTTTGTTGCTGTGTGATAGATGGCAGCAGAGGAGCAGTATGACACAATGGCATCTGACATGGAAGTGCATATGAAGCAGAGCTTTGGAATTCCTCCACACAGAAGAAACGGCAGCCATTGACATTCATTGGTGCCTGCTGAACATTCACACAGACCAAACAGTGGATGTAGCACAGTGACACAGTTAATGCACAGGGTGGTGCATTAAAGCAGGGGCATCAGCAATGTGAAATACAAGCCATGTTCTGGATAGCCATGCACAGCTGTCACCCCACAAAATGAAGAGCATCTCGATAGTTGTAGCAAAGTTCGCAGAGAAAAAGAAATGCAATCTTCATGTTGATGTCAGTAGCATTATTCACAAGGCTATGACTTGATTTCTCCCTCTATAATGCATAGATGGTTGTAATGTTCGGAGTTATCAGGAAGAATGGGTGATTCGCGATATCCTTGATAGGCTGCAAGGCATCGGGACAGTCTGAGAACAGACATAATTTGCTCATCTTACTTATTCTCTTTTACTCTTTTTCAGAATGTTTCACTGTAGGGCTTGCAGTGAAAAAAAAATCCCTCTTGAAATCAGTAAGGCCCAGTTAAGAAGATGGGGATGGCCACTGTACTTTACAATAAAAACAAAACAGCAAGGCAATAACATGTCATCATTCAGTAAGAAAGCTAGAAGGCAAAAGGCTATTTTTGTTCTTTATTGAAAGCTGTTTTAAAAAGCCACACGGGAAGCTTGGGTCTCTATTATTCATGAATGTCAAATGCACTTAAAGGCCCAAGCCATGAAAATGCTTTTCACTGTTACACGTTTACTGTTGAATGTTTCATATGTGCACAGGTTTGTTAATTTTCTTATGTTAAATCTTTCTCTCTGTAAATGCTGCACATTTTGGTGGCAGAATTAATTTTCCAAAATTTTATAAGGAAATAGTTCATCTTACGGAACTTAAAATAAAGAAGGAACAGATTCTTCAATACATTTTGCCTTCCGCATCTCACTTTCCTCATCCTACAGTAAATAGACATTCTCCATCAAATTAAAATTCATGGGAATCTTATACAAGGGCTATATTTGAATCCATTTTATGGGCCTCGTGGTCATTTTTTTTCCCCATGTTTTTCTTAGTAACTGAAAGTTCCTTCTGTGGTAGAAGCAGCCAAAACAGCAAACATAGAGAATTCCCCAAGGAATGCCACACGAATTCCACATCTCAGACTGGCTGCCATTTCATATTGATCTCAGTCATGATGAAGTATTAATTTGTACAGAGTTGAATGACCATCTTCTTTTAAAAAACATCTAATTCAAAAGCTATGAAGCCTTGGCAGCTATTAACAAAGCAGAATTCTTGCTTTGCTCTCCTGCAAAACAGCTGTAGGTACTAGCTATATTGTGGACAAGGAGAAAGATCTCCTAGGTTATTATATATTATTATATATGCTCAGGTCACTACTATCACAGAAAACTCCATACCTTAATTAATCCAATGAATTTACCAATATTTATCTTAAAGGTAGTTACGCTTGCAGCTTTCATTTTACAAATGCAAGTTTCTTTTGGAACGTGACTTCATTGGCAGCTAGGAACACTTGCAACTAAGTTCACTCATGGACAATTTATTATCATTCTTTCTTATTATTTTATTCCAACATTTACTCTTCCCTCTCTCTAAACAGCAATGTTTATAAGGAACAATTATATTCTCTTCCTCACTAATTCTTGCTTGATTCACTCTGATTATAGAAGTAAAGCACTTTGAGTCTTCTCTCACATGAAAGACTACTCCTTTCTCTGATTATCCTGGTAAAAGGAGAAGTCTTCTAGACAGTACAAATGTCCTACTGAAAGCAAATATTAACAACATTTGATGATGACTTATGATGTATTTCACATGATTTTTTTTCCCCTGAACATGAGCAGAGCCCAATTACAGAAATTACATGGAATTTCTATGCAGTATATGTATTTTCATTTTCTGCAAATTGAATATTAACTTTGACCTTTTGGAGTTTAATAGATTTTCTTTTGTGATAAAATATGTAAAAAATTGGTATCACGCTAAATTGCTGTTATGTGGTTGACCTTTACTCCAATTTAACATAGCTTTTTTTGGTTTTGTTTTGTTTTCCCCAGCAAATAGGAATAATAAGAAATTGATGTTTTGCCAATTATACATTATAATCTTTTGAGATAAATCTTAAGACAGCCTTGTTGTCTCAGGCATGACAGAATCAATTGCACAATTTGTGGGTTTCTATTTAAGAACTTAAGTAGATGAATTATCGTTGCCTACAAATGATTTTCTAAATCAAAACTAAGCAGTGGAAAAAATTAGTAATGATGTCTTGTTAGTAACATGAGCTTTACAGACCTCATAGTCCTTGAAGATAGTCTGGAGGTTACCTTTCTGCTCTGGTCTGATGCAATGTATTCCCACACCAGGTAAGATCAACAGTTTTGGTGTACAGTGTCTCACTTGGAGTGGGACCAGCTTTCACTATGAATCAGTGGCTGAGAGAAGCAAGAACCTATTTTTGTTCACAAACTCAAATTTCAGACATTTGACAGGAAAGATGTAACTTAGGAACTGATTCTGTGCCCTGTGGCTGTCAGAGCTCCTGCGTCAGGACCATTGAAGTCTTTCCTGATGGCTACCTCACAATAATATTTTGGATGCTTAAATGGTCTCCTTGATGAGGTCCTTGACTTAGAAATAGGAGAAGTGGGCTCTTTTCTGCTATCTATTTCTTCAGCCATCTTTTCTCAGCCTTTTTTTTTTTTTTTTTTTTTTTAATTGTGGGGCAGTGAGGGAAACCTGTCTCTCATTATCTAGTTGTACACTGGCCACCACTGGGGCCTTGATCTCAGCTGGGGCCTCAGGCACCACAGCAGTATAAATACAAATAGCAGAGGGGAGTCCATTGGTGAATATTTTTTTTGTTATAGATCTTCTAAGATGCTTTAAGGATTCATTTTCTAATGGGTCACTTTTACAAATTCTACACATAAATTAAATAAATATGGCAGAAGGAAACAGAATTTTAAAACTAAACTCTAGTGGTAGAAGTCAGACAAGCATATGACAAATAGCTTGATGCTACTCAGTTGTAGTATGTACCTATCCAAACATAATTAGAACAAAGCTTCTTTCTGAACTGCTTTGGTATGAACTTCTTGTTAGTAATATGACCTCAGTGTGTGCAAGAACATTAATATAAAATTATTCATCAATATATCACTCAGCAAACAATTCTTCCTCTTTGACACCTGATTCCTAATTATCTTGCTGTCTTTCATTTTCTAGTAGTAGCCAAACTCCCAGTCAATTGCCTCATAGAAAACATAGCAAAGAAGAAATCTGGAAGAAAACAGTGCAAAGTTATCAACATGAGAGCCAAAAGGAAGAGGCTGAAAAAGGGCATGCAAGACGAATGTGTTCATGGCATTTTTTTCCTTTTCTTTCTCCCTTCACTTTTCTGGATTTAATGGTTTCTCTTCCTCTCTGTTCTCTGTTGTTCTGTCCTCAAGCATGACAGTTTGTCATGGCAGAAGACAAGTTCTTCAGGGATCTTTCTTTCTCATACCCTTGCATTTGTAATAACACTCCTTTTTTGAGGATCAATCTTGAGAACAGCTGATTACCATGGGACAGAAGCTCTCAGAAAAAAGGCAGAAGATTCTTTGGGAGCAGCAATTTTATGAGTAGCGCCCCATGCACACAACTGATGCTTTTTCTCACTTCGTACTGCATTGCACCCTGAGACAGCATCACACCCAGCAGCCACCAAGTATGCCTGCCTCTTCCTTCCTTACTTACAGCCTGATGTCCCAAAGCAAGCAAAAAGTATCAAAATCAGAAAGGCACAGCAGAGAAGCAATGGTTTTACATGTGATACTCTGTTAAGCTTTGCAGACTCCAAAATCTTGGAGACAAGATGTTGCACAATTTAAGCAACTGAATAGCAAGAGTAGAGTCACTTTGTTTTAGGTTACCTACATACTCAAAGTCATTACACTGATTTAAAACTGCCCAGAGGATCGAAGAGGCCCTCTGTCTTCAGTATATTAGTGTACTCCTTTTGTTTCCCATCTGTATGGTAGGAAAGGTGTCAATTGTATTTATTACGGTAAAAAACTTGCTCCTTCCCTCTTCTGTAGAGAGTACAGAACAGCACCCTACATATCTGTTTGTCTCTCTTTCAAAACCCGTAGGATGGTTGCTCTGTTTCTATTGGTTTCTAGGCACCTTTCCACCTCAATCTGCCTTGCCAAAACCATCAGATATCTCTGTCATGTGAACTAGGCAGTGAGCCAGCAGGTCAGAGCTTACACAATTTGTGGCGCCTACTTAAAGTGTCTGAGATTCTTACCAATCAGTCTGAACCTGGGGGCAAAGTGTAATTCTTTCCCCCTTGCCTGCATTTATAAAATCACACAAAGGTGAAGTATGACAGTGGTAGATTGCTTGGCTTTTTATTTTTCTGCCTTGAGAAGCTCACAAACCTTCTGCATCTCCTTGACTACAGGTTAATCCCTGCTTTGTGGTAAAGGTGTTAAGCAGCTCATGTGACAACTGTCAAAAAAAAACCAAGTTGAAATAGAATATATCTAACAGGTTACAGTGTATGAGGGCCTTAGCTAGGCTTTATTTCTTTCTCAGGCAACATTTTTATTGTCAACATTTTGTTGTAAATCTTGTCACCCAGGAATTTTTAGATAGCACAATACAGACAGACTAAATGGGATTTCCCACGAATGAATGGTATTATAATGCTTTTATAAATGTGAATGTGGAAAAATGGAGTTCATAAAAAAAAGACCTATGAAGAAGGAGAAATTTTTTAAAAATGGAATTATTTCAGATCTTTTTTTTTTTTTTTTTTTTTTTCCTTAGCTGCAAACTTCTGTTCTTTACACGATGGCCCTGGGTTCTCATCAGTCATATCTCTGGATGGCTTTGTTTCCTCCTGTCCTCACCTAAAACACATTGGGTAAAAGTGAATTCCTGTCCAGCAACCACTTACTTAATAATTTGGACTTCAGATACTTCATGTTGCCATGCTCCTTTTACATATGTTCAATACATTTAATCTTAAAAAGAACTCATGTATGGAAAACACATGCCTACTGTGACTGGACCAGCTCTATAGCTCTGAGTCAAATAAACTACCATGGATTTACCACACAATTCCAGGAAACCTTTTCTTTAGAATACACACAGAATATATAAACAAAGTTATAAAAATCAGCTGTGTTATTTTGCTTCATTTCATGCCTCAGTTGGTTGGGTTTTTTTTTTTTCACCCAGAACTGGATATCTCTCTAGGTTCTAATACTGTCATTTGTCCTTCAGTCATACATTTTTTTCCTTCTGCTCTATTGATTTGTACACCAGAGCTGCATAAGCACTAGAACATGGGATGAAAGCCACAGCAGGCTTGTAAATTTTTTTTAAGACATCTGCAGGAAAAGATCGCACTTCTTTAGTTTTTGAGGATATTTAACACCTTTTATGACTGGAAAAAAATGCAGGGAGCAGGCCTGCATGACATATCTTTTCTAGCACATCATCGATGTGTTAAAATAGATGCTAGTACAGCATCAGAAGGGAGTAGCACTGCCAGCAGTAACCCTAAGAGAAAGAGGACTTCTGATGGATTTTGAGAAAATACGATTAAAAAAAGAAGGAGCAGACTGACATTCACTGCTTATAGTGTGCTTCATCTGCTCTCAGTAGGCTCTCTGCTGGTAATGGCATAGTAGCATCAATACCTCTTCTTGTCAGCCCTTCTGTTTGGTGCACCCATCCAACTATGACTGTGAATATCTCTTTAGGTTTCTGTTTCCCCATCTTGACATCAGCGGCCTTGGAAATGATTTTCTGGTGTTGTGCAAGGGTGTTCTGTCGACACAGAGATTCTGTCCTGAGGTATGTGTGGTGGATTTACAATCTAATTAATAGTGAGGAAAGGATGATGGGTGGAAATACCAACAGTGTTGAGATCTATGACTCCTGAGTGGGACAGAAAGCTGCAGTAGATGAGGCTGGCTGCCCATGCTGCTTCTGTGCTGCTTGGTCCGCTAGGGATGGCCACACGAGGAGTGTGAAATTTTACCAGCACAGCTTGAAGAGCATTTGGAGCTGGCAGTGCAGGACCAGAATTTCATCATCTTCTCTCATGTTTTTCTTACTCATGCCTGAAAGTATGAGGAAATATTCTTCTTCAAAAGAGTATTTTGCATATCAATAACCTGCTTCATCCAAGATCTCAAAGGACTCTATATACAGTCATTAAATGTAATTCCTATCGCACTCATACTCACGGAGAAGTTGGTAACTGAGCTGAGAATACACCCAGGAGACCTGACCCCTGCACTCTTTCTTAACCTGCAAATTACGTTTTCCTTAAAAACAAATAAATGACCCTAAAAATCCCTCAGAAGCTTTAGTTACAGAAAGAACAGCAAGAAACACAGCCTTAGTGACATCACAAAATCCCATACTTTGGCTGGAACTGTTAGAAATGTTTAAGCGTATGTGGGGAAGTAAAACTGTAACCATGTGGCTTTGGGAAGTCATGGCATGCCCAGCCCATTACTTGCTTTAGTAGCTCGGTGCAACTAGATCAGCATTCATAAAAACAACAAGCTGGCTGAGAAACAAGGATACTTGAATTCCTGTAAGTACATTTCTCCAATGTCTGATATTTCCTCTTTGCTAATATGATGATATCTGAGGCTGGAAGCCTGGAAAGTCTGGCAAATCTTGCTGGCAAACTGGCAAAGTATGACAGTATTCTTATGATTCTGAACACAGATACCTTGATAGAATGTAAGTGTTTTTATCGTGGCTCACATCATAACTTAGAACAGGAGGATAAGAAACTAGAAGAGAAATTGGAATTAACTGAAGTCAGGTATCTCTCTTTTGTTCTTATTTTGCTGTTGAGGTGGCTGGAAGGGCTATTAAGATTAGCCTTATAAAGCTGGCACAATTGCAGTGCACAGTCTAGGTGAGGAGAGTGGAGAATCTCAAGCAAAAAAAAATCTGTGTGTATGGCAGGTGATCTCATTCCAGACCGAGACTTCCTGGGATAACGTGTGCCCACCTGTTTGTGTTTCAGCTACTGACAAAACATGATGACATGACTCTGTGTGCAGTTTCCAGAGTCTTAGGCTACAGTTCAGTCTAACCTTCAAATAAAGAGTTTGTCATGTTAGACTGCACATTGAAAGACCATTTAAGATGATGATCCATCATTGCTAAAATTTCTGAAGAACGCAAGCAAGAAAACTTCCTTGTGTTTCAGGTCCCAAAATTTGCAGTCAGCTGTGTGTATATTTTTACATAGTCATAGATGACTCCCTATAAAGCAGAATTACCACGTTTATACAGCTCACAGTCCTGAGTACTTCCAGTTCTGTTTCTGGATTATGATGGTAAAGTAGCTGTCAATTACATAGCAACAGAAATAAACGCCATAAAAAAAGATAAAGAAGTAAAGCAAATGACAGCTACTCCACGCCTTATTAAAACAGTAATATGATAAAGAATAAGACTACATAGGTATTACAGGAACCTCAGAATGCTGGGAACCTAAATCTTACCTTTCCATCCTCAAGGGGAAAACAGAATGTTTCCAATAATTTAAATGCCATGCCACGATGAAAAACCCACGTCATCCTCAATTAAAATGCTAAACATGAGGACCAAATAAACAAATATGAGAACAGTCTTCAAGGCCTGAAAGCTTCAAAACAGACGTTGAAATACTTTTTGTAAAGAAAGAGGCCAGATTGGCATTTTGACATCCCTGACAGTTTTTCCATTTTTTTTTTTTTTAACCAGATTTTTCTAATGCTTCACTTTCCCTTAAAATGAACATAGAGGTGAAGACTACTGAAAGCAAATGTATTGTTTCAATTCCAGTGAGTAATCCCACAGCATGCAAATCCAGCTATTTATTTGCTGTTTGTCTAGTGATTCTAAAATGTTTCTCCCACTGTCTGGCCAATTGACCTTAACACTAAATAAAATCAGAAGGTCTAGTCTAACTACCCCTTCATTGTGCTTATTGTCTGCTCGAGGTTACATTCTCATTCTTTCATCTTACAAAACCAACTCCTGAAGATCACTATGTATTTGAAGACAGACCACTATAAAATAGAGATTTTGTCCCCTTTCTCCCCTTGTTATTCCTAGCCGAAAATTAAATGAAAGCTTGACAAATAAAAATTTTGCTTCCTGATGGATGCAAAATATGCTGATCCAGCATGATCTAGTAGCAGATCATAAAATGAATATGCAATATTTGAAGCAATTTCCATGGTACAGGCTCCCTCTTTTTTCATGCAGGAAACCAGAAAAGAAGCAAAGTGAAATGAAATGGTCCCTTCATGGAAAGACTCCCATCTGAAAATTGTTTTAATTCAGGGCAGCCATGGGTATAGTTTACATAATAAAAAGCAGTTTTACTAAAGTGTCTGTGGTTATACTAACCCAGTGTAGAGGTCCTGATCAAAGCTGCCTTGCAGCCAAAGTCATCAGCAATCCGACAGCATGCGTTGGTGAAAAAGACTTTCTTTTTCAGCTGGGATGTCTCAGAACCACTCCCAAGAAAACCAAAACTAAGCAGAAAAGAGGGTGTAAAATCAAGACACCTTTTCCACTTGTTTAGTGTTATGTGTTCAAATCAGAGAGTACTTGGAAGGAGACGTGCATACCATCTTGAGATTTAGAAAAATAACTGCAAACCAGCCAGAATTAAGGCTTAGCAGGCCTGGTGTAAGCCGTGAATTTGGAGCTGGTCACTTGTCTGTTGACAGCTCTGCTCTTCTAGTACCTCTGCTTCATTTATCAGCTTCTGGGAAGATCATGCTCAAAGCAGTCCTTAGACTACCAAATTTATTTTCAGAGCTGGAGAAATGAACTAAGAATATATCAAACTAAAAATTGATTAATCTCACAAAATCTAAACAAAGCAGCTTATTTTCTCTTCCATTATTTTGCTAGCTCCTGTTTCAATCTGCAGGCGTTGTAGAAAAGAAGGTGCAATATTACAGTCATATGAGAGAGAGAGACAAGGAGAGGCAGACTACTGCATTTGTAAAATGCTTCTTTCGGTGATCCAGGACTAAGCATATTTCACCCCACTGAGCAGCTTTTGTTTTTAGGTTGACCCTTATGCTTTTTTCATTTTTCCTCCCCTCCTCTAGGTATGTCACATCTAAACATCAACCAAATACTTCTATAGGCAGAAAATGAAGCCGCTACAGGCCTTGTTCTTTTGAACTAGGACCCAATTTGATTGGCGTCTCTTGACTTTCAGTAAACTGTGTTCTGAAGTGTGAGAGAGATCCCTGCAGCAATAATGTCCATATCAAATCATAATTAAAAACAGCAGTGAGGAATGTGCTGAGATTTGAACTGTGGACCTCCCAGGCCTAAAGCCCAAATTGCAAAACAGGACTTTAAAGGCTCATGGAAGCTTTAAACATCAGACATTTAATCACATGGTCTGTAGGGATGACTTCCAAAAAAAGAAACAAAAATGCACCACCACAGAGAATAATAACAAGATCTGAGTGTGTGTTGTAGCGGAGAGACAGTTTCTTCACAAAGAGGTCACACGCTGTGCATCTACTTTTCCATCTACCAATGACAGTTTGAACATTTTCAAAGATGTTTGCAGTGGGAATGGGAATTGGGCTTTATCAAGCCAAACCTGGGGGAGGGGAAAGGAGGCTCTGAAGCAAGAGTATAGTATGTTTGTGATCCAATGGCAGCTTGCCATGAGTAGGAGGGCTCCACCCAAAAGTATCAAAAATAAATTAACACACCTATCTTCTTTTCTTAGACTTCTTGGCACCTATGCAGGAACTTCTGTCAACCTACTACAAGATCCACTTACCCCCAGCTGAGGTCAGCAAAGAGGTGAAGTAATAAACAGGCTTAAGAAAGGTCAACTACACAGGGTCAGGCCAAGGAGCTCTTTAGCTCAGCATCCTGTCCCTGACAGCAGATACCTAAGGGAAGGCATACGAAAAGGGCAAGCATAAATGAAGCAATCTTGCTCCTCTTTGAAAGGGGATATCTCTGGCTCACCAGTGAGACCAATGAGTTGAAGCAAACCTGAAATGAAAAACTGCTTGATCTGGTTTTTCCTTTTAAATATATGTTTTTAAACAAGATTTGAGCAATCCAGGTACCACTGATGAAAAACCAGGACTGAACCTAAAGTGTGGGAGTCCGATGATGTGTTATAAGACAAATTAGTTGGGCATTGCATAGTGTTGCCTTTGGGCTGTGTATCTACTCCACTGACAGAGAAGAGACGCTACTTGCACACCTTCCTGACCCACGGTGTTGAATAATCCCAGATACACGTCCTGATGGGTTAGCTGACCAGCATGAATCAGCCTTATCCTTAATCTATAAAGGCACAGGTATGGGAGGCACACAGCTAAATATTGGCTTTATGTTAATGAGCTGAGGGAAGACCTTAATTTCCATGCAGGTCGCTGGATCTTCCTTACTGTCCTGCTTAAGTTTGATGATATTTAAATTCACTGTGACACTTTGTCTTTTTCACTATAATGGTTAACAAGCTGGTATCTCTAAAGGGAACAATAATTTTATTATGAAAATGCATTGAGCTATGTGGGATTTCCTGTCCTTCTCCTGTGACATCTTAGTATTGCTGACGGCGACAGATCTTTGGCTGAGATCACTGTGTAGAATTCAATTGGTACTTGAGCAAGTCCCTGAAGTTATACCAGAGATATTGACATCTATGAACGTGTGAATATAGGGGGAGCTTTAAGTCTGAGATGCTTTGCAACAAGAGTTGTATTTCCCCAATTTTTTACCAGTTGATGATCAGGAATTCCTATCTTGGGAAAGCTCTCTGGCAGTGCTAATGTTTGTCTCAACACCTGAATGCAGAATGTACTTGCTTTTAAAAGTTTTTTTGTTGTTGTTTGTTTTGTTTTGTTTTGTTTTTCCTGGTGGTGGCTGCAGTACTAAAGCAGACATCTTTCAGAGATTCTCACATACTGAGGTAAAGATAAAATATCAGAACAAGAGCTCAGCATAACCTCTGAGAAACAAGAACTAATAATTTGCTAGAACTCAAAATCCTAAGAACTTCTTGCCTTTTTCTTTTGTAGAAAATGCCTTCCCCATGGCAGAACTGTAATTTAATTTCTTAATTTACATGGCTTTTAAAATAACCTTTTTCTTCCGTAAGACCCACAAAGAATACAGTATGTAAATACATGATGAAAACTTTCTAGTCAGTGTCCATCTTCCTCTGGTTATTAGTTTCTCATCTTTCAAACTTTGAAGGACAGAGCAGCATTGAATTTATTTAATTGCATAATAATATATTTATCACAGAGGTTCTACTTAACAGAAGGAATTGACTCTGGAGTGGTTCCTTAAGGAAACTGTATCCTCGCCAGTGGAGAGGTTGAAATCTGGAGAAAGGCAAAGTCTGGAAGAACAGACAAGGTCAAAGCTGTATGGGTCCCTTTGTCAGTGTGTCAATATCTTATATACAGAAAACTGAAGTTAATTCTTGTGTAACTTAGAAACTTACAGATTGGAGGTGTGGAAATTTCCCCTTTAGGTGCTTCATCTCAGCAAGTGTTACATGATGATAGTGCAGATGATGCCTCCCTCTTCAAAACCAAACTTCAGCCAGCTTTCAGATCCTGAAATAATCTGATGTCAAAGGACCTTTCCCACTAGAGACACAAGAATGTGATAGGCTTCTTCAGCTGGAAGAAGCCTTGCCTTCTAGGATGACCAAATAGGAGAAACAGATTTGGGTATGGAAATTATAACTCGCATTGGAAGCCATGCTATAAGCAGTCAAACATGCAGATCTCGCAAAAGCCTTCTCTGGCCATTCAGCCATTCTCTGTCCTGGGTTCTATCACAAAGCTCAGTGCATGGCTACTTTAGAACTAGAACTGAGAAAACAAGAAGTGAGATGCAGGAAATCTAAAACTTAAAAATTGGATCATGGGTATAACTTTGAGAGGCATGGAGAGAAAACAAGATGATGGGTGTAGCCACATACCTTATATGTATTGAAATTAATTGTGATGGGAATCTCCACCTGAATTTCAGTGTTCAGGGAAGTGATTTGTAGACTTGCTATGATTCCTACTCTCAGGTTCTTGTTAAGTGCTTTATTAAAGAACCTAATTTGATTTCTAGAGTTCTCTCTCACATTTTCCTGCACCATGCCTTCCTCACACTTCACTTTGTGTAAGAAGATAGCTTTCAGCTTGCTCTTTGGCTCCTCGTGAGATAATTGGAAAAAAATAGGAGAAGTTGCCAAGTGTTCCTTCAATACCTGAACTAGGAATCCTGTCTTATTAAGGATGGGATAAATTAAAGACTGCAAGGGTATCAGAAGATGTATCAGAAGCAGTAGGACTGAAGGTCTCCAAAGAGGTCTGTGCATTAGCGAGAGGCAGATAATCTCCAGTCTGATCTTTCCACATGGAAGGAGGAATGCTGCTATTGGTACATGACATCCCCAAGAACACATGGGGCATGAGACTGATGATGATATTGTTATTATGTATTTACTGCACCTGGAAGCCACAGCTGAGATCAAAGACAAAATCAGACTTGTGTTCCAAGTGTAATAACAAGCACAAGAATGGAAAATATATCCCATACATGGCTTTCACCATCCAAGAACAGGGTTCTTGGCCCTCACCTCCAGCATTCTTCCTCTAGAACTACCGACTTGCAAAGAGATATTGATCCACCTACTTTCTCAGGAGTTGTTTTGGAGGGGATTTGGGGATTGTCTAGATTGCAAATTTGACCTTGCAGCTTTGAAGTTTATTTCTGCACAGTATTTGATCCATGGGGGGGGGGGGGGGGGGGCTTAAATCAAGATGTGTTGTTCTCTCACTTCCCTTCATTTCATTTCATTTTGTCTAATACATTAAGATTTTCCTGTTCCTATGTGATACAAAACAGTTTGATGTAGAAGTGCTCAAATTGACTCACATCAAGTAGTGCTGGGTGTTATAACTTGCTGAGCTTTGCTGCTGTTCAGCATTCCACCTAGCTTGTTTGGACTTCATGGTCTGTTTGCTGCAAAAGAGAGTCACATAAATGGTTTATGCCGATGTCTGAGTTACTTCATCAGGTTCAGCTTATTAGCTAGTGTTCTGCCCTGCAGAACTCATCTTCCATCCTTGGAGGAAACTGGGATGGCAGAATGCATCCTGTACAACACCAATCTAAAAATAAGCCACCAGAACAACAGGCAGCTGAACAATTTCTGCAAGATGTTTATGTCTTGGCCAACTTCTTTCCTAAGCCACATTCTCCAGTCTGTCTGAATCCCATCTACAGCTTCAAGAGTTTCCATCTCATCTTCTGCTCAGACCATGAATAAGTGCCTTGTTATGTATATGCACGATGGAAGGGTGGGGTGGAAAAAACTCTGGTAGGAGCCTGTCTTGAGCTTGCAGTAAATCCTCACCCAACAGAAACATCAATGAGATTTGGCAGCTGTAAGGAGGACTTCTGGAAAATGGTTTCAGGTTCCTAGGAAGTGAGGAATTTGGTAATGGGTGGGGATATTTTTTCATTCCCTCACCATTTCTCATCAGAGAAAGGGAAGATTTAATTCCTCCTTATTCACATAAGGAAATCCTATGTATGTAGAAACAGTATCCTCTGCATATAGTCTACAATTGTATTCCTTACAGAATTCACAGGAAGAACCTTGAGTAGTGTGATACCAGATCTGTCATTCTCCAACAGCCCTGGTAGATATGGAAGTCTGGGAACACCAGGCAGAGTAAGGTAGAGAGCATTGCAAAAGCCATCTGGAGACTTCACTTTAAATCACTGAAATGTATCTAATTCTTGTAACTTCCAAATAATGCGTGCGAGGTGAAACAACATCTCATCACCATCACTTGCACAGCCACAAGAAGTCCAGCTGCACTAAAAAAAAATCTTATTTTGAATAGTAAATAGAAGAAAAACCTTATTATTAATTCCCACAATGAAATACTTGTATATTTTTAGATTCCAGGTGATAGGGATCTATCTGTCCCTATCTGGGATCAGCAGTCTCAATCAGTAGATTATTTCAGGTGGGGTAAAATACCTCAAATACTGGGCCACTCAGTTTTACCACTCACCTGCGGTTATGAACTTTGGAAAAGCCAGAAAAAACAATGACAGAGGGAATCAGGGCTCTTCTCCCTGCCTACAAATTGTGCCTGTGTTCCTGATTGTTCTATCATATGTTGTCCTCACGACAATGTCACAGGGGCAAGAGGATCCAGCTGGCCCCAGCAGCCTACAAAGGCAAAAGAGCTGCAATCATCCTCTGTCCAGGTGCAGCTCAGTTCTGAACACTGTCTGTCACTCTTAACCCAGGAAGACAAACTTCTCTGCTTCTTTATGACTTAAAATAACCAACAGTATCATTTATACAAGCGATTTTCAATTAAGGCAAAATTTGCACTGGCTTTGAATAATATATAGGAAGTATGTGCATCTCAATCGCCTGGGCTGGATAAAGATAGAAATATTTATATATTTTAAATTATTCCATATATTTTAAACATATCACATATATTCTATACATATTCAATTTAAAATAAAAATACCAGCCTCCCTAATCCAGAAAGTCTTAGGCATATAATAGAAATCTTGAGTGCATGCCCTTTAGAAAGAATCTTTTTAATATGTAGGTACTGTATATTGTTTGTGCTTCTCTATTTCACTTTGTTGGTTTTTTTGTCCGACTCTTGCTGCTACTGTTGATCTTAGAGATGGGTCTGAAACAAAGCATCAGGTTGGAGACAGGGAGTTGACTTTGGCCTTCTGGTCAGAGAATGTACTTGTTCAACAGTAGAATTACTTTCAAGTGATGTTCCATTTGTTTATTACATCACTGTCATCCCTTCTAATGTCACTCCGATATGGTGTGGAGGTTCTAAACATTAAGAAAATAATAAAAAGCAACAGACCATTGTGCCTTTTGTGGAGCTCAGCTCTCTCTAATACGCACTGCAGGCTGAGATGCTCGCAGTGTAAAAAAGCAAAGTGATCCCATGTAGTGAAGCTATACAAACTTTAGAAATATTTTGTAGCTTGATGGAATTCTGAGTTAAATATTTATTGCTCAATAGCTCAACTCTTCCCAATACATAGCACAGTGTGTAATAAGCCACATACAATTTCCTTGTGAAAGTTACACCTGCCCTCTGGGTGGTAGCAGTTTATAACTCCTTTTGTTTTCCTTGCAGTTTTTTATTTGCTTAAATGTTTATATGCAGCATCCATCCTGTTTGAATCTACAACAGGCTGCTCTCATATAAAGGGTGGAGGCATCACTTCAGATACTGTGATTCCTGTGCACTAATGGCTTTGATTAGTTTAGATGAAATAAAACATCCCATAATGGGTGCAGCTATGTGGGCAGATTTTACACCCGTAAAATGGAAAGAAACACTGTAGTAGCCAGACCCAGCACAGCGGGGTTTGGTACTGCATTAGCACCATTTGTAGTCATCTAACATTACCATTTTAAATTCTATAAAATACGACCTGTTGCAACACCTTCTTTTTGAAAAAAAAAAAAAAAAAATTTTTTTGGGGGTAGATAGAAACAACCAGTTGAATTTGGCAAGCATGTTATACAAGCAGTTAAGTCCTCAGAACACAAACTGAATGGCTATCTTGCATCTCGTGTACAAAGCCTGGTAACACTAATTCATTCATGGGACTGCAAGAGTAAGGATTCTTATCTGGAGTAATACAGAATATTTTCTTTTGTCCTTCCTTTTTTTCCTTCCTGGCTCTCAATAGAGAACAAAAAACACAGACAATTGCATCTGCTGTAGGGATTATTGAGAATTTGAGATCTTTTGGTGACTGATAGAGGAAGAAGTATAATAGATGGATCTTCAGCAGAAACAGGAGCAGGATGCTAGGTCTAATACCTCTAGCAGAGAAGAAGGCTCTTATTTTGCCATTCAGGGAAGAAGGCCTTGTCATGTTTTAATTTGTGCTAGCAAAATTTGTTTAGACTGTGAAGAGGATGTTTTGGCATTGGGTGATGAGGATGTTTGGTTAAACCACTTGCTAAGCTGGGTAAATCTGACATCAAAGAGTTTGATAAGATTTCTAAGATCTTTGTGACTTCAACGATGTTGTTGGTGCAGGAATTATATAAAGATATATGAACTGATGCTTAACCAATTAAATAGCTTACCCCCAGGTATATTGTAGGATAGAACTGTGTACATGGTTCTAGACACAGTGTGCTGAGTTGTGAAAAGGCATGGATTTCCAGAGCTTTCCCCAACAAAATTATGAATTCTATAACTGCTGGACATTGCCTTCTGCTGGGGAAGAATGAAGCAGATGAAAGAGATAATGAGCTGCTTCTTGGATTCTGGGAACAAATAATGCTAGACACATGTCAAGAGACTAAATTGAATTAGCATGTGATGACTTGCAGAGCTTTCAGCGTGACTAGTTAGCAACAAACCTAGCAAAAACAGCAAGTACGTAATTAGACTCTTACCTAAGTGGAAGGCCAACCCAAACCTCTAGCAGCATGAATCTACCAGGGAGCTACCAGGACTACAGGACACACAACACATACAAGGATGGCCTAAGTTTCTGCTTGATCTCTGTGATCTGCAAAGAAAAACCTCAGTGTCTCTGCTACAAAATAGAGGAATACAGAGGAGGGTCTGTAATCTCTATCTATGACCTTTTTACATTTCTATCATGTGGGGGATGTTTGGTGTCCAGGATACCGTGTGCCCTAGAAAGACACTAAAAGCACTTCACATGATGCAACAGCCATGTGAGAAGGGCTTTCTCCTATGTTTAGTACAGGAAGATGCTGATGTGACTTTAAGTTTTGAGTTGTCCTAGAAATAACCATGTTAAATGACACTGCTAACTGAAAAGCGTGAATGATTTGTCCTGTGTACTGAAGAGAGTGTGTGTATTGCATCATCTTACTCCCTTCTCCCCTCCTGTGTTATTGTTATCTACTTGGACACCCCAGTCAATGTCTAAGGTTTCTCCTCTTTGCCACCAGAACGTGAGGTGACTCACAATGTATTTTGCTTAGCCACAAATGATGGATGATTGCCCACTATCTCCGATTACTTGTCTCTAATGCTTTCTACCTCAGCAGAAACAAATGATTTTTCTGGAGCTAACAGAGCAGGCCAGCAGGGTCTTTCACTCTAGCACTATGGAAGCTTGAATGTTGTCCTAGGCAAGTTCATCCACTGTGCTGGGTCAGGACTGCACTGACTTCTATAACCAATGCTCAGACTCCCCTGAGATCTCTGAGAGTATCTGGAACCTAACTCAGCACACTGGGAAGATTTTCTATCACTTCAACAGCATGAGATACTGGATAGGGAACTCTTCTTGATGTTCTCTCTGACTTATTTTTCATACAAGATGAGGTTTGGATGTAGGGTCTTATTTCAGAACTATGGCTAATCAGGGAATAAAGGTGATATGAAATAAGGAGAAAAGAAACTAAGTTTCTGTTCTGGAGTAAATCCCTATCTCCTTTCTTTTCCAAGGACCCAATGCAAGACATGGGTCAAACCCAGCTACTGAAATTCTACTTGTCATAATGATACTCAGGGGCCAGAAGATTCTGATGATCAAACAAAGATGACACACTCCACTACTAGATTCTGTTCTTCAAAACTCTGAGACAATTCTAGCAGATAAATGGTATAACATATTTCCCATTATGGTATTGCTATAAAGCTGGAGAGTCTTATGCTTACCACATTAATAATTAGTCACCACGCAAATCAGAAAGAAAGGATTTTAAATCCCACCATTACCTTAAATTACCTGCCAAACACTTACCTCCACTTGTCTTTTAGGGCACTTATTTTTTGCCATGTGGTCCTGGTTCCTGATTAGTTTAACAACCCCCCCCTGCCTTTTGACAGCAAAAGAAAAGAAGAGGTGATTATTACAGTTACTGCTCTCACTTTGCCTTGAAAGTCCATTCTAAAGAAGGCATTAGGGAAGGCTTTCTTGTGGCTGAGAGATCAGATTACCACAATTAAAGTAAAAAGGTGTGGTGCTATTTACTCTGCATGTTATGACACATGAAAGAAAGTGATTCAGGCAAGAAAAATAATTACACATTAATTTGTGTTTGGCAACTTTATTTCACGTACGTGGCCCACAGAGCTTAGATAAAAAGCTGTTTTGTCCAGCATGTTCTCTGTGTGAGCTTGGAGGAGGCTTATGCCACGTTTTACGAGGAGCTGCCTGTGTATGTGTGAGGATGAGGAAATACGTGGGACTAACCTCCTGGTTGTATTCTACAGCACAGCCTTGGAAGAATTTCTCATTGTGAAGCCCTCCAATATTGCCACATAGATTGCATTCAACTGAAAAACTGCACTGCAACATGGAAACTTTCCCTAGAACCGATAAAATTCTTGCAAATCTGAGGGGAGTTTCTGAGTTAGTTCATTGACTTGGAAATTGGGTCTGAATAACTTCGAAGGTGAAACTCTGAAAACCCTGAATGGCTGAGTTCCTATGGGGTTCTGCAAACTTGGAGGTAGCTGCAGCAGGCGCTCAGCACAGCTTGAGAGGAGGCTCAGTCTTTGCAATTGCATTGTATGGATGCAATAAATCAAGTGTGAACACCTCTTATGCCTTGAGAAAATATCCCCTTTATTGTACTGGCAATAATGCACAGGGAGACAAGTTCCAAAACACCCAGGAGGGTTTCAGTGGTGTCACACGAAGTTTAGCAATGCATCTGAAATGCAGGACATAAGAACTATGAAGAACGATCCAATCTGAACACCATCAGCGTGACTACAGTACAGCTCCCTTACTGTAAATAATTTCAGCAACAGATTCTTGCCAAAACCAGTTAATCTCAGGCATACTGCAGTTTCTGTGCTAGGCAGATGTTAATTCTACAAAAACGGTTTTCAGCTGGCATTTCACAGAATGGCACAGAATGTGCATATCAGCTCTGTGAGCACAACTGCCTCTTCATTAGAAAAACCACCCTCCAAATGGAAGAAACAGCAAAAGGAGCTTCAAAATGAAAGATCGCTATCTTATTTTCCTTTCTATTTTTGGAGGAACTCTGCCTAAGTTTATACAGTTTCACTGACTTCAGGACACATTAATGTTAATGGCACAATGACAATAGCAGCAGATTTGGCCTTTAGGAAAATATACTCATATCCCTATACTAATAACTTAGTTCAAGGAAACAGCAGTTATTCATAACATGAAAAGAACAAATACATGAAATGTAAACGTACAAAGCTTCATTTTCCCACAAAGTAAGCTTTTTGCATAAATCATCATTACCCATTGAAAAGAGGCAGTGCTGCTCCTATATCAATATGTATGTTGGACTGAGTCTGGAAAGGGAATATTTACATTAGTAAATAAAATAAAATTTCAGAATATACAGGAAAAATCCAGCCAATTGAATTGTGTCTGCTTTCTTGTAAAACAGGAATAGTTTTTATGGAACAGACTAGAACAGCATAATTTATGCTGTGTGCTGGCTGGTTAAAATTTCAAGGGCTGCTCCAAAAGTAATGCCTCCTATTTTATTCTGCTGGCCCACGATGTCAGAGGCAGATGTTGGTGGATGGCAATGGAGGTTGAACCTTCCCACCAATGCTCTGTTACATTTTGTTGCTGTGTGACAGATGGCAGCTGAGGGACAACATGTCTGACATCATGGCATCTGAAATGGAAGTGTGTATGAAGCAAAAGAGTAGAAGTGAATTCCTTCATTAAGAAAAAAATGGCACCCTCTGACATTCCTCGATGCTTGCTGAAGAGACCAAACAGTGGATGTGAGCACAGTGAAGCAGTGGGTGGTGCTTTTCAGCAGTGGGGACAGTAACAGTGGGTCACCTCTACTGGTGCAAATTTTTACATGCATGGCATACAGCTCTTGTTCATTACTGGCAAAAATGCACAGCTAATGATGGTGACTATGTTGAAAAATACTGTTTTGTAGCTGGGAATTTCTCTATCAAGTAGTGCTATTGTGCTCTTTGTATCTGTTGCAGTTTCCATGGAAATAAATAGGAGGCGTTATTTTCAAAGCAACCTATGCATGTTGATTTAACTTGGCAATTACTGCCTCTTTTCTTTGTGCCAAGCTATTTTTCATCTTCCAGAAAAGAGTCGCTGAGCTTTTTACATAATACTTCAAAGTATTAATTTTAATCTGTGAGCTTCAGTTTGTGAGTCTAGGGAATGTATATCACTTTGGTAAGATGCTTTTATAGGCATGGCACTGGGATGGCTGCATTACTTGCAACTGGCAGAGAAACGTGAGTGCCTTCTGTAAGTTGTCATCACTCGACACTTATGGTTCTTTTGTTTTGCACTCAGTTTTTTCAGTAGTTGATCTGTATGGCACAGAAAACACAAGCACAGCTGCATTGGGTGAAGTTTGCTACTGGAGGTTTACCTAGAACAGAAGCCTGTCTCCAGCCATGGCCAGCATGTGAAGAGGACAAGCACGTGGTGATTATTCCCCAGGATTTGCTTTCTGCCTCCAGCTGTTAGTGGCTTAGAGATATCTCAAACCAGAGTTGGCGCCTGCCAAACCAAGAGCTCTCAGAACATCAAACGTGCAGAAAAGCACTTTCATGTATATCATTAGCAGGACAAAGTGTGTTTATGAAAAGCTGCTAAATGTCCATTTTGAACTGGATAGTTCTAAGAAGAACAACTACAAACGTTTCTTTAAAAAGGATAAACGTGCAACTGGTGCATCCATTTCTGAGAGCTTTTGAATGCTCGGTATTTACTGTCAGGTGTCAGTGCTAAGAAATATAATTAAGGTCTGAGTAGGCCTAGATCATAATGGTACCTCTTCTAGATCCCACTGCTTAGCTTATACCTGCCCCAGGGGACCTGGAAGGTGGCCAGAGTCATTGACAGGTTCATAAGATGTAGGTGCACCTTCTTAAGTCTCAGAAATGGTTTCAAAAAAAAAAAAAGGAAATAAGTGTGGTGTTTCCATTGTGCTTCAGAAAAACAAACCCTTCAGGAAGAAAAAAAATGGAAACACATGAAACACAAATTGGATACACTCAAAGTTAATGAAAGGAAAATCTTTTTCCATTTTAGTTAATGTCTTAAATTAGAATTTTGGTAAAGAAGCTGGAAAACAGATGGAGAGGATATATTTTTCTAAAATAATTTGTTAGTGAATTTAAAGCTCATGAATGAGAATAACTATTAATAGCACTGGCTAGAGCAACACTGCATGGACTGCAGTTACGTTGGTTTCTCCGCTGTATGAGAGAAACTCCAAAAGTAATGCCTCCTATTTTGTGATGCTGGCCCATGATGTGAGAGGTGGATGTTGGTGGGATGGCAATAGAGGCTGAATGTTCCCACCAATATTCCGTTGCATTTTGTTGCCACATCACTGGCAAAAATGCATAATAGTGGTGACTATTTTTAAAAAATAGTTTTTTTTCTAGCTGAGGCTTTGCTCTATCAAATAGTGTTATTGTGCTCTTTGCACTTACAGTAGTTCCCATGGAAATAGACAGGAGACATGACTTTTAGAGTGACCTACACAGTTCTCCCACTGCACTGCAGGAACCTGTGACCCACAGCTGCATCATGCACATCCTGCTGGTCTAATTATGCCAGAAATCCATTCATCCAGACTCTCCCCCATATCCTTGCACCTTTTTGTCCTGTTTCTTCATTCTCACTTGGATACCAGCACAACCCATTTTCAACTATCTCTATGGAAACCTTTTATTCCATCTTGTCCAACCTGATGCATCTTGACTTGAAAACTTTATGCTGTCTTCATATCTTCATGTCTTCCCCACCTATACACACACATTTTACCTGGGGGCTGCTCATTATATCATATTTTCATACCTTCCACTGATCCTTCTACTGTCTTTGGAAAAACTCTCACCAAGTACATTCCCAATTTACACTCACAAAAGTAAAATAGAAAGGTTATGCATGCTCGCTTTGAGGTTGCCCATCAAGTACTGTATTTCTTTTTTTACAAAAAAAGTATTTATCTTTCCATTCCACATCTTGACATGTATTTCTTCCTCTGCTTTTATCAACCATCTTGTTTGCATAGCTGCTCCCCAGGATATTTGTCACGGCTGGCTTACAGCACACTCTGCTGATTTACAGCAGCAATTAATAATTTCATATCTGGTGGGAGGGGATGGATCTCTATCTCACAGAGATGAGTAGCAAATGATACTCACAAGTCTGAAAAATGCTGATGAGCATTTTTTCATCCAAATCAAAACACAGAGTTCATGCCCTGGTGACAAACTGGAGAGGAAGATGTTGTGCAAGGATGGAGGGCATCAGAGAGCCACTTTCACGTCCCATCTAGGACTGGGACTCATGCTTCTGCCCTGACTCAGTGTTGTCTGTCCTTCTACCTGCTGGGCAAGATCCTCCACTCATGTGAGCCTGGTTGGCTCTGCTGGAACCTTGTGCTGGAACTGGATGGCCCTGCTCAAGCTCAAATACTGTGAGTGCTGCAGGTCAGCAGCCATGAGCAAAGTTGTGCAATTAAAGTTGCAGAGCACCAGCCCACACTCTAAACAGCCCTATCTGATTCTTGACTTTATGAGCAACCACATCGACACACATTATTGATTGGAAGGGAAAGGGAAATGAAAAAAATAGACTGTGTTTGGTCCTCTTAGTAAAACCTTTCTGGGCCTGAGTTTTGGTCTCTACCTCTCTTTGCTAACTCACAAAATCAGATTTAAGTCAAGAGGAGCTGCTGGCTTTCTGTGCAGATACGAAACAGCAGCAGAATGAATGTTTGTGCAAACACAAAGGAGCAAGAGACCTTTCACTGTGGCCTTTTATTGCACTTCTGGGTATTCACTCAGCTTAGAGACAGCACTGATTGTCCCAGGCAGTGGACTGTGAAAAGTCTGTAAGTGCAAAAGAGGTACACAAACTCCATTGATAATAATAATAATCTTATTTGGTAGGTGCCCACAAATTGTTCCTTTCCCAAGTACTGTTTATTCCAATGTACCTGAGTGTTCACTACCAACAGTATAGCTGGACTTCTTAATGCTTCCATAATTGTCTTTATCCTGACCTTGTCAGGCCCTGTCTTAGCACATTTTTTACCTGTCCCTGGGCTTCATGTCTTTCCTTTTCCACTTTGCTAATCCACCACATCCTCCTTCCAACACACTAAATCAAGGTTAAGAAGAGCAGTTACAAGAACACAAAGGTGCCCCTACTGCTAAATCTCCAAGTTTGGGCTAGTTTATATGTGCCTATGTTTCTAGGAGAGGGATGTCTTGCAGATGAGGACTGCCTTTGGTTATTTTTTACTGTCCAGAGCTGAGCAAGCTGTCAGTGTTGACCTGAAACATGTAACACTTGTGGTAATATTTTCCTGAGTATTCCTAGGTATAAACTTGAGACTACTGAAGGGACAGGCAAAAGAGGAAGGGGGCAAGCCTCCCTAGGTTTTATTGAATGTTCTTAGTCATTTGTACTGACCGTAAGCCAAGGGTACCTCGGATAAGGCCTGAAATGTTAGCTTTGTACATATATATAGATCTCTTTAATAACCTGGATGTACACAATTGCCTTTCAACCTAGAGAATTATATAACACTTCACATGGTTTTGCAAGGAGTGTACCAGGGAGTATTTGAAAGGATCTGAGCCAAGAAGCTGTACAGACAGCAAGGCGTCTGTGTTGCCACTACAAAGTGGATGTTAATTACCTAAAACAATACATGTAATAGGCGAAGAGAAAAATGCTTTGCATTGCCTTGCCATACCCACTCATCTAGTGCATCTCTAACTGCACAGTTATTTAGCCTGGAGGGATCATAATTAGCTGCTTCATAAATTAATAAGGGAAAGGAGGAGGGAAGGGGGAAAACTACCAGTGCAAGAATGGTGGGAAACTTTAGATAGGATGTTTCTCGAAGAATGTCGTTAGCACACATAATTACTTCATTAAATAAAGACACATACAAATGCACCAGGATTCTCCATCCCTCGACAGAGATGAGTTGTTCAATGGGCACCGCACGGCTCCTAGTCGAAGGACACCCTGGAGGTGCCAGGCAAACATGAGGTGACTGCCACGCTGTGCCAGTGTGCTGAAAAGCTTCCAGAGAACACGGTTATGGGACAGGGCCAAGTGTGACCTCTAACACTGTTCATCCAAGGTACTCAAATGGTGTGAGCACTAGTTAGTGAAGTCGTGCATGGCTCATGAGCAAGGCGAAGACATGTATCACTGCCCATATTCTGCAATGGAGAAACTGAGGCTAACAGGGACATGTCTTGCTCTATGTCACTTGGCAGGTCAGGGTCAGGCCAGCTGCATTAAGCACCACTGCCAAACTGACTGTGTATAATGAGCCTATTGGAATCCCATTTACATTGGTTAATTATGAGTTCATAAAAAGAATGGGTTTTATTTCCTCTATTATGCAAAGAATTTACCAGGTGGGAGAAGCACCTATCCAGTTTACAACCAGACACTAGACCCATTTAGCTAATTAGCTGGTTCCAGGCTGGCAGTTGGATGCATTCATACATCTTCTATATTACCATAGTCTGTTTGTGAACCAAACTGTCTCACAAGACAGCTAAAATATCTCCAAAAATACAGGAAGGGGACACATGTTCTGGCTGACCAGAGACACTGCACTGTGCTCCTCACTGTGAATTCTGCTGTACAGACTTCAACACTTCTAATCTGTTTATCCACAGCAACTCATCTTGGATCCAGAGCCTGCCTTTATGGGTTGTTTCTGCATATTTTTTTTCCTTAAAAGCCAGGCTGCTTGAATCGCAGGGAGGTGAGGGATGTGACTTGACTGTATTCCAACAGCAAGTCTCAATGATTCAAAGTCAGAAGTGGAATTCAGCTCCCAGGCTTCAAGGAGAACTGGGCCAAAAGGAAACTCTGCTTTTCCCATTCTACTTTGGCCAGCAAGCTAAAAGTTAGGCAAATAGGAAGCATGTCCCACCCTAACAATATGGAGAGCAAGCTTTTTAAAACTGCAGCTGGCTCTTTTTGTTGGTAACTACTTTTCTACAGGAATATGTGGGATTTCAATAGAAAGGCATGGGGAGTATTTTCTGTCTCTGAGTTTAAAGTATCCCCTGTGTATGCTTATTTGCATTAATTCATACTAAAGACTTTTTCATCTTCTGGTCTTCTTCCTCATCCTTCACTTCTGAAAGTTGGTTGTATTTTGGTTTTTCTTTTTTGTTTTCCTATTTTCAAATAATTTTATGTTTTTCTCACTTCTCTCTTTTTGGCCAAGGGTCTGGCAATTTCTCTAATGAAAGCTGTTGCTTATATCCAGGAAGTATTTTTTGTTTACATTAATGTTTTACATTATTTTCTCCCACTCCCGAACGCTCTTCTTAGATTGTGCATCTCCTGCCCAACTTTTGCTTTATTTTTTTAGCTCCCTACATATTTCAGAAAATTTCTGGAAGTCTTACTTGGCATGACCAAATTACCATGCCTGACTCTGCCAGCTCCCTGACTGGGTCTTCTCTATCCTTCCACCATGGAGGAGAAAACCTTTCCATCAGAAATGGAGCTGGCAACTACAAGCATTCTCCCTCTCTCCACTTTTCTCATTATAAATTTCCATGGCACAATAAAGCATTTTCCAACCAAGTCTAGTGCTGAACATACTGACAGAGCTAAATACATTGAGCGTTTTAGATCTGGGGTTTTCTGTTTGGCTGGCTTACTAAAACTGTTGACTTTCAGTGGCAAATTTCCACTGACTTTAGAGCAATTTGGATTTCACCAAGTGTGTGGTTTGAGCATGTGTGACTCTGTCTTGTGTGAAGTACGTCTTGATCTAGTTCTTAAAGGTAAACAAGTGGCAAAAATACAGCAAACTCTTCCAAATTCTTACATCTACAGTAATTAAAGATTTTTTTTTCAGTGCTATAAAGTTTATAATGTACATTCTTTTAAATAGATTTCTGTACTCTTGATTAAGTACTCTTGTTTCCAATAAAGTAAATGCCTTTTGCCCTGAGGATATTCAACCTTGGGCCTTTCCCCTTCTACAGAAGCAATGAAGAAGAGTTTAGGATAACCAAGAACTTCTAAACAGTGCAAGCCCAAGTAGTTCCTTGACAGCAATGATAAGAAACCTAAAGTTTTCTGGAGCAGGAAAATCTCCTGTGTTAAAAGTCCTCGGGTGGGTTAGGTCTAAATACATTAGATTCCCAACTTCAAGCCTCATCTTAATTTCATATTTTTAACTCAATTTTTTTTAGTGGGCTTATGGAGTAGGTAGGTCAGAACTCTCATTTCTATGTTGATTGTGCACTGCGGTTTCTAAGCATCCAGATAAACCCAGTTTTCTCTCTGTGAGTATGAGTCATTCACTGAGTGGTGAGAATGCAAGGTCTAGTCTTCTGGCATTTCCTGCATGCAAGAGGTGAGATCATCTGAGGTCATAAGCCACAGCACTGTGCTCCTCCAATGGGCTCACCAAGACAAAAGAGAAACACAGACATGCAAGACACTCACCTGAGGACCACCTGAGTACAAGAAATGATCTTTCTCTAGCTGTCCCATATCCATACCTTCATTGCTCTTCCTAACATGGAAGTCTGTTGTTGCTCATGGGAGGATCTGAGAAGAGCCCTTGTAATGCTCCCTTCCTTCATAAAGTTGCCAGCTCTGTTGTCCAGAGATACTGATAACCACACGGGTGCTACTGTCAAGTGCTGTGTTGTAATATTCATTCCTAAGCCTACATACACGGGGAATTTGTTTCACCCCCTAGCAGTGGTCAGGATTTCAAACTCTTTTAGCTGTAGTGCCTGACAGATTCAAACTCTGCTCAAACACAGTATGTAGTAACTGTGGGTTTTTCCTCTGGATTCATTAGCAGGGGTGTAGCTCTTTCTTCTGGCAACATCCTAGATACATGGGCAGCATCAACCTCACTGCATCAAAAGCTACCCAACAAGCAAAGTGTCTGTCAAAAATAAATTAAGGTGAATTTCAGAAGCCATGAACCCTTGAAATCAACTCCAAGAATCACACAAGCACAAGAGTAACTAGATCTTCAAAGTCCTAAGTTTTTGTGCCGCTGCAGTTACTTTTGAGAAAGCCATGTACAAGCATGGGTTAATTAGGCAACTGGACTTTAATAGTGGTGCTGGAGCTATCTGGTTTTTCAAACCCTGTGAGGTATTCTGTCTCTCTTCCTTTCTTCCTGACTTGTCTTTTCCAGAGCCTTAGAGTGTGCTGCAAAATGGACATACTGTAGAGGTAAGAGTGGTGTGAGATCTTTCTTCCAGTGCCTGACACCAAATAACAATATTTGTTATTTGATAATAACAATAACAAATAATAACAATAACGCTTCATTTCATGATACCCCAAAGTACTTTATGACCCACGAACCATCTTGTGTCTGACTCCTACTCAGGTGGGCAAATAAGGCAGATATACGAAGGACTGAGACCGTGGCAGGGAGTTCTGCAATGAGGGTATTTGATTCAGTAGGGCGCTAGTCCTTCTGCACAGCCAAAGGCAAAGGGCTGCCGCTGTCCTAAGGTATTCCTTGTGCCTTTCCATAGCCCTGAATGAGGCAGAAAAAATGTGCATATCTCACTCCTTTTGGAGATTGGGCTGGAGGGCAGGCTAAAATAAGGGCTCTCACATCACAGCCATGCTATCAGCCCAAATGTCGAACATCTTTCTGCACCATGTATAGTGAGTTGCTCCCTGTAAGACTGTGCTCTTTGCATTTCACTGCTGCGTCTGCCTTGGATTTTTGTGGCACTTAGCAAGGCTGCTGAAGGAGTCTTCAACTCCCCCTCCCCAGTAAATATATGTCCTGCTCTGCTGACGCACAGAGAAGTTAATTGCTTTAATTTAAGTCACACCACATCGTTGGCAGAGCTGTGGAAGAAACCTGGGAGACCTGGGAAGGGAACCTCCTCTCTCCTCTCTTCAGGCTGCAGGGTTTTAGCAGCCATGCTGTCAGCTAGGAGACAGATTTCACCAGCACAGAAGTGTCACTGGACTCAGTTAATAAACAGCTTTATGCAGTCTTGTTTACTAGATCTAGCATGTGATACGACTAGGAATAGGGCTTAAAAGCATGTTGTGGAGAGGATTTTGGTAATGCCAAGTTGCACATTAAATTTAATGTGCCCCAGATGAATCCAGAACTGCAGCTCACAATGTGTTTTCCCACTTGATAATGCTATGGGCTCTGTGTCCTCCCTTGGACATTGTTATGCTACTGAGTTCTACCTTAGAATTCAGAGAGATGCGTGGAAAAACAAAATGGGAGTGCCAAAAATATGAGTCTCCCTTCAGGGAAAATGCAAAGCTCTAGTCTTGTAAAATATCTTGTAAAAAAGAAAAATAAGTGAATTGCCAGGCTAGAGATGGCAGACAAAACCTGAATCAAAATCTAAGCAAGCAGGACTTGAAAAAGAGCATGTTTCTTTTTTCTTTTCATTTTTTTCTTTCCCTCCAGAGAGATTTTAGGTGAACAAAGTCTTGCACTAAACCTGCTGCTAAGAAACACGCTCTGAAGTAGGATGAAATCAGCAGGAATCAGCTCCTTACATCAGAATTAGTCAAATCAGCTGAATCAGAAGCAACAGATTATCATAGGGCTCCAAATTTCATCTGTGGCTTCTTGTGCAAGCCATGGGACACCTGCCTTCGACACTCAACAGCCTCACACAAGGCTCTAAAGGGGAAATGAATTTCCTTTCTTTACTTTCTCTGGCCAAGGAAACTTGTCTCCTTTCCTCTTTTCTTTTCTCCCTTTTTGTTAAAATCCTTTTTTTTCTTTCTTTCTTTTTTCTCTTTTTTTTCTGTCACCAAGATTTCTGACTCAGGGCACATGGAGATGGCATTAGTCACAAGCTATTTCCTGTTTTCCAGATAACCTTGCAGGCTGGGGCTTCATGGTCAACAGCACAACCAGGTGGAGTGCAAGGCAAGAACCAAATGTTGGCAAATGCCAAGGAGGAATAAAACCTGCACTCAACGGATTGTTTATCCTCACAGGCATCTTTTTTATTGTTGTTGTTATTTTGTCTCTAAAGGAAGGGCATTATTTGAAAGTCCTTTCTATTCGTCTCCTGTGAGTTTTCCCAGACCAACACACCAAACATGTCTTTGCTTGCCCTGCCCTCAGTGCAAATTTGATCATTAGCTTTTCAAAGCATTGCTCTTGTTTGTTGCAAACCTACAAGTGTCAGGTGCGAGGATCATGCCAGACAAGGAGGAACCTTCAAAATCATTTGCTGCAAACAGTTTTTCTGTTTCTCATCGCTCCTGAGCCTTGTCAGGTGTATAGATGTCCCTGCCTAAACCAGATGCCACTGACAAACTCATGGCCCCATTGGTTCGTGCTGCTGACTCGAGCAGATTCACACAACCTATATTCACATCTAGGGTGCCACAGCTACCAATTGCAAAGACAGCACACTTAAAACTTGGGAGAAGAGCTGTAATTGCACCTCTGAATTGCGCTATGAACATCCCTAGGCATGTGGAATAGATGTTACCCCAGATTTATTGCTGTGCATGTTGATAGCAAGTTTGTAATACTTCCTTTCCAAAATACGTTAATTTTCTGAAGTGTATTGGAACATGTGCACCCACCCTTGGTAATGCAGCTAGCTTGGGGGGATGAAATGGTTGCTGTCTTAAAGCAAACTAGCATTAAGCAACTATCTTGGATAAGAAGGCAAGAAGTCTTTACCTGAACTGCAGGAGATATGAAAGCAGAAGGCAATTATGCAAATTGAAATTGGAACAGGATTACTCAGGCTAGAGCCATTTACTTTAGCAAAGCGTGCCATGGGTTTTAATGGGATGAGTGTGCCGGGGGAGTGGGGCTGGCTGTACCTGGGATTTGCCACTGCCTGTACCTGGGAGATACCACCACTGGCAGCACAGCAGCCTCAGTACCACCAAGAGCATTAGTTCCAGCACAGGCTCTGCTAACCACAGTGGCATCAGCACCCTGGGGTGCCTGCAGTTCCCACCATCGTTTTCTATTTCACCATGCCAGATGGACTGTAGGACAAAGGAGGCTTTGGCTTAGTGTGCAGAACAAGAAAGGCTATTGCAAGCAGGAAAGGAAAACCAGGTGGACTGCTGCTAAACCAGCTAGGACTTGGCTTAAAACTTTGGAAGTACTTGGAGTGTTTTATGGCTGTGCCAGCGCAGATTTAGAGGGCATTTCTCCACCTGGGCCTATCCAAATGCAAATATGCTGCTGCGTGTGGAGGAGTAGGCTACTCTGGAAACTGGATTTCTTACCAGGGGAAAAACATGCTTCTGGTTGTTATCTGCAGACACTTTGTATATCTCACTCATCCAATATTCCCATTGCTGCCAATTTGGGAATTCAACCATGAAGATGAAATTTCTTCCCAGATGTTTTTCGGTTTTGAGGAAAAAAATGAACACCAATTAAAGGTTACTTCTTCTTGTAACTACCCTGAAAATAGAAGGAATGGGTAGCAACTCAGGCTCACAAATATGGGCTAGTACATGCTGAAAGTAATTGTTATCATCCTATGTGGTTAAAATTAGTCACCAGCAAGTTAAAACTAAGCATTACATCCAGCTTCATTGCTGAAATGCCCTTGCTACTGTGCAAAGTGCAGAATGAAATAGCAAGAACAGGATCAAACATTCCCACTGTTTTTGTTTTGGATGAATGCTAGCAGAGCCAGCGGTTTCACGCTCAGACATCAGTAAAGGTCAGTGAAACTTCAGCTTCTGATTTCAGACAAAAGCAGCAAAAATAAAGTGAAGATTTTCCATTCTTGGAATATTAATAGCGCTGAGGCTGTTGAAGCCATCTATTACTGTCCCCGTGGTCTGGATCTGTGTCTTTGTGCTTTGAATCATTGTTTTCCTTTAGTTACACAGATCAGTCCTTTGATTACGGGGTGCAAAAGGGAGAACCCAATCATCAGATTACTAGAGAACAGGAAGATGACCTGGTCCAAGCTCTCTCATCTGTGTTGTCTGTGATATTGAACAAATGGCTGAGTCTTAGGTTTTTAGTTGTGCACTTCTGTGTTATAGGGCTGAGCTATGCACATGCTGTGGGATTTTGGCTCCTGCACTGTCTGACAGCTCTGAGTATACCTGAGGCTAAACTCAGTTTGAGAAATGGAGGCCGTAAAGCAATTTTTTGCCAAAATTTTCCTACTTAAAAAAAGAGACAGTTGTACCCCCCTTGCTACCAGGATGGAGTTTACAAAGCTTGATTCTGCTGTGTTTTGAATAGGATCCTTGGGAAACCTGTCGATTCTGAATGGATATTCTATAATACTTCTTCTGTAAGTGATTTGCACACAATCAAAACCTCTTAAAAACACAAACTGCCATAAGGAGACTTTTTAACCTCCCAGTTTCATACCCTGGCCAGTAATGGACAAGCCAAACCCACAAATTATGAATCCAGTTGTAATATTAATATTGACAGAGATTTTGCTAATTATGCATGAGTGTGTGTCGGCTGGGATTGGAAAAACAACCTCCCACCACAAACATGATCCCCCTCAGTTGTCTCTTGACAGAAATTTTTGTCTTAAATGTCTTCCCCAGTTTATTTAATGACTCCCACACAACCAAGGAAAATCGTTGAGGTTTTGTGATAAGTTTCCTCCTGGTATTCCCCCCAGTGAAAATTGGTGTTTACAGTTTAAGGTGTTGGCACCAGTGTCACCCTGCAAATTCCTCAGCTACTAATATGTCGGAATGGAAGCACACAGGGTAACCACTGAGTTAGAGAAGAATAAAAGATTAGGATGGATAAAGCCCCTTTCTTAACCTGCCCGAGGAAAAATGAGACCCTTTGGAAGAGAAATGGCACATCTCTGGATGCCATTTCTGACCTTCTGGGTGTGGCAAACATCTTCTCTGAAGGAAAACGTTGTGAACTCCCAAAGAGTAAGCAAAGCAACATCCAGAGGATAAGTGGTCAGTGTGATGAGTCATTTCGGAATGGTGGTAAAGTTATTGGTTTAGAAGCTAGTAATTTCAAGTTTTACATGATATCTATATACTGGAGAAAATGTTGTTCTCTATTTCCCTAAATATTATTTTGCCATATGGGGTTAGGTTGGTTGTTGTAGTCCTAAATCTTTGTGAATGTACTTGTAATTTCTGCTTAATAAAACTCCACAGGTGATCTCTTTTTATCAGCCTATCATCTGCAATTAAGGCATTTAATATTCAAAGTCTTTGATGTCATGTCATCTTTGAAACATAAATAAGAAGTTTGTCTCCATCCTAAAAATTAAGATAAATTACTTGGAAGGGTACTCAAAGATACTTTTGAAAACCTTTTGGATATTATAATAGCTACCAAAAAAAAAAAAAAAAAAAAAAAGCAACAATAATATTAAAAAAGAAACCTTGGAAAAAGCTTAGAACAGTCTTATAGGAAGCATATAATAGGGCTTGCATCTCACCAGAGAGACCTGGACACGTTCAGTTTTACGACTGTTCACTGTTGCATTGTTGTTGTTTTTTTTTGGTCTAGATGATTTGTTTACAGTAAGGATCTCAAAGCACTGAATTTAATTCCCAGTCACCCTCCCTGTTGCTATCAGATAGAAAAGCAGGTCCTGGCAACCCATGAAGCCATGCTGAGAGCCTGATCACTGTGATATGGAGGATACCTCATGTTACATGTCGTTCTCTACCCCAGTATTTAATAAGAAAATCAGTGGGGGACAGCAGCTATCTAACAGGGCATCAGCCCCATTTGCTGTGCTTGGATGAAGCTTGCAGTGGGATGTCTGCAAGAAAGGGACCCTTTATGTGCAAGATCAGGCAGAGCAGGGGGCTCACAGCGCATTCATTCTGCTCCCTTGGGGAGCAGTGCATTGGGGAATGCCCTCCTCAACCCTTTTTCTCTTCTTGCCTGTACTGGTGGAGTAAGTCTTGCCTAGATCAAACTGGAAGTCCCTATCAGCAGACCTGCGACTCCAGACCTCAGTCTACTTCCTAATCTTACTGCTTAGCCACACGATTATCCTTCACCCACACTCAATGGATCTGCAGTTTTTTTCTGCCATCACTCTCCCCTTCAAACTTGTCAGAAATCTCTCACTCTTTCTCCTGGCTCAAGGCCCACTTCCACTCTCTTTATCCCTCTGCTGGTATCCCTGGATCTCAGCCAGCTTAGATCCAAACTCTCCTTCTGTCTGCTTATAATTAGAATGTGCACACATTGAAGTTTGTTTTATTCCCAAAGTTTTATTGGTGAGTTCGGGGGAGCAGCAAGCATGTAGGAGGGGGATCACACAAATCCTGTTATTTGTAGGTTCAGAGTGGTGCATGGGAGGAAGATACAAAGCTCCCATTAGTCATTAATAAGACTTTAGGGCAGTTTCATAGGCAAAGCCTGGAAAATTTCTTCCCGGCTGTCTGCTCTACTGATATATAGGTCTTCATTTGTCCAACAGCTCCATACGTGGTCAAACTGTGTGAGCATTCCAGTATGTGAAGCTACCACCTCACCTCCTCTTCCTCCAGTAGACAAGGAAGATGCTAGACTTTTATTTCTGTTTTGGATCATGCAGAATTCATCCAGGGTGGTGTACAGGGGCCATCATCATTATTTATTATGAGAGCAGCAACATTTGTGTTAAGGCTTTTCTTGCACTCTGAAACAGGACAGTGCTCTGAACAGACCTACTTCCAATCCTGATTACTGGTTTCTGGTTAACCCTATCAATCTTTTAATTTCCGGATGAGTGAACTGCTTCCTGTATTTAAGTGCAAAAAAGCCAATATCCAGGACTTCTCTTATGGAGATCTACACTCTTTTGAAGGCTTTAATGTGCTTAGCTATCTTTTTACATGACTGCATTCCTCTGCTCTGAACACAAGCCAGCATGATTGATTTGAGTATTAATTAGCATTATTAATCACGGAAGACTAAAGAGTGATCTTGCTGAAGTTCATAGAATAGCTCTGAACAGTAAATACACAAGGAAAAGCGGGTCAAGTGCCAAAGAGATGACTAGACCCTGCCCTGAAGTGATTGTATTCCAAAGGCACAAGTGAAGGAAAACAAAGCCAGACAAGACAGAACATATGCAGAGTGGGAAGTGGGTATTCAGGCTTGAATGTTTCTTGAAATAGGTGGGGTCGCAATAGCAGCTTGCTAAAAAACAGTGTGGGAGCTGAGCTCATGGTAGTGTTCTTTTTGGCAGTCCATGAGGTGGGGTTATGAAATCCTGCCAAGATGGGTGGATGGAGGAGGCAGAAATATTGGTGACTGATGCTTCGGCAAGATACTCGCCCAATGGCAGATATTCCATTTTCTCTAATCTCACTTTGACACCTGTTTCTTCCTAGACTGAATTAATCAGCACTTGTCAGATTAGGTAAAGCTGCCCACTTAGCTACAAGTCTGGTTTTAATATGGCAGCTTCACCAGCTCTTCCCTGCCAGTTGTTTTGAGGCGGTTTCGTGGGGCTATAAATGATTGGATGAGCTTGTACCTCAACATTTGCAGCCATTTCTGTCTGGAATGATGGCCTGTGGGGGCACTTGGGCAGCTGAAGGAAGTGCCTGGTGGAAATCGCTACCAGTGACGGAGACTGTTCTGCTGCAAGTGTGTGTTTCACATTAAGCACCAGATGACTTTTCCATCTTTTTTAGTAGCTCCTCTAAAGTGGAGATTAAAATCCCAAACACACAACTCCAGATCTCCATCCCAATAGACCCACCAAGTTAATGAAACCCACCCAGCTCAAAAAAGGCATCGTGTACCGTAGAAAACTATGTGTGGGTGGCAGTTGAGCTTACTAGCGTCTGCTCCATTTGTTTAAACAATTGCTGCATGGCTGGTTTTGAATTTACAAGTATTTAGGAAGTTTTGAGATTCCCAGACTGTAAACGTTGGTATCTATTCCACTTTCTCCAGACTTGAGCTAAGCCGCCATTTCAGAGTGCACCTAATGATTCAGGTGAAGGAAATGGTTTCTACTGTTGTTCTTTTACTCTTTTGCTGGTTTTTCTGTGAGATGAAGAATCTTTTAGACGTGGAGCCTTTCATGCTATGCTTCATCCACTTGAACCTTTCCTTCCCAGACTTAAAGCACGTAAGAAAAAAAACAGATGTCTTGGGGGAAAAAAAAGAAAAAGTCCCCCAAACCCTAGCTTTACATGCACTTGGATCTTTCATTTTATAAAAACAGTCAAGCCACAACCACAAGATTTCACAGATAAGAGAAAAAATGTGGATTGTACTTAATTCAATATTATAAAGAAATGCTCTTACAGGGAGACTGCAAGCTGAGCCAAAGCCAGACCAAGGCTGCTGACTGATCTGAAAAATGTGAATATTATTCACACTGGGACACCACATCTCATAATGCTCCATGTGTGCTATAGTATATAATTATGAAATGTTTGCATTAAGTAACTTGGGTGCCTAAATACAGATGTTCCTTATTGACATTAATTGGACTTGACATATCTTTGGCCTGCTTTATAACAGTCACCAAAGCATGCATTTCCACTTTACCGTACATATTCTAAAGGAGTTCTGTTCCATATCGAGCTTATTAACAGAGAAAAACATTAGTGCCTTAGCTATCTGTCATATATTTCAGGTAAAAATGCAATTGGTTTGCATTAAAGAGTGTAGTTGCAGGGAACTGACCACAAACATTAATTTCTGTTCTTCTTTTCTTTTATTTACAATGAAGTCTATCCCAAAGACATAGATTCTTTTTTCTTTCAAAAACTGTCAATACACTGTGGTGTCATTTTCTCTTTGCTCCTTACTACCATCACTCAGATGTCATATTTCTGATGAAAAAAAGAAGGAAAGAAGGAAAGAAAGAAGAAAGTAAGGAGAAAATGTACTTTATCTCCAGTATAAAAATATAAATGACTTTTTCACTTGATAGTTTAACTGTTCCACATTACTCTGCAGCATGTCTCGTTCCATCAGCTAGAAAGAAAAGCTAAGTATTAAAGAAAAACACAGATATTCATAAATATGAATTTCACCTGGCAGGTTCTGAACAATTTCTCCATGTGAGAACTGAAGAAGACCTGGAGGACCTTGGAGATAAGTTTTTTAATATCTCATGCAGCTGAGATCCAGAGATCAGATTCTTCAGGATAGAGAATCAGGTATTGAACACCAGATTTTAAATAAGCTTCCTTGGAAATGAAGGATAGGCTTGGTTTTTGACATTGTCATCCTAATCTGCAATGTTCAGGCGGGCTATTGACGAGTGGACATTCATGCTTTTAAATGAATAGAGAGATGAAAAGGCATTTGAAGTTTGAACTGGAATTCAGACATGAAAATTTATTCTCCTGATGTTTCAGGAGAAACTTCTTAAATATTTTGTTCCAGGCAGTTCAAGGATCAGGATAACTGCCTTGCTTAAAAGAGACTTATGTAAAATCCTAGTTAAAAACTTAGAAGAATGGAAATGAGAGTACACAGACAAGGGAACCTGTGATTTCATTTCAGTGGATTTCTTCTTTTAAAAGGGATGGACATCTTGCCTTTCTTGAACCAACCACTGGAATATTTATGTTTTCTGAGCCAAATTCAACTTTCCCAAAGCACATAAATGCCTCCTCAGAGACAAATACCTGCTCTTTCCCTTAAGACTGAAGGGGAACTTATTACATCCAAGAAAAAAAAACAGTTAAAGATGATTCAGAGCTATTGTATAGACCAAGACTTCCTACCTTAGTTAAAGAATAAACTTGCCACTATTCATTTTAAAACCACTTGAGAAAAAATGTCAGAAAAAACAGTGCATCTTTTATGCTGCCTCTGCCAGATAACCCAATTCCAAGAATCTCCTGGTTGGAATATGTCTTTCAGTTTCCTCATAACAATGGAAGAAAGACAAGCATGAGATGAAAAAGGAGCTTCCCAAATATTTGTGAACAGTTAATCACAGAGGGAAAAGTCCTGTGGCAAATTTTCCACAGCACAAGTCACACGTATTTCAAGACTAAGCGTATCTGATCATACCCAAAGCAGGAAGATTACTGTTTATAATGTTACTGTGAGCTGGGAAATACATAGTCTTCAGAAACAGCTAGGAATGGACGATAGAGTATTAGCATGTTCTGTACTATGTACTAAGACCAGTAGATTGTTTTCAAAGTAAGAAAGATTAAAATGGCTTAATACAAGTGTATTCAATTTAAGATATTAGAAAGGCCAAGTCAATTTAAAATGCAGAAAAATAAGCTGAACAAATATATGCATTTGAAGCTGGATGAGTTAACACCAAAGAATTTTCAGTTTCTTGTGTTCAACTGCTGATGTTGCTTGTAGCCGAGTATGACACAAGTAGTAAAACATTTCTTTTCTTTTCTGTAGGCCATGCCAAATGGACAATAAATACCTGACAAAATAATCTAGAGGTCATCAGAGGTCATTCCAGGATGTTTTTGTCCAGGCTTGCACATTATAATGCGCTGATGATCTGCTGGGGTCTGTCATATGAATTTCAAATACCAAACTTTTTATTGTTGGCTTGTTTTTCAGTTACAGAATCCATAACTGGAAATACATTAAATATTTAAATCATTCTTCACCTCTCTTGTTCCCAGCCAACTACTGAATGACTATCTATCTGTCTGTCTATCTGTCTATCTATCTATCTATCTATCTACCTATCTACCTATAAGATGGTAACTACTAGCAAAGCAAATTAACGTTATCCTTTTGAATCTCCTCAGATGGAATGCAAAAGAAATGCAGTTAAAACTTAGATCTGAGAGAAACAGCTGGTATCTAAGTCACAACAGTAATATAACTGCTGCTGCAGCGAATGATCCTGTTCATCTTATACCTACTGTGGATTCAAACTAGACATTTTTATACAAGCCTATGAAGAAACAGAGATTCTTTAAATCTACAATGAGCCAGCAGCACATAGGAAAACAATTTGATTCCATTATGCTGGATTGAAGTACACTCTAATTTACTTCTAACACTAGCATACCTTGTATTTAAAAATAGTCAAACAAAGGGATTAGGAAGCAAAATGCCATCTTTGCTTTCCAGTTCATTTATTCTTTCAAGGTACACACTGATACAACTCGCTCTCAGTTTTGCATAGATTCTGGGAAAACACCAGCAAATTTGGGTAGAGCAGGCAAATTGCCTAGAATTCCTTCCAAATTTGGAGAATGGGCTTAAAAGTGTTTAAGTAATGAATCACCTCAAATTCTCCTTAATGGCCCGGGCAGCAGTACTTTAAGCCAAAATGCAAGGTTCACCTCTCTGTGAGAGGCACAGACTTGCAACTCAGAGATGCCAAGAATAAGGAAAATAATACATGTGAATTATAGCAAGATAAACTGGACCCATGGCTTTAAGAATGGAAACATATTGTAATTAAAAGATCAAAGGCAATTCAGATAAATCAACTCTGCTTCAAGGGGTAATGCTAGGAACACACTTCCCACTTCCATGATATCATGCAGTCTTCTTGAACATGCCCATCCTAAGCTGTCAGCACCCTGCAGGACGTTATGTGTCGGCTTCCATAACACGTGATTGGGTAACAGGGTGCAGAAGAAAGGATATTTCCTGCATTTAATTTAGTTCTGGCACTTAATGGTATTTTGGTATTGTCAGTGGATTTTTTTCTGTTAGCCGTATCTCTCACTGAGCACCTCAGGCAACAAATACCTACAGGTGGACAGGTGGGGATTTGTCAGAAGGTAACAAAACACAGATAGCAAATTATAGTATCTAAGCCATGGAAGTCAATTTATGACAGCATGTACCCAGGAGTATTTGTACCAGTAGGTGTGCTGCTCATTGTGTATTCCTTATGTATGTTTTGATGACAAAGATGGGCGTAAATATAGAAAGTATCTATACAGCTAATGAAACTACATAGCCTTCAGATGGTGCCATTGTGCTTCCCGTGATCTCCTGTTTCAAAAGCTGATGTCCCAGGTAAACCTGTATCCCTGATTAATGTGTCAGATCAGACTTACACAACAGCTACAGATCAGCTGGGATATGCAGATTGTTTTTTGAAAACATGCTTAGTATGAGCCTTCATGCTCAGAGTCAGGAAGGGTGGGCAGTGTTTGATTTTTGGAAGATTTTGGTATAACTTGTTCTAAAATGCACTAAGAAGTGACTGCTGTCTGTTTGTTTTCATGAGACAGTCTCTGGGTGTATGTGGGAACCTCTCCACAATTACAGCTGTAATGGAATAGCCTACTTTTGTTCCTAGTTAAACTGGGATTGAAGGGACTTTAGGTTAGGTAGCAAGTTGAGCTGGTGCTAAAATGGCACAGGTTTTGCAAAGCATGTTTCAATTCCATACTCTGTTGAAACTTTGCTTTCAAAGCTGCCTGTATTTTGCATGTATTATTATCACTCTGTCACTGCTCTCAATATTGAACGCTTTTTCATTCCCAGGAGTTCTCAGGCACTCAAGAAATGACAGCAGCACTAAGAAAAGACCATTTCTGTTTTAGAGAGGCTTATGCAGTGGAAGTAGGGTCACTCACAGCTTGTCCGTATTTTGCTGGACAAGCCTGGTAAGACCATATTTCCTGAAGAGATGAATCAGTGTAGCTTTGCAGCATTATAAATGAGGTCATGGCAGTCACCCAGAAGCTGCAATAATCTTGGGTTCTGAAATAGGGTTTCTCATGCTCAGGAAATAGAAGAGGCAACCCACAAAGGTGTCTGTAGACAGAGTCTCTACAGGACACCAGCTGGCGCACGACTTGAGCAAATCATTCATTTTGGGGGGCTGCTGTGAGTGATTTACTGCAAACTAACAAGATCCTGGAGCTCATAATCACAACTGAAGACAGGGGTACTTTGCACAAGTAGTTGCTGTAGCAGGATTTTTGCAAACCCAATAGAGGCCTTCATTAGGAGAGATAAGGTATGATGTAGTCTCTACTGCTTGCTGTTACAGAGCTGCCTGCTGTGCTTCACTTTGCCACTGGTTGCCCACTCACGCCCATGTGGGTGGCTGAAAAGGTTCTTACAACTGTTCATACAGCAGAGTCTTATGCTTTGATCCTGGAATAAGATGGTTCCCATCATTTCCACAGCCATTCTTCCATCAGTGCAGAGATGGAAAGCAAGGTTGAAGCAAGAAAAGAATAGGAAGAAAAAAGAGGATTGGCGCAAGAGAAGTTTATTTTGTTAGTTGGAAGGAAAAGTCTGGTAGGCAGCAATTTAAAGAATATTGAAGGGACTCAGTGACTAACTCTTCCTGAATTTTGAAAAAGGAGTCCTTTGCTGAAGAAGGCAAAAGGCAATGGACTTCTCAGTTTTACCTGCAGAAATGAGCTGTTTGAAAGGAATGCAGGCCTCTGCCTTGTTCTATGCAGTAGCCACGAAAAGATCCTGGGGAAGGCTGATGCAGAGGTGGAAGGGAATGAATATTATTATTTTTCTACATTTTGACCCCATTAAACATTCCAGGCACAGGTCAAGTGCAGCAGTTTATCTTCACCCCAGGGAGGAGTCTGATCTGCTGTCTTTGATCTATCCTGTAGTGATGAGTCTGATAATGTTTCCATCTGAGAACACTAAAGTAAGTCAATAAATAGCAAAGCAAAAAATTTCACCTCTGTCATAAACCAGGATGGGAGAAGGGGAGGAAACCTTGAAGTCCCTATTGCTTTTTTTTCTTTCCCTTAAGAAGCAGTGATAGGGGCATTAAATATGATTTCCACTTAAAAATTTTCAACCCAAATTCTCTATCTTTTAAGCATCATTATGCTTGATCAAAGGGTGTCCAAATAAATACCATTAGTCAAGAGATCTTCATTCCCAAATGTTTCCTTGAACTTTTTTGCTGTTTGCTGAAGTTTTAAACTCCCAAGCCAGGGTCTGCATGTCAAACTACAGAGTGACAAATGAAATTAAGAGTAAAAGGCTGTCTACAGAATGTATTCCTTATTTCAGTCTCAATTATAAACCACTGGCAATTCTACTTAATCCCTGAAGAAAATGGATGCTTCTCCTTGGCTGAGGCAGTCAGACAGTGGCTCCAACAGCCATGTCTGCTGTCTGGTTGCCCCCATGCCAGAACAGACATTTGGGCCAGCTCTTCTCACTTGGGATGGCTCTGCTCGGCTGAGGCATTGGACGTGGCCAAGAGTCAGCTCTTGAATACATAGTTTAGCCCTCACTGTAACACAGAGACACAGCCCCCAAGGGAATGGGGATCAGATACTTAAAAACATAAACAAGGTATTTTATCACAAGGAAATAAAAACAAATTTAAAGATACTAGCCCTTGTTAAATGCATCATCAGTTCAGACAAAATATTCAGAAATAAAAACAAAAGTAAAATAGAGTTTTTTCCTCCCTCCTAAAGAAAAATTCTCTACTTGTGACTTCTTAGAATTGCTAAATTATCTGGAGCAATTTATGATAAATTTTATTGAAGACATTTTCCAGCCTCTGGATATTTTCAGGACCATACCTATTTCTTTGATCTATCTGAACCTCTCAACTCCCAGTCCAGGATGAAAGATGAACAGTTTTCACCAGGCAGAAAGTCTCACAGAATGGGTTTAGAATAGTTTCATTTCTTAAATTCCTCTTTTTGACAATTCTACAGTAATAGATTTAATTCAGCGAGGATTTGCAGTAATCCATATCATGGGAGCAGCAGCCTGGTGCCTGAGTTACATGTTAGAGACTACAGGGAGAAGACTGCAGTGCCTGACACAAAATGCAGTGCACTGAAAGGGATGTGACTGATGAAGACAAGTGTCCAAAACACATTCAGATCCCATGAAACAGCATTTCCATATGAGCAAACACTGTCTATCCCCACACAATAACTCAACTACCCAGATCTCCACAAATTTCCACTCCTCCCATCCATCTTCACTGTGAAACATGAGCTTAGCACCTGAGCTGTGCTCCTTCACTATGAGCAAGTCAGGAGATAACACCGTATGCAGTTCCTTGCAGTGGTCAGTGGAAAGCAGGCAGGATTTAAATCGTGCTCAGGAGGAGTTTTGTGTGAAAACAAGACAGGCATGGACTCTTCTCTATCAGGACACTATGATCAACAGCCTCATGGCCTTTTTGAATTCATCTACCTTTAGTTGCCTACAGCATATGAGCACAACTTGGGCAGGAGCTACTCATTAATATTTTAGATCTCATTATAGGAGTAAGCTGCCTTGTCTGGATTTTGAAGTTGTGGTAGTGGAACGTCTTAAGATACTTTGTGGTGCCTAATTTCCTCCTGGCATCCAATCATCTCCAAAAAGCAGACGAGGCAGAAAAATACAAGACATTCAAGAATGAAATCACAGACAGCAATTTTACAACAGAAGCAAGAGTCGCTTGCTTCCATCTAGTAGAAGTTTGCTGTCATTAAATTACTCCTGCATAAAAATCTGAGCTCATTATCTGTGAGAGTGAGAACCCAAGAAAGAAAAAATTGAAATAAATCTGGGGCACATACAAAAACTTTGATCCTGATGCCGCTACACAAATCTCCAGCAATGGGCTCTCTCTAGGAAGACAAATGGAGACTTACATCTCTACATTTATGCAAAATGCTGCAAAGTGGAACAATATCAACTTCCCATTACACCATTTCTTTCTCACAAAGCTCTTAAAACTTGTTTTTCCCTCTTTCTCCTGAAGTTCTGAACCTTGTGCAAAGGAAGTCTGGACATTATTACTATAAGTGTCTCCCTCAGGACTCAGACTTACAAGCATTCTCTGATCCCGTGTAAACAGGATAACGTGTTGGACTGTTTGTTTATGCTGCACTGTTATTCACCCTTTGACATAAACCAGTTTCAAATGAATTTCTTTGCCCTCTCTCTGTCTGGGAATCAAACATGACCTGCAGTTTCCCCTGCATAGTTAGATAACAGTAATAACAGAATACTAGCCAGTAGCTGAATAGTTGAGTCAAGACCATGGTCTTGATGAGGCAACAAGGACTGCCAGTATGTGCAACTGCTGCCACAGATGGTGAACCTCATGGTGTCCTCAGGGTAGAGATAGGAATCACATCCATTTATCTCCAGCCAAAAGGGTTAGAGCAGTGGCTAAAATTCACTGATGCTTCAAATAGCTGTGTCCTGAGCAATTAGGATCCGGTACTGTTCTTTCATCCTCTGCTGATGCTGACTGCTTTTTCCTACAATTTCCTTCTTCTGTTGCTACCATGTAAGACAGCTCCTACTGAAAGTATGGCAGTTTGCTGGAAAAAGCAGAAATATGAGGCCCTTCTGAGTCAGCAAAGGCAACTCAGTTGTAAAAACAATACAGAGCAGTGACAGCTTGCTTACAAGAGTGTTCCCACCTTACTTCTGGCAGAGCTACGCTGACATAAGAAACCGTGAGAATTTGGAAGAAGGGAAAAACTATGCAAATACTACCAAGTGGTAACTAATTCTTGTTTTGGGAATATGTCGGGTGTCTGGTCCTGAAACTGGGATTCACAAAGGAGTGAGGGGGCAGAAAACACCTACATGTCTAAAGAAGCTGACAAGTACTCATTGAGTTTCTCAGAGACACCTGAGGAATTTGGATCTGTAACTCACATGGATTTAAACATGAATCCAAATGCACATAAAACACCTTCACAACTTCATCTGACTGAAATTTGGAGAAAATAGATGAATAATTTACTTACATTTGTGTTTTGCTCAAGATCACAGGATAAAATGGTAGAATGAATCGTAGAATCATAAAATCATTGAATTGTTAATGTTGAAAAAGCCCACTAAGATAATCTAGTCCAACTATTAACCCATCCCCACCATACCCACTATCCATGTCCTCCTGTGCCACATCTCCACTGTTCTTGAGCACTTCCAGGGATGGTGACTCCACCACAACCCTGGGCAACTGATTCTTGGTAACTTATTTCTTTCTCTGAAGGAAAGTAGTGGACAGCTTAAAAACACGTCACTAAAGCAAAGTTCCCAAAGACATTAACCTTTTTTTTGAGGACTGAGTGTTTGCAGGTATCTGACAAACAGCCTTAGCCTTTCCTTTGGCAGTTAAAAAAAAGGCTATAAAACTCTCATTGGACAATTGGTTGATGGGACTCAGAGCTCTTGCATTTATGCAAGCATCAGACAAAGCTTAGGGAAAAGAGAGAGATGATTTGTTCCCAAATAATTCTGTATTGCTAATGCAGCAGGTGGGATGGGAATGGTCTCACAAGAAAGGTGGAAACTCCTCAGCAGGTCTAAGTAATAGAGACTTTGATAAGGCTGATCTAAACACAAGGCTTATCCTTTATCTGTCGAAAATATCGACTGTTTCCTAATATTATTAATAGGAAAAAAGCCAACAACAACAAAACAGATTATCATCACCATTTGGGCTCCCTCTGAAAAGAGAACAACACTTGATGGATTTCCCCACCAGCAGTTCAGAACTTCCTGCTGAACACTTGGGCTTAGGTTAGAAAATAAAATCAGCAAGGTAAATTTTCTTCTCACTATAAATGGGCCCTCCTGGCTTCCACCAGAAACAGCAAGACTACTCTGTGATATCTTAATGTATATGTTATGGAGAAGTCGATGGCTATTAATTCTGTTTGTTCATATAGCCTTTCCTGCATGTGCTTCTGTAAACATATTCAGAGCTTGTAAAATGTTAATTAGGAATAAAATAAAATAAATAAGGCAATAATCTAAACCTTCCGGTCTCTTTTGGCCCAGAGTACGTGCTTGCTGTTAACTATTTCCAGGCTATTCACAAACAAGTGAAAATTTACCAGAACAAGCGTCTTTATTCAAGCCTTTTTTTACGATGCAATGAAAAGTGAAACACAGCCCCATAAATCATATAATTAACACAAGCTTGGTGCATGGCGTGTGAAATTAACCTGAGGAATAAACAAGTGGCTGGGTTAATCCCAGTGAAACTCCTGTTGCTCTGAGGAGCACTGGATTTGCAGGCACTAGGACACTGCATCTCCTGTGCCGGGGCAGGGTGGTGACTGCCATTCCTTCTGCAACAGCACTGCTACAGCAGCACCAGGTGAGCCCCAAGACCTGGAGGGCTTCAAGATATCTGTGGACACCTGTGTCAGGATGTGGAGAGAGAAGATGAAGAGAGACAAGGATCATAGAATGGCTATGGTTGGAAAACACCTCTGAGATCATCTAGTCCAACCATCAACCCATCACCACCATGCCCCCTAACCTTATCCCTCAGTGCCACAAGGTGAATGGACAGTCATGGATGAGCACTGTGCAAAAATCCATCTGGAATGATTTTTGTCCTGCAGAGTTCATGGTAGAAATAGAACCAGAAGATAGTATGCAGGAGGAGAAAGAGAATAAGGAGGAGATGGAGTGGCTTACTGAATGTCCTTTTTGAAACCAAGACCTGGACTTGGGCTTGTGAAGACCTCTCTGGTGGTCTGAGCTCACCAAACTGCTTTGTAGTACCCCTATGGAGGGCACAAATCCTTCACAAAAAGGATAGCTACGGTCATGCATACACACAGTGTGAAGAGAGCTTCCCACCATGAGAGCATCTGCTGCTTCTGAACAAAATTTAAAAAATGGTTATAACTACACTGTCAGTAACCCATGACTGAAAACAAGGAAATCCAAGTTAACTTCAACACGTATTTTATCAAAAGGTGTTCTTTTTTTGGTGAATTGAGATGCAATTTCCAGAACAACTGGTGGAGTTAATTAAAACACCTACCTATTGTAAAGATTTATCAAATGTTTGGACAGACTTGGATGGTGATGGTTTGGCTGAAGATTAGCAGTTTGCTTTTAAAATAGACCATATTAGTCAGTCAGAAGTAGTAAACAGCTGGTCTTTAATTTACCTGACATTAATTGGGTTATGAAGAGGGACTTCTGACTAAAAAACAGGTTTCTGATTGTCAAATGCAAAGCCAAGGAGGCTGAATTGCCTCCTTTCCTTAGCGTGACTCTCTGTCTGCAAGGGTGCAGCAAGCTCTGTAGTCCACGGTTCCTCTGGTCAAACCACAACAGCAGAAGCAGAGAAGCAATGAAGCAGCACAGGGGAAGGCTTATTTTCTCATTACTCACTCTGCTCTTTCTTTGTGAACAAACTGCAAAACAAGCAAGTATTCACCAAAGATGACCAAACAGTTGTGATGAAACATTTAATACAAAGTAGTTGTTAGAAGTAAGTGAGAAAGAGAAGAGAAACCACACATGTATACATAAAATCCATTTCTAGGGTGAGTCAAGAAATTCAAGAAGCCAAGGTTTTTATCTTGATACAGTTATGTGTTTGTTCCTTGGTTCAGATCCTTATATGATTAAGCTGGGGAGGGGGGGAAGGTTTTACAAAGTCCAAAGGGGTGGTGAGAAAAAGCTAGGATCCTGGATTGCATGATTTCTATCCTGTATAATCAAGTCATTAAAACTACTTGTAACCAGCATCCCTCCTTGTCTTCCCATGTGGGGTGCAAAACAAGCAGGCATTCAGAGCATGTTCACACAATGAGCATGCTAAAGGAGCAGCCCTTCTGGAAAGCACTCTCTGTGTTTCTGTTCAACTCAGTGTCCTCGTCACAACATCTACATCTTCCTTTGCATCTTTTTTTTGTTGTTGTTTGACTTCAGCAGCCTGCTAACAGCTTATCTTCAACAGCTTTCTAAAAACAGACCAAAGGGGATGTCACAGGCTGAAGGCAGCAGTCATCACTTCATCTCTGACTGCCTGTTCAACCTCGTCCATCTCAAGGGTGGTGGCCAGAAGCCTGGGTGTGTTCTGGGAATCATATCAGGTGGCACAAGAAAATAAAAGAGATTTTTCTGGACAATAGGAAGGCATCTGTAAAACGAGAAGTGCTCTCTCTACTCACACACTGTGTAGCTTCTCCACAGCACCTACTTGGAGCTGTGGGCAGAAGGTAGATGTCAACTGTTGAGAGCCATAAGGTGATTTCTCTTTCCTTCCTAAATCTATATTTTAGAAGTCTTCTGGGAAGGGCTGATAATCAGGAACAATACAATGGGAGTTTGTGAAAGCAGCTTTCATTGTGTCCAACTGTCAGAATGTCTTAAATCTGAACTGTTTACAAAGTAAAACAAAGCTGTTTAAAATCTAGAGGCAGTTTGGGTTTTTTTTTTTTTTTTTTTTTTTTTTTTTCTGATGCATCTCAGTCTCTCCACAGCCCCTTGGAGCTCCTACAGAACAGTATGAGTTCAGAGCACTGCTCATCTACCCATGCTGTCCTGCTGGGACTGCAGCTTGTGTCAAAACGTGCAGAATATTTGGATACTTTAAAAACAAGCATGGCTAAAAATAAAAAAATTAAAATAAATTTCATGCTTGTGTAATATAAGCTACAATAGATCTGATCTCAGTTTTCCAGCTCTTGTAAAATCTGTGTGTACAATTCCAGCTCCTGGAGACCTGTGATGATTTGAGAATCACAGCTAAAAAACAACAATGGCAAAGGTCTCAAAGGGATTTGAAGAAAACCTGAATAATAAACATCCACAATTCAGAGAGCATGGAAAAAGAATGCGTATCTACAGTTTTGGAACTCCCATGTCTGATTTTTGGGACGTGAGCTATTTGCTGTTTATCACTCGTGATTGGTGTCCCATAATTACTTAAATAGTGCTTATAAAATTCCCTTTCTCCTACTTAATTCTTCATGCAGATCTATGATTCCCGAAAAAACAGAAAAGGCATACAGTTGATAGAGACATATGATTCCTAACTTGTCTCTGAAATGGGGGCAAGGCACGATATTGTAACTTTTAGAAGTACAGCCTGCACTTATTTATAAATTAGAGCTAATTACAGGTAACCTGTCTTTGGCGTCAGTAAAAAGAAAAACACAATTTTCAAATCTTGGAAGATGTTTCAGTGTCTTCCCATTATGATCTCAGTTGGCTTTATCAAGTGATACCACATTATAATTAGCTGAGGTGTATGCTACAATTCAAAGGAGGATGCCCAAGAGCAGAAGCAGAGCTGAAGAAGCCTCAAGCAAAGAAGCTTAGAAATGATACTGTTTCAATTGGGTAATTACTTGTGAAAGAGCTGAGAGAGCTATATTAAAGACAGCATTTCTTAATGGATTGTTCAACACTTGGGGCTCTTGAGTAAGATGTGTGGCATCCCGGGAGAGCTGAGAGCATTGTGCTCTCCTGGATGGAGATTTTTCACTGTATTTAAAATGTGCCCCTGCCCATAAACCACACCATCTGGATCTTCCATGAGAAATGCTTGTGTAATTTATTCTTAAATTCTTACAAAGAAAGGGCTTTTGAAATTTTCCTTTTTTGGAAACAAAGTCTACATATAAGAATAAATATTCATACTGTATATTTTAATTGCTTATTGGGTCAGAAATAATCAGCCTCTCTGACAAAACAAAGAGATTTCTGAGGCTACTATTAAATGCCAAAAATTAAAATTTTACACATCCCACTGCATACTTCTGGCTTTCCAGGAACAACTTGAATTTCGAAAGTTTCACACAAGGTTATTATTGTAATAAAACAAAAGCAAAGAGGCAAAACCTCCCAAACAACACTTAAATGGCTAGAATGGACTTGTTTCTCCCATGCAATACCTGTACAAGTCCCGTGTCCACCCAAGCAATATTTGGCACAGGGAACATGTGAACAGTGTGGATGCAGACATGATGGGAAAGCACAAATGCCGAGAGGAGTATTGCCCACTCATCCCTTGCTTTTCACCGCCTCTCAACTGATCCCTTGCACTGATAACAGAAGGCATTGTTGAGCTGCCTCTGAAAAAATATTGCACTTGACTTCCCATGCTGACTTCACAGTGTCCTGCTGACACTCATAGAAAGGAATCTCAGTTCATGACTGTGATTCCTCAGTGCTATTGTTAGTGCCATTCTAGTGGTTATGGTAATATTAATTATGATGGTTATAGGAACAGTAATAATAACTAATGACATGTACAGCATAAAGTCTTCATAGGAGAGATGCTCTTAAAGAGGACCTTAACATTTGTTATGTATTCATGCTGTTTTATATTTATGTCATTATATATTTACATTGCTTTTCTCATTTAAAACAGTTATTTGTGTCAAATTGTAAGTTTGTTCCTTTTAATCCAAAAAAAGACAAAATGGGAACCACTTGAGCATCCTCAGCAAGCAAGCTCATCGATGTCTATTTGCCATGTGCAGCACAGTCATTTATTTAGGTATCCTTGTGCCTGGTAGAACATCCTCAGGAAAAGTAGGGATGGTGTGGCTGCATGAAGCCCATTTGCATGTCAGGTGTTGTGCCCAACATGTGTGCTAGGCTGCAAACCTGTTGCTCCGTGCCATGGCCCTGCTCACCGCGCATGGCACCGCTGGCTGTGCTGTAGTCCTTCCCTGCCTCTTGCACATGTACACCAGCTGGGTGCTGTAAATGCTATGGAGACTTTATGAGGGTCAATTAGCACCTTACATGCAACTCTGAATGCCTTAAAGAAAATACAGAGAAAGTGCAAAGCAGTGTCTCTGCACTTTGTGCTCTGCAAAACCTGTGGAAAGAGATCACCAGGATATTGGTCAGGATGCAATTAGTGTACTCTGAACTGCCCTCTGGAAACATCACTTTCCCTTCCAGTGTAGGGGCCAGTCTGAGTTACGTACCTAAAGATAGATGGCACAACTACTGCTCCCACATCTCCTTCAGATTTCAATGCCTCTAAGTCAAAATGTTCCCTGGGAATTAACCTAAACTGAAATGAAGTCGTATTGTTTGATGCTATAAAACAAACATGGCAGATCTTTGACAAGACTAGCAATAGGTCAGGCTTTTTTTTTTTTTTTGCAGCAAGGGAGTGCTAACATTAGCTTGTCTCCGTAATATACTTCTTTATAAACAGCTACTTTTCCAAGCTGATTGCATTTGAAACGCTGCAAGTTCACTTGACCTCGGTTCTCTTTGGGGTTAAGTACCTCCTTGGGCTAGAGTTTAAGACAGCACTTTGGGAATGTAAAGACTTAGGGTGCCTTTGGCCTTTCTACCAGCTCCATAATCTGCTTACAAGCTCGTCATGAACTTTGACCCTTTGGAAAAACGTTTGCTCCACTTAAATGGGGACGTTCTGGTTCTGTCCTGTGAGAGCTAGAGCACTGAGGAAACGTGCTTGCTTTTAAACTTCAAGGAGAAATGGGAAAGGGGAAAAGGATTTTGCCTTATTGCAGAAGCTCTAGTTCCCCCAATTATATAGCTATTACTGTCTGTGAGCCACAAAAGCCTGTGAACCACTGAAGAGTAGTTCAGTGGTTAGAGTCCAGCAGGGCACAGAGGGCCAGCCTTGATTGTCTGTTGGTAACAAAAGGTTTGTTTCCAGGCCTTGTGCACTCACATTGTGGCTCAAGATAAACCTGCATTTCCTAGCAGATTTTACAGTACGTATGCCTCACCCCTTGCTTTTTTACACCTTCTACTGGTGTTTATCTCGTTACTTAACCTTCTCTGGCATTGTACAGGATATGCATGCCAGGTTTCCTAGCGCTGCAATGAGAGACATTTTTGTGGGAAATGGAAAACTTATCTTTCCTTATATCTGGCCACAAAAGTGGTGTTGGTCATCTATCCTCTCTCTCACATCTGCTCATTTGAACAGTAGCTTATGCCATGGGGTTGGTGAGCAACTCCATTTGGCAGAGGAATGGCTTGCACTGCTGGGCTGGTGCTCAGCTGCTTGCTGAAAGATCCTTCTTGGCACAAGACTTAGAGAAGCAGTCCAAGAGACCAGAGTCACCATTTATTTTCCATGTTGCTAGGGTTTCATATCACATCATCTCAACCAATTTATGGAAATTTATTTTAATTTCTTACCAGTAATAGTAATCCTAAATCTCTGAAGCCACACAGCCTGTACACACATTTTTTCATATCTAAATACCACCAGAATGACAAAACTCAGAGAAATTCCTGAGACAGCTTCCTGCTATGACTATGTTTGAGAACATACATAGGCTGCTTACCTATTTGTTCATTAAGAAAGTTGTGTTTGTTGTCTACTTCATCTGAATTGCCTCTTGTACAAAAGGCATCTCCTTTGCAGCTAGCAGCATGATAGAAGACAGAAAAGTATAAAATATTTATATTACCCTGTGGCTTTGAAGCATCTTTCCTATACACATATTCCACAGATGTGCTCAGACAGACAAAAGAAGGCCTTTGCCCAGAAGACTTTACAAGCTGAGTTGTCCTGTTCCATTCCTAAAATCCCTCTTGACCTCTGGGCTAAAGAATTTGATACAGATTCTTCTGGGAGATTAAAATTTAGAAACCCACAATCCTGTTGTTACAGCTGGATCTAGATTTATCTATACCTCAGACCACTTTTGTTTTTTGTAGCTTTTGATTTCTTTCCTCTCCATTCTTCATACCCTAGCCAAGGCAGGGCTCTAAGGAGGTAAACACCGACTAAATGGAGCACACCAGATAAAGCAATGAACAAACTACCCAGAGGACCTCCCTACAGTATTCCATGACAATATGTTAATCACTTAAATGTCTATTAAAGTGGTTTTTCTCACTTATTCCTAAACTAACAAAGATTAGTTTTACGTATCATTTAAGAAAGCTCCAGATTGTGGCTTCCTTCCATGCTGCATGGTTTCTTGTATTCTTTCATCTACCCTTCCTAAAATCTATGGAAGCTCTTTGATACTGTGAATGCACAGAGTATTCATAGCAGCTTCTAGATTGTCCAAAGTGTTCTACTGACATCTTAGAGTTTGTCATCATCTTCTAGGGCTACAAGGTGGTCTGAATTCTGTGTTTGAGTATGTTATGGTTTGACTACGAACCTGTCAAGAAGACAAAACAATCAGTATTTGAAACCAAAACAAAACCACTTACAGATGGTCAAAAATCAGTACTGCTGCTTGAAAAAGTTGTCAATTCCATCAGAAGTTTTGCACCCATCTCTGCTAAACGTATCTGACAAGACAATATATCAAATAGAATTCATGTATCCCATAAGCTGCTTGTACCTTCCTCTTTTACAGGAAGTAGCCTCTAGGAGTCTGGGTGGGTCCAGGAAAAAGAAGTAGAGAGAGAAAATTAATTTATTACTCTGTATTAAAAGGTAGTGGGGCAGCTTTATTCTTTTTTCTCCCAAGATGGCAGACATATAATAATGTATAAAAATAATTATTTATTTTTCTAATATGACAGAATAATGTCCTCTCACTGGTATCACAAAAGACAGATATAGTTACACTGCAAGCCTATGCATATCATCTATCTTGTTTGGTGGTTGGTGAAGACATTTACTAGGCAAAGTTATTGAGTCTCTGGCCAAACTCAGCCACGGCAACTTTCCACCAGTACCCAAAAGCTAAATATTTCCATCAATTTCTACAAGCAAAAAACAGATTTATTATTTTTTCCTGAAAAACAGATCATTCACATTGTTAAAGCAATGGCAGAAGCATTTTCAGTTGTTAAGTCTTTGCCAGAAGCCTGTGATGGACAGGTCCCAGTAGTGTCTGTGCTTTACTTTGGCTTCATTTGGCTAGCACCACTTCATTTTCATTTGTCTTCATTTGGTTTTGGCTAGAGTGCAAAATTCTAGACCTTTTCCAAAGCTCTTGGATTTTACAAAATGCACAGGCATTTTCCTCAAATAGTCTCTTGTACAAGTAGAAAAGTCAGTAAGATTGTAAAAAGTATCCACTAATGTCTTTCCAAGTAAAATCCACACATTATTTTCAATTGCAGTCGTGATCCATCTTCTTTGTTTCCTGCAAACTTTTGAATAAGCTGCTGTTGAGTGAAACATATATGGGAAACATACACTGAGACCCTTCATACAGCTTGTTGAGTAGAGTTTATGCCTCCCCTAAATTCTCTTTCATTCTTTTGGAATTTATTAGTCTAATTAACTAATTTTTAATTTTAAGATTTATTTTTACATTTTATATTTACTAGTGTTTGGTTAGAAATAACTTTTACCATGAATGAGCAAATTTCAAATCGTTTCAAAGCTTACTAGAAGCAAACCATTGGGGAATTATTCCTGCTTATGAGATTTAAACAATTCTGGGAACTGAACACATTTGTAAAAATAAAGTTCTATGAAATGTTAGTTCATGATCACTGTAAAAGACAGATCTAGCAAGGAAACGATATGATATGGACTGCTAAAAGAGAAACAGTTCCCAGGCTTTCCTGGCTCTTTAAAAACAGTCAAGAAGACTTATCTCACCGCTAAAGAAATCTCCCTTACTAGTTTTGAGTGACTATTTTGTAATTTAAGGATTGGGAATCTCATTTTGGCCAGTCAGGCCTACTATTACTGCTATCCTAAGTATTTTGCAGTAGATCAGCTAGGTTTTCCCTTCAGTTTCCATCCATTACAATGAAACATGAGGCACCATTAGTATAACCTTTTCTTGCAAAAATCCAGTCCCACACAGGGGCCACATCACATCTAACTGAAATATATAACTGAGGATCGCATTCCCAATGTGACTACAGGACTGTGATGTGTACTTCATGTCAAGTATCTAAGTTACTTATACGGCTTGGAAAATGTCAAATGCTCAATTAATTTCTGCAGATTGTCTAACTGCCCTGTGGTGTAGTATGTTTGGCACCAGATTTGTTGAAGCGACAGGGCTCACGGTACAGGCTTTGTTTCTAAGAGCCAGGAAACAGAATATGGTAGCAACAACAAAAGGTGAAATATCAAAGGTTTTTTAGAGTTAGCAGCTTTAAAGCTTTCTCATAAAGCCGTCCTGTGACCCTCCAGACAAAATGGTGATGTTTCAATCATGTCATTACCTGAGGCAGATTACAATTTTTTTTAATTATTCTTCACTTCTGCTTTCAAGAGGCTTGTTTTTAAGTGGGAGGAGAAGAGGCTGAATAGTGGAAAGGGTGTGTGCAGCTTTACCATGAAAAGTACATTTCAATGCATATAAATACGCCAAAAAGCTTTATATATGTTGCAACATCCCAGACGTTGGTGCTCCTAAAGAGAGCATAAAAGAAGAACAACCCGCAATGAGATAAATATTGCAGTAAATCAGGTTCAGAAAGAGAAGAGGGAAAGCAGCCACTGGTTCACTCAAGGCTTGGGAGACAAGAACCAGTGGGGTGGGAATTTGTTTTCCCATTCCACGCTGTCTTGAAGCTGTGAAACTCCTCCTCCCTCAAGTGGCCCCATGGACCACTTAGCCAGGGAGTGGAGACAATACTGAACCCTGAGCCTAAGTTTCTCCCACCTGAGGTAAAATTTCACTCAAACAGGAGATGTTGCTTGTCATCACACAGGCTGCCTCTCTGCACAGAAATTCTTATTTAAAATCCTGGAATTTTCTCAGCAGAATCACCCCTGAAATCCCCGAGTCAATGTATCTCTAGCAAGAGGCAGGAAAGATGAATTGTCCCCGGTTTTCCCCGTGATTAGAAAAAATAAATAAGTAATAAAAACAATAACATTTATTTATTTCTTTGAGGTCCTGAAAAAAATTTCATAGGTAAATTACGACAAATTTTTCTTAATATTTCATGCTATTAAGGTTGTTTTTTCCTTATAGAAAGGTTAACTGGGGCCGAAAACATAAGCTCTGATCCCAAATTGTGGCCCAAACTCAGCAGAGCAGAATGCTGTGCAGCCCATGTCATCATTTACACCTTAATGAAACCTTGTGTGCATCCGAGCACACGGTTGATGTCTGACAGGTGTCCACCACGAGGCTGCTGGCAGAGCAATGAGAACCTGCTTCTCTTCAGTTTCTTTCTGCTCTTATTGTTTCCAGAATGAGGTATTCAGAATGCCTTTCAGTGAGAGGACACCAGGCACTTTGTTGCTTTACAAACTTATTTAATAATAATAAAAGGAAAAAAGCAGTGAGGCCTTTCGGTTAACATGGTAACACTGCATTTAAATAATCATCATTGTGAGTGATGATGCTATTACGCACCACTCCACAGCTACAAATGCCATCTGTGGTTGGGATATGCTTGGTACAATGACAGGAGGAGGTATTATCTACCTAAAGTACACAGCTACGAGCTTTAATAACTCACAGCTGTTCTTTAAGGTGCAGAAATTACTTTATTCCCAGTTTATTGAAATATAACAGAGGGCTAAATCCTCAAAGGTATTAGCAGTTAAATCACGTTGAACTCAGCTAGAGTCAAGCACTTACTTAGGTATTGGGTGAGCCAAACATCACACAAGCAGTCCATAGAGGAGCAGAAAACCAACTTTTGGCTAGTACTTCAAAAACCACTGCACTGTTTTGGTCTCTCTTGAGCATGCCTTCTGCTTAGCTAGTACTTGGCCATGTTCTTAGGGCTAGCTAACTCCGGAGCTAGCATTCAAGGCATTGACATTTCTGCACAGAGGGAAATGTCTATTTCAACACATATTTTGGGTCTTGAAACTGGCTTCAATTTGGGCTATCATACCACTGGAAAGCTGTACAGCAGCTGGAAGAAGAATGGTATGAAAAAAAAATACCGGGGTAAAGGTTCTGATTCATGAGCTACGAGAGTAGTAAGTTTAGTTCAGGAGAGTGAGGAGTGAAGGTGAAGGTTATTTGAAGTGGTCAAGATGGTGCAGTCCTGTGCTGATGAACATGTTCTGTGCCCAAAGATGGACCATCACAAGGCTGATCATCAGAGTGGGAACGGATCTGCTAACCTGTCCTCTCCCAGCTGCCAGCGGTGGATCAATAGCAGGGAAGTAAACTAATGGGGGAATGCAAAGAAATCAGTTTGTATGTTGGCCCATTCAATTCTTATGTTATTTCCCCAAAAGAAGACTATGTGTTTTCAACTCTGAAAATGCCCTTAGCTTTAAGTGGATGAGAGAAACCAGCTTTATGTAAAATGCATTGTCCACCTTTGTCTCCTAACAGCTTGCATCAGCCCTTCATGGTCCAGAAAGTAGAGGAGGAGTCAGGATCACAGAAAACCTTCTCAAGATGGTTATGTTTGAAGTTCAGTGGGATTTTTTCTTTCCTTTCTTCTCTTCCCTTTTGGCGTGTGACTTTTTCATGTTGAACTAAGGGGGTCTAATGAATGGAAAACTGAAATCAGAGGATTTTCATTCTTTAAGGAAATTAACATCGTTTAAAGGAAATGAGTGTTCAGAGGCAGAAAGGAAAGTCATAATTTAAATGATATCAGAAGCTGGTTTTCCTTATGTAACATATTATTAAACAGTGGGGAAAAGCTTTCAGTAGGCAGCCTCAGGGAGCACTCAGCAACTATAAAGAGATTCACATGCATGGCTCTAATATGTTAATAAATTATGCTAATTACAAGCAAGGGATTAGAGAAGGGGAAATCAAGTAATGGAGCAGTAACCGGGCCTCTTTCAACTTAATTTGCAACACTGCCCGTCTAGGCTCCGCATTGAGTTACTGAATTTGTTTTCTGCTTTCAAAGACTCCAAACTCCTCTTTTGTCTGAGCAAATATGGTGGTATCACCTTTGGGAGATAGGGGATAAAAAAATGAAGTGCGAGGAGAACGAAAGCGAGAATAAGCTCTCTCTGTGATGAATTTCTGATGACGGAAGGCTCAGAAGAGAGAGCAGAAATTCTGCTGCTTTTGCACTGTGCCAGCCTGGAAACCTGATTGAGAAATGCTGTCAAATATTATTTAAAGGATCATGTTCCATTTCTTTTCCTTGCAAAGTCACCATAAGCAGGCACTTAGCAGAGCTACAGGAGGAGAGTGTGTGCCCTCAGCTGCTGGCTCTTACTGTCCTGATAAACTTTTCTCCTGATGACTCACAGAAAGCGATTCCCACATTTAAGTTCTTTTCACTTTACTGCTGCTTTTCTGCAAAATGCAATGTCTCTTTTCTGACTTGGAAATGGAGCCATTCCTTGCCTGGGGGTTCCCTTATCTCACTGGGAGAAACTTTTTGATTGACTTCTCTGTGCCTTTTGGATCATTGATCTCAATTTGTTTGATAGATGTCTTCCCCTGCTTTTGGAGTTTTTTTCCTTCTTTTATCCCCCATATGAACATCTCAAGTGGTTTGTCAACTCTATTTACCTTTTCCTTTGTGATTTGCTGGAATTTATGACAGGAAGAATTGTGGCAAATTAGTGCAAATAAAAGCAAAGCACAAATGTGTTACATTTGTACTTTTGCAATTAATCCAGAGTACAGAATCCTATTGTCCACAGTGTTCTGGCTTGAGCCACGTGTCCTTCAGGGAAGGGTAGAGGTCAGAAGGGGAAAAAGCTGCATCTGGTAAGGGAGGATGACATAGATACAGAGACGGGGAAAGTTTCTTCTCCTTCAGCAAGGAAAGCCTTGCAGTGAAAAGCACTACCCAACAGCTCAGCTATCTCACTGGGAAAGACTAATGGAAATAGACACAAATGAACATTCACAAGCCTCAATTTTCTCATTAAAAAAATCTCGAGTTAAAAAATTGCCCAACCCCAGTGTGTTTAGCATCTCTAATAAGACGCTGCTTTTTACCCTCAGGAAAAGGACAAGTATTCATTTTCATAAATTCCTTTAAATAGTTTTTTCCTCCTTTTTTTCCTCTTTTTTTCTTTTGCTTTTTCTCTCCTTCTCTCTTTTTTTCCCCTCCATCAGCAAGGGGGGTGGTGAAAGAAAACAGAGACAAGCCAGATGCCTTTCAGTGCTTTGATCAGTTCCTCTGCAGACAGCCAGGCTGCCTCCTAGCACCTCTTTAACTACAGCTTGCCAGTAAGAAAATGAGCTGTTTTAACTCTGCAATTACAGTGCCTGCTGAATGCCTGTCATCACAGCAATAGGAACCTGATCTGAACTGTATATCCACTGGAGAGAGAATTACAGCAACCAGGGCAGAAAGTTAAATACCCCCTGTGGCGGTGAGACTCATATAAACGAAAAAGCCCACATCCCAGGCCTCCTCTGTTGGTGTAAATATATAAAACACTGACAATACGACACAGAGCTTCTTGAGAGAGGCAGAGAAGGGGGAGCAGAAGGGTGATGCCATTCTGTTGTTTTCAGATGTTCTTGGGAATGATAGCTATGAATGCCTATGAAAAGAGAGAGCTGTGGGGGAAGGCAAGGAATGAATGGGGTAAAAATACATGTTATAAGCAAAGACATATGTGCACTGCTTACCGCTCTATCCGTGGCACAAATATAAATGCGTATATGGAACTAAGTCAAAAGGTAATTTACCTTTCAACACCATCTCTCTCTCATTGCTCTGCTATCTCCATACAAATGTGGATGGGCTGGTGAAGGTTCATAAATAGATTCTGTCCTGTTTGGAGGGCACAGGCGTGAAAAGTAGAGTGACTTCACAAATATGCGGCCATTCGGGGAATACAGCTGTGATTTCCTCCTCTCTGGAGGTTATGCTTTAATCACTAGATCGGCCTTCCCTTAGGCAGACAGCAACTTGTTTGAACCCCTGAGAATACTGTATAATTCTATTGTGTGCATTCATTTTTAAGCCACCCTCTGTAAAATTATACAAATGAAGAAACACAACCGATTTGCATTCATGGGCATTTTATGTACAGGCGTTTGTTTGGGAAATATGCAAACCAATTGCAATTTGGGCCTGATCCAATGCATACCCAGACCCTTGCTTTGTATGGGTAGGTTTTAATGGTCTCCTTGATTTGCAGTTTGTTTCATTTACCTTGAAAATACGTGGGTAGCAGGCAGTTCTTCAAGGTCTTTTCCATCAGAACAAATGAGCTGCCCATCAAGTGAATCTGAGGTTAGAATTACATGACTTTAACTTATTTGAATGTGTGGGAAAAGATGGATTATAAGTAGGCAACTTTAGCCAGAAAGTTATTAATTAGTTAATGGCTGTTTTATAAAAGCATTTTCCCATGGATCATGGCCTTTTATAGAAATAAAATCGGATAACTGCTTCTCTAGTGCTTCGGATGAAGGCCCAAGAATCTAATCTTATGGGTTTTGTTCCTGGTTCTTCTAATACACATTTCTATTTAAGTGGTTTTTATACCTGCATGCTTAACTTCCTATTCTGAAATGTGAGTTCCCATCTGCATTTGTCTCAAGGATGTTACACATAGTAATTGCATCCTGTTATGTTTATAAACTAATCTAAAGTATTCAGGCCATTTTTTTCAAGCTGAAATGGCAGTATGGAAGAGCCCTGCTCAGCTACTGACTGCTGCAAACAATGACTTTGAACAATCCTACAAGGGGCCCTGAGATCCAAGTAGACATTACCATGAGTGCTGCAGGAGCACGTAGGGATTTGTTTGCCGTAGATGAAGCAGAAATCCCTCTGCTAAACTGGAGGGGTGATCAGTGCCAGGCAGTGGTTCAGAGCAGGGTGAGCATTTCCACATCACTTGCTAAAGCAGCACCTCTGCTGCCTGCTTCCCTAGGATGATGCTCTGCAGGTGTTACATAGGAGAACCCTCTAGCACCACAGCCAGAAAAGCTTCCAAAGAAGCCTGCTTTGTACATCAATTCCCCGTGTCATCTTTTTCAGCTTGGCTGGTGACTGTCCTCCAGCTCCATTCCTGATGTACATCCCCAGCTCCAGTCCCCAAGTGGGGACATAGGGATACTTAATCCCATCCGCAAGGCAAGTTGAAGCAGCCCTTCATCTACTTGAATGCATTCCTATTCTGCCCTGCGCTGACTTGACCAGGTCTGGGATCAGCACAGAACCAATCTGCACGTGGTTTCACCCCTATGCCCAACTGCTCTCTGACTTGATCTCAACACAGAGACCCCCTGGAAAAGGGCTATGGGTTGGATGGATCTAGCCCTTACTGGATCACCCCTTGCTCTTCCAATCCAGACAGCACGGCAGATTTTCAGAACCGTTCCTAAGTGCTGTGATTTCTTTTCTTATTTAACTGGCAGATATCCGTAGCAGTGAGGTTTTCTTATGATAATGGACTAGAGAGAACGCGTCAAAGGAGACAACAGTTCTTTGCTGTAGACTCAAGCTCCCCCTGCTGAACAAAATGAGTAAAACAGAAGATAATCGTCGGAGTTGAGTTGCTGGACTTGACTTGCTTCAGTGTCAGATTAAGTAATGATATAAATCCCTTAATGATCTGCCTGGCACATGAGATATCCTCTTGTAAAAATAGAGCTCAATAAAGCATATCCACACCCTTGCAATCTGGCTGCTGTGGGATACGAGGTTTGGGGCCATTAGTGTAGAATACCACAAATCCTTCTCTTCAAAGCTCTAATGCAAGGGACTCTTCTCATCATCTGCAGAATAACCTATTCGAAAGGACAGGTGGCAAGTCACACATGAATTGCTATCGTATGGTATAATGTATACTCCAAATATTTACAAGACAAGGCTGCACTCCACTCCCTCTCTTGAAACCACATGTATTTATAGATGTAAGCGAAGGCAGAATTTAGCCAATACCATTGCATCCTTATATGAGATGATTAAAATACTGTGGCTTAGCTGCTTTCTTGCTGAATAAATGTGTCCATCATCCTTATCCCCCATATTTCAGCTACTGAGAGCTATATAAACATGATGCAGATCACAGAAACTGCTGTTTGTTCGGCAGCTACAGGTTACTGTGATGTCTCACATTTCTTTTGGTCTGGCATAAATGTCTAATAGTGAGACACTACAAGCTGAGCTAGTCATCATATTATCCCTTTGCATAAGGACCTCCACAAGACAACATGTGTTAATATTACAGCCTTCTTCCTCCTTGTATCTGCCTTTTATTTGTGATTTGAAGAGGGCATAGAAGGAACACAACTGAGTGATCAGTTTAGGTGTTAGACTGCTTGAAATGGGTCAGAGCACCTGATTACGCTACAATGGAGTTTTGAGCTGAAAGCTCATGTTTTCCCATGAAAGAAATATCAAAAATACCTGGAAAGGCACTGGAGATATTCCTGACTCCACTGTAATTTTCAACACCGTTTGTATAATTATTTATGACGTTTGACTTCTGTGTTTAAGCTCTTCACAGGAATCAGATCTCCAAAAAGATCTAACTTGAAAACAGATGTTTATACTTATACTTCTGTTTTCACTTCAGGCTGGTCTTTGATGAAGAATGGAATATAGAATAGGAAATGTCATTTCTTTTATCATACTTAAGTGCAGTGAGTTTGATTTGGACAGTAGAAGCAATTCTCTAAAATCTGGCAGTGCTTTCCACGATTGTTAACTAAGTTACAGTCAGATCATTTTTTTTGACTGTTTGCTAGTTCTGCTATATAGATTGCACTTCATTCTTAAAAGTGCTTGAGATGATTATGAATGGGATCAAGACATGTTTTCCCCTGCCTGGGTGCATGAAAATAAAGTGTGCACACACTGTCAGGTGAGACTGCTGTCAGTAGGAGTGGAGCGAGGATCACCCCTTAAGAGTTTACTCAATAGAGGAGAGAGTTTTCCACGCACCGACTTCGAATCTACTGTATTTCTACGCCTCTTGCATTTAATGCCAACTTCGTTTTTGCACCTATCTTTTCTCCAAGCTGTTGAGTTAGTTCTTAACTCTGACTCCTTTCCTAACAGCATTAAAAGCTTGTGGATATAAATAGATGTTCCGCTTCTTCATTTCAGTTATGTTCACTGAGTGTCAGAACAGAAACAATAGGAAGGGATTAAGCAGTCACAGAAAAAATAAATACATCCTTGTTCAGTGAGCAGTTTACCAGCTGGGGTAATACTGCTTATAATGCCATAAGAATTACTCTTATTAAATAGAAAAAATACAGGCACTTTTGCAAAGGAGACACCAAAATGTGAGTCAGATTAAATGGCTTAGACAGACAATTTTTTGTTCTTGGATCTGACAGTTTTATGCCAACTTTCTATGGCATAATCATAGTAGTTCAACTGCAGTAACAAGCAGGAGCTGTGATTACTCCGTAGGTCACAGATGACATTTCTTTTGAATCTAGAGCATCTTAACTGTATTCAAGACCACCCAAACTTTCATCATGCAAATGAGCACAGAGGTGAGGTTAAAGAGCAATCTGATCACAAAAATGAACGAAAGGAGAGGTAACAGGGAAATAGTTCTTGGTTTGTCTCACCAAACCCTTGCATTGTGACTCAGAGCTGAGGCCTAAAAGTTTAAGCAAGAACAACCATACAAAATTTTCACTGATACTCTTATCTATAGATGTGGAGGCTTCAAGAGAAGAAAGGGTGTTTTCCAAAAGACATGCTCTTTCTAGTCCATGGAGATATTCTGCACCAGACAGAAGTTCCTCAGGGTGCAACTCTCTGGCTTTTATTATGCCAGACCAAGAAATCAGACAAGATAATTGGGAAGGTCCTTCTGGTCTTAAAACCCATGAATTCATGATTCATTTAATTTAACTGCTTTAATTGCAGGTGCAAGGTCGTACAAATATTTCACAAAGGCAATGATAATATTGTTTCAATGCAGTGCTGTGTTTGAGAGACTCCCATGCTGAGCTGCTCCACCAAAACAGATGACAGGCAGCCCTCATTCCAGCTGGAAAGCCAAACATGCTTAGAAATGTGTTTCAGATTTCTGTTTTTCAACTGGAAGATGAGCTGAGCCTGGTATGCCTAGATGGACTAGTCAGCACTGAACTGTTTTCACACTCATCAGAGTTGGATGTGAAAGTCCAATTCAGTTTGTGTATCACATCGGATACCTATCCTGTGATCACATCATTCCTTGGCCAATGTCCTGTGGTACAACCCTTTAGAGGCTTTGATAGGAACCTGATGAGATGGCAATCATGGGCTGTGATTGACATTTCCAAAGTGAGCTAAAAAACTCAAGCAAGCCCTGGTCTCTCTGAAGAGTGCGGTTTGAAATCAAATACATTTTTGGCCAGCACAGTTTTGTGGCATTGAGTATAATAGTATTTCATTTTGTTCAATGACTAGCTTTCATCTTAAACAACTCCCTCCTTCAAAAATGGAGCTCATCTATAATAAATTAAAGACGGTATTTGGTGTGTGTACTCATTTAAGAGAGGTGGTTTAGTTCTGCAAGGTACCACCTACAGTTCTGTAAAAGGATCTCAAATCTCACATGCTGTTATTCCTCTCATGTACCCAAACTGCCCCTCTAATCTCCTCCTCCTTCCCACTCCAACACCCACAGCAGCTTGTGCAAACAGTTTGCCTCTACTGCAGCTTTTTTTTTTTTTTTTAAAGTATCTGTAGCCCTTATGCAGCTTTCCTTCACAGGAATGGGTGTTACCCAGTAGTCTGAACCTCCAACAGAGGTCATTATGTTGGGTTCTGCTACACATTGCAAGGGATGTGCAAGGATTAGCAAAGAGCTTCCAGGTTACAGAGATTGAGAGAACTGAATGGGCATTAGTAGTGGTCAAACAAAGAGGAGCTTATTTTCTGCATGGTCTGGATGCTTGCAGAAATAGCCAAGGGAGAGGATAGCAGTAATTGTGGTAAGGCTGTGAGTGGTGCGTGTGCTCGAGTTATTATGGGGTTTTTGTACGTGTCTTGTATTTATCTCTAGACTGGATTATCACAGTGCACTCTCCCATGCTTGGCCCAGAAAATGTTTGCCTAATCTTCTTGCCAAAGCGATTAATAAAGTGATTAAAAGATCACTTGACAAACTGCTAGGTTCCTTCAGCTGTGGTTAATTTCATGTGTTATATTTCATGGCACTGGGTCTATCTGTGAAGTTTGTATCCAGATCAGCATGTGCAACCTCTGGCATGAGCCATCAGCCCTGCAGGCCCTCTGGAACTATGCGCTCTGTCCAGAGAGACACTGACCTCTGAAGTAGGTCAGTGCCTGTTTGTGCAGGGACTCCTCTAATTGCTCCTGCAGCTCTTCTGACTCCCAAGCCCAGCAGCCAGTCTCAGCCTCGCTTGCTCCTTGCTTGGCACCCTGCATTTGTAGGGTTCCTTTATCAGAAAAACATTATCAAAATACAGGGCAGGTACAGAGGTGTGCCTGGACACAAAGGTACTTCTATAGGTAAAGATAGGTGTGGATTACTTGGAAAGAAGGACTAAGAGGTTTTGCCTTGCAGTAGCCACACCATTCCCACAGCAGCTACACTCAGGCATGGTTGTGAAGGCAGTATTCCCCATACCAGGTGATATTTAAATAATATTTCATTCTTGTACTTAATGTGGCCCATTTCTTTAGCTCCTGTTGAGCAGAGACTCTTCTACCAGCCACACGTGATTTCCTTGTGATGCAATAAAACTGCATGCTCGGAACTGGCATTACCACTCACAGCCTGTTACAGTCACCGGGGCACTAATTACCCCCTCCCCTCCCAGAATTTGATGTCATGAAACTCACAGGATGCATCATTACCTTGGAGATTACAGCACTCAAGCTCCCCTCCTTCTGGTGCTGTACCTAAAAGAACAGCAGGAGTTACTCATGGCTAGCCATGTTTGGGACAAAACAGATAGCGGCCAGTTCAATTTGTGTTTAGGAGCAACTTCGGACTCAGATGAAGCACTTTGAGTACAAATTCAGCTTTTTTTCCCCCAGCTGAACTTGTGTCCTTTTCTTACTCTACTCAATTTTTTTTTTTTCTCTTTGATGTATTTATCAATGTTAATTTGTTAATTTTGTTATAGGTTCTGCCATCCCACATCCTCTTGCTCTGCATCCTTGCTCCCCCTCATCAGCATCTCATTCTGTTTAGCCACAGCAGAGTGTGATCCATTTTGGAATAATCAGTTAGGCACTGGCAGATATCTCCATTTGAAATTCAGAGGAAGAATTTCTCCACCTGCAAAATCAGCAAGCCTACGGCTGTGCAGATGGAAGGTGCAGATGGAAGGTTGAGGAGAAAATAAAAAGATAAGCCTAAAATCACTTTCCAAGCTGGTAAAAGCCAAGGAAAATCAGGCAGATCTAGGACTGGGAGAGGAAACAAATCTCAAAAAGAAATGGTGAGGTTGATGCCTATCAAACTAAGCTGTAGTGGCACTAGTGGTTTGTGTACAATAAGTTCACACAGGGAAAGCATGAGAGCGTAGCTGTGGTATGGAGGCAGTGCTCCTGCACTGGGCAGGAGGCCCTTGGGCATGGAGATAGAAGCAGGCGAGGAAAGAGGGAGTCCTGCTCTTTTCACTCCTGGAAGGAGTCATTTATCATGACAGCCCACCTTTGCTTTGAAGGCTTGCAGATGCCTCACGATAAAGAACTCAGAACTCTTATTGTAAACATTTCATGGATTCTATGGCTTGGAGGCAATTTTGAGTGAAATCTGTAGGAAGCAGTTCACTTCTGTAACCTCAGGGCACAAAGGTTGTGGGAGTGGAGTGATGTCTATGGTCTCCACCTGGGTGCAGGCACCAAGGGAGCTGCACCAGCTCGTCCATGGGCTGAACTACGGCATGAGAGCGTTATCTGTGAGGTTGGTATGTGGGCCTCACCATGCTCCCTGTACCCTCTCTTTCTTCCCCAGGTCAGCCAGTTTTCTAATCACTGGTCAATGGTTTGTCCAAAGGCCATCTGCCCCACATGGCTTCTGTGGGAATACAAGCTCCTGAAAGCCTTGCCTTTAGCCATGCCTTGTATGCAATATACAATCCTGGCACACAGAACAATAAACAAAGAAAAGAGCAAGGAATATTCTGGGGGGGGAAGATAGCTTTAACTTGGCCTGATACTAGCTGGGCAGGTACAGCAGTCCTGACTTCAGAAATGTAGTATCTAAACTATTCTGAGACAGTTTCTGCTGGAGGTCTTCACCAGGTGAAATGACTGCATGATCTTAATAGAATCAACTTTTCTTTTCCCCCAACATTTAGAGCCCTGCTGGCATGATCTATGTGAACCTTGCATTGACCTTTGTCTTGCAGATCCATATCTCATCTGCAGATGATTCCCATACTTCTGTCATTCTGGGACAAAGACCAGAAAAGAGATTTAAGTTTGAGCACATAAAATACTATTTGCTTTTTCTCCCCCCCATCTGTCTTGCAGACTACAGGGAATAATTAGAAGATAATCTCTCTTAATTCCACAATACATAAAGCAATAAAACAGATGCCAGGATGGAACAGTCAGTGGAGTGAAGTTACGCCATCTAATCTCTTTCAAAAGCTGTGATTTTGCTAGAATGTTGCAAAACCAGAGAGATAACTCAGCATGCAATGCAGCAGATTGGGACAAAGGAGACGTATGAGCTTTCTGTCTATAGATATGGAAGGAAATGGGAGCCTGGACTTTAAATGACAGTTGGGGAATAAATCAACTGTGGACATGATAATCTTAAATATAATAAATACACTTACAACTAGCAGATTTATAATTAGCACACTTCTGTAAGACTTCTACTGAAGAATCACAAAGCATTTTCACAAAGGAAACTGCAGTTTTGGGCCCATTTTGTGGATGAGCCAACAGACATTCAAGGAGGAAAGGACTTGCCTGAAGTCAGTAAAAATCATCTGACACTGAGCATGTTGCTACTCTTCTGGACCATTGCTTTTCTGGCATGTGAGGCAACAACTGTGGGTGTAACTTGTCTGTCTGGATAATTGTTTGATAATAAATAACAGATCAAAGGGAGATACTCTCTGGATGCTAAGAGTCTCTGAGAGGGTGTTAGTGGCAAGACAAAGCTCAGAGGCTATAACTAGTTGCAGATTAAAAAACAAAAATAAACCCTCGGAAGGTGAAAGACCAAGAAAACTGGATTTACAGAGGCAGATCCCATTCAAATGCAATTTATCTCTCGTGCAGTAACGTGGAGGTGGTAAGATTGCCCAGGACTTGCATGACATCTTACACACATGGTGTGTATTCCTTAGGCAGCGCTGCATAATAAGTGTCTAATTATTATTATGATTACACTTGGCATTTTTAATAACAGCAGTAATTGGGTGATGTTGATGGCCTCATTTTAGGATTCTGTACTTGGCCTGGAGCTCCAATCATTAAGTGCTAGCTGTGCAAAGAATAGCGTTTCATGAAATATATTTCATGTCCCAGATATCTGCCAGGCTGGAGGGCAAATGCTGACAGTGTCCTTAATGCCAGGAGAGGTGTATGTCTTTTAGACATTCATAAGACCTTAGTGACACACTGTGATTTCCCACATTAGCATACTCAGGTCAGTGGGAAAGCTAATTAAACAGAAGGCATTTGGCTTTGATCAGCTGCTTAAACTATATTGCCACGATAAAATCAAATGAAGCTCTGCTACTATCATAATGCATTCTGAAATGTAGAAGGGTGTGGGTGAGTGTTATAAGCAATATGAGCTAATGGTTTAAACCCTGGACTTGTAAGACATGGATGACGTGGATCTAAGTCAGAGAAATAAGTCTAGATATCCAAACAGAAAATGGAGACAGCGATTTGGCAAAGGATTTTAGCAGATGCAGAGGTTACCCTTAGAAAAGCACATAACACGAGCAGTTGACTTGAGCCAGATGGGATGTAAACTGGTACTTAAGGATAAGCATATGTTTACATGCTTATTAAATGAGAACAGGTTGCTGAACCAAAGCATAAGTAGTTGAGCTCACTCAAAATGCTGCAAGATTTTTAGTAAAATAAAAAGGGAATTGCATTTCTCTCAATCTTTGTTCTTGCCATTTGTTACACGGCTCCCATCTCCCAGCAACTTTTGAAACAGCGTACTATTTATTTTTACCCAAAGTACCAGAAACACAAAAATCTCAGGTAAATTCTTACACCATTGGTGTAGATCAAAACCTGGGTTAAAAGAACACAGCTTGGATTTCTGTGGCCTCCAAACTGCTTTTCAAATGTATTAGGAGGAAGGAACAGATTCACTCATGAATCTCCAAGTGCTAAACAATGCAACAGCGTTAAGGACAAAGGGCACATGCTAAAAATTGAGTAGATATTAATGAAAGGCCAATATCCTTGGAAGGATCGATGCTTGGAGGTGCAATCCTGAGCTCTAGTCCATTACCACAGAGCTGTAATCAGTCATCACCAGCTCTGAGTAACTTATTAGTACTCTATTTAGCTGAGCTCCACCAGAGGCCACTGTTGTTAAATATATGTAGGTATTTTAGGGTGTGCGATGTACAGACCGTTTACTCTCTGGTTAGCAAATACAATGGGCATTACCTATTTAGGAAATTTTAAGGCTTTCTTTCCCCACCTTTAAAAGCACAGGTAGATTTCTGAAAGACACATACATTTCTTCTTCTTCTTCTTAACAAGAAATGGATATTAACGATCATGATTTTTCAGAGAGCACAGCATGTACTGAGCAACAACTGCCCCTCAGACAAGAGCTTATGGAAAATACAGGGATACATGCATATAACAAAATGAAGGAGGAAAGGAGGTACTTGATACCTATTTTGTTCATTAATTTTTGCAATTCTTACTTGAACAGATGGCCTGAAAGTCTTACTGAACCAGAGCTTTCTTATACTCCATCTGTAGGATTCTGTAATACTGGGAAGAAAAAAAAAAATCTCGTCATAATTTGCTTTTTAAAATGTCCTGGCACACTCGAGATTCTTCATGATACAGAAGTACAAAAAAAAAAAAAAAAAAAAAGCCATGAAAATTCATTAGTTATCTTCGAGGAGAATGGTCTTGCAGGAATGACATTAGGGGTGCAGTTTATCTGTGAAGATTCATATCTCAATGTGAACGTCATTCACAGGGACCCAGCAAACCTATTTGAGCACCAGGGATTGGGGGGAACAAGGTTTCAATAAGATACTGATTTACTGAATGCAAATAATATTTTAACAAGACAAGTGGGACAGATGAAGGGCTTTTCCCAGGTGCATAACTGAGTCTGAAAGGGAGTTCCTCTCCCTAACATGAGACAGTGTTGAGTCTAACTCCAGATGAAGTTTATTCTTCTGGGATCAATCCCACAGCTGACAGCCTAAAACCAAACAGCTTTGTTTTGCCTACCTATATTAACTGTGAAGCTTAATAATGATAATTTAGACAAAGATTTATTTAAAGGTACCTCTTCTCTGCTTTCATCTTACATAGCAAAAGACTGGCCTTGCTATGGGGCTATAAAGCACTATGAATGTCACCACAGCTGGAGAGTTTGGGAGGGAAGGAGTCTAATAGAGACAGTAGCCTGTGCATTTCTATAACAAATTACTGTTGACTGGTCTAACACATTAAGGATCTTTGAATTCTCCAGAATGCAATATGTTCAGTGCAGCAAATAGCTGGCAGCTTCCGTACCATCTTAACAAACAGCCTTAGATAATCTGATGGAATAATCTACATTACAGCATTCAATTTCCCATCAGCTGATGCTGAAATCCCTCTCAAACTGCTTTTCTGCTATTTGACTCAGGATATTGCTTCTTGGCTAGCCTACAGCCTCCCTCCAGTCATCAATAAGCATTTTAATTGTCAAAATAAAATCCTAAATGTGAATCAAATCTTCTCAGCAGTTCCAAATTCTGTTTCTGCAAAGGATCTTGTCAAGGCTGCTGTTTAGCACTAGAGGGCAATCGAGGTACACATGCCAAATATTCTCCTCTTAGTAGCATTTGCCCTGGGGAGCAGTGACAAACAGGGCAGTGATATCCGTTTCAGCCCAATCTCTGCATGGGGAAGCAACACAGCATTGCCCTGGTGAGGTGGGCATCACCTAGAACATAGCTCAGGAGACCAAGGGCTGAAAATGAGCCAACTGAGGAAGCAACTCCAGGTTGGATAGGGGAAAACGGGTTGGTGCAACCAATTCATCATCATCATCTTGGCTACATGGAGAAGATGGGCAGAAACCCAATGACTTCATCACCTTTCTCAGGCAGAAAATCAGATAAATAGGTTTTCCTATTCCTATTTTGGGGAATTGGAACATCTCTAGATCTGTGCCTACATGCTAAGGGCAGATGTACCTCAGTGGTATGTACTACATGGAACTGGTATGTACTACATGGAACTGCAGCCAGCAGTACGCTCCCATTCACCCCATTCCATCTCACAGCTGCAGCAAGCCTGTCCAAGAGGTTCCTTGGTGCCAATGGCCAAGGAAAAACTGCAATAATAAACATGAATTAGAAGTAGTCATAGCAATTGCTATGTGAACTTCAGGTCCTAAAATCTATGAATCTCAGATGGAATCTGCATTGTAGTAAATCCTCCTGAGCTATTCTCCGGGCCATCTTATTTAAATATTTGCTTAGTGCAGCAGATAACCCTCATAAAATGGAGTGATCTGTCAGGATGAAATAAATGCAATTTCTCCCTCCTCTAGCCACCCAGCTGCCTGTGCTCCCGCCTGTGCTTTAAGCACATAAAGCGCTGTGCAGCAGTAGGAAATTCTGCATATAATTTGGGTGGAAGTCGTTAGGCCCAGCCCTGTGGTTGTGAATTCACAGTTTCTTTAGCCAATACACAGAACTCCAATCTCCTGCAACCATTACATCTGCCTGCCAGGGGTCTCTTACTGGAAACTGAGGAAAATCCTTCTCTGTTCTGATGAGAACTCTTTGCATTTTCTATAGTGCTTGTTTTGTGCAAGTACTCCTGTCAAATCTATCACCAAAGAACATTTGGGAGGGGACAGCACATTCAAATTCAGTATTTCTGCATATTAAAGTAAGTTAGTGGTGCAGTGTAAGAAACAAGCAGTCAGCCATGGCACAGATCGCTGCTACTCACCCAGTGAGAATTAATCACCGCAGACCAAAATGAATGATAGCTCATACAGTTACAGCCTCATTCAAGAAAGAAAATGCAAGAAAATCATTTTCAGCTGCATTTAAAGTGGTTTTACTCTGCTTCAGCGTGAAGCCAGTACAGAAGATACAAGAAAAAAGGGGATAGACTTTTGCAGGGTCTGTTGTGATAAGACAAGAAGAAATTGTTTTGAACTAAAAGCAGGGAGATTTAGACTGAGCACCTGATGGAGCTGTAGGCATCCCTGTTCATTGCATGGAAGTTGAACTAGATGACCTTTAAAGGTTCCTTCCAACTCAAAAAACACTGTGATTCTAAACCATCTACATATTTTGAGACTTTCCCATATATCTTGAGATCTAATTCATGATAGCATATCTGGATGAGTTATCCTGTTCACACAGACCATACATATATATACCTCAGCACAGCTGATCACATCTCCAGGCTTGCAGATCACCTTGGGTAACAGGTAGGAAGTTTTTATATTTATATTGCACGTGCAGATCGTATTAAAAGGACTTAATACTTACACTGCACACCACACAAGTGGGTCCAATGTGTTTATAAGTTTGAAGAATTTCACACTGGTTGAGCATTGAGGTTACTTTCAGAGCCTTCCTACAAGCTGGTGACCAACACTAAGAAAATAATCAGATTTCCCATGGCACTGGACTAGAAGTACACTTGCAGTCAATTACCATATCCATGCAGAGCAATATCAATCTGTAGTAATGAGCAGTACCTCCTAAAACAAATAAAACACACTAAGTTTTTCACATGATCATCTGACCATAACCTGAAGCACCTAATTTGGAAGTGATCAGACACACACGTGGAACATAAAGCACTTAACATGCTACAGCAAACAAAAGTTCCTATATTCCTTTGTAGCTCCTAACAACACATTTGCTTATCCATCTGCCTAAACTCTCTCTCTGCACCAAGCCAAAACCTCAGCCTCCTATAAGCAGTGCCCCAGGATGGGACGTGGCATATGGCAGAATGGAGCTGCCTTCCAGGGTGGCCATGAGCTGCTCATCTCCAAGCTCCCCTGCCACTTCCCATGGGAGAACAAGTCATTAGTCCCAGTGTCGCAGCCAAATTTCAATCTAGGTCATTACTAGCAGTTTAATTTTCCCCAGCGGCTTCATTTGGACATGGTATTCATCACTCTTTCTGAAACAGTTATGGGATAACCACTGAGCATTGATGACAGAGGTTTTTATTCCCACTTTTGGCTGCTTGACAGTGATGGAAAAAGCTTATCCAGGGCAGACACGTGAACATACTGTACAGAAATCTTTGACATCCCTTCAAACGCCGTGCAGAGGAGTATAGCATTTTTGTCTGCATCGTTAGAAAACTTTGCACTTCGATTGCAAGTGATGTGGACACAAGACATACATGCACACCACGGGCCATGGTGGGACTGTTGTGTCTAAGCAATGTGCTTGCTGGGAGCAGCTGCCTCTACACCATGGGCACAGAGCAGATGAAGCCATACTTCCTACAGCTTTTGCTCTCTATGTCTTTAATGCTGTAAACCATGATTGTTTTAATTCAGAAATTGAGTGGAATCTTTTGCCCTGCTGAACCTTGGTAACTACTTACTACAAATTGCTCCTCCACTTTCAGCAGCAACCTTGCAGCTCTGACTGCTTAAACAGCCTGCAATTTACTAGTGCTTTAGACAAAGAATATGGAAAAACAGAGGAAACCTCCATCCTTTCTGAACTATAAGCCTCCAAAGAGAGGTTACTCTGTGTGTTGTGGACAAGTGCATAAGTAATGCAGAGCATGACACACACCTTGCTTGATAGAGAGATGTAGTTTTCTGGAGATGTTTTTGTTGCTACCATAAAGGACAAGAGACAATACCACCTGCTGGTGTGAGGTGATGTCTGCACAACTTATAGTTAATAACACAAAGGAGTAGAGAGCCACGTTTCAGCCCTGTGTTGCTTCTTCCCTCCCACCTCTCCAACCTGCAATCTCCCATTCACAAGATTGTGAGTTTCCAGGAAATTATGCAGAGACCCAGTCTGAACACATTAGATCCTGATCAGAACTAAAATCACAATTCTTGGTGTTCCCAATCCAAAAAAGATTTGAATCCCTCTAAGCCCATGTGTACTACTGGTCTCTTGGATGCTTAGGAATCTGAAGTCAAATGGGACCAGATTGTCATACTCTGGGGTGTGCAGGCAATGTTCTGCTCCTGTGAGCTAATGAGTGGGGTCTCTTATGGGACTTGATAATTCCTACACAACTTATACTGCATTTCCTGCACAAATTCCTCTTCCAGGCTTCAGGATTGTTATGCTGTAACCTATTCCTGAGACTGCAACAAGCAGATACGCTACATGGCAAACGCTCCATGGTTGCTTCCTCTAAGACTTCATCCTAGACAGTTGCCAAAAAAGCAGAGGACATAGATAAATATTCCTTTGAAAATCTGCCAGTGCCAACACCCAAGACTAAGATCAATGGGAAAGCAGCAAACCTCCATTGCATTCATATACCTGGCTCTGAAACCACAGCCTGTTGATAGCAAGATTTTAGGGCTCCCTCCTCAAAGCAGCCAGCACCACTACAACTAAAGGTCACCAGATATGAAAGGGAGAAATGATAGATACCCACAGGGAACAGAAGATACAGCTTCCTTCCATTTAGGAGAGGCAGTTCTTTGTACAGATGCTTGTATTCACTCAAGTAGTTGTCACCTCTGAATATCTAGGTGCAGAATACCTACCTGTATTATAAGAGTATATGTATAAATGCATGTCCTAATTATATGTGCATATGAGTGCAAATATAACACACAAAGGACTCTGGACCTTTTACTTTCCTGAAGTTGTTGATTGTTGATCATTCCTGTCCTACCTCTTCTCCCTTTCCTGCTTTTCTATTTTGTCCTCCCCCAACCCTCTGATCCCATCATGGCCATATATCATCTGTGGTTTACAGAGCCACAGGGATTGCTAAAGGGAAAGGAAGAGAAGTTTTCAGATAATGCATGTGGAATTTATGCCTTGGAACATCTGCCTGAGAGATGCCAAAGGGGATAAGGCAGTGCCTGTCCCAGTCAATTCAGTGATAATGCTGAGTGACCTGAGCTGTTATCAGACATAAACGTGCCATTCCCTCAGTAGCAGTTTCCTTAGCACACAACAGACTTTAAACCCAGCAAAGCTGATTAGCTATGAAGTAGTGACACAGTGGTGTTCTTAAAATCTATCCAGGATGCAGGCACATCATCTGTTCCTGATATCTCACGCAACAAGGGCAGGCTGCTGCCCTGCTCAGCACCCTGCAGTGGAAGCAGGGTCCTTCATCATCACTAGTAATGCACTGCATGTGAGCACTGAATGATGTTGCTTGTCTCTCCCTTGAGTAGGAAGCATAAATGAGCAGAAATCAGTGAGATATTTGTTCCAAAGTCTGATCTCTGAGCTGCTCCAGCCAGACTAAGAGGCAAACAGGACTGCTGGCATCTCACTTAGCATGGTGGTATTTCACAGTCCAGTATTTTCCCCTTTTCAGAAAGAAAAGCAGTCAGTGGGATGGAAAGAAGAAATCATATGACAGGGAAAAAAGCTACAGTTGGGAATGGGCTGTGCTCATCTCTATGCATGAGGTATGTCTAGGCATCTCTCATTTTTCTTTATTAGCAAAATCTAACTTTGTCAAGTGCTGCTCTGCAATTTCAAAAGCAGGCACTGACTGCAAATAAACAGATGTCAACAGCATGTAGTCACCTAGAAGATAGCCCTTGCATTTCTCACCCCACAGACCCCAGTCTCGTTAGAAACAAAGCATGTTTCTCACTGGTGGCTGAGATCACAAAGACAAATAGTCAGTGGTGCTGCTCTGCCCCATGGCTCTCCCTTAGTTCAGGCTGTTAGTTGTCAGATGCATTCTGAAGTTGTTCTTGTGGCTTTGTCCTAAGCTACACCCCTTGAGAAACTGTAGGTCATTTCCCTTCTTTGATCTTGTTATAGGGCCTTCAAGAAAAAAAAAAAAACAGTATAGCTGGGCAAAGGAACATTTTCCACTGAACGCAAAATCCTGTGAAAATAATTTTCAACAAAAAAAGGAAATCATCACTACATTTCGCTTTTTTGTTGAGGCAAAGGAAACCAGAAATACAGATAGATTTGGAAATATTTTCTGGAGAAATATGTCTTTTTCAGACCAGCATGGAGATGTCCATAGAGGCTGAGAAGTTGTCAATCAAACAATTCATGCTTGGAAATGCCTATCCCATAGGAATACCCTTGTGCTACTAAAGTCCTTTCAGTCAGACAGTGGTGTTTGTTCAAGAGGGATCTGACGTTGCTTTGCGGGAAAGTGGGGAATCTCTTTCAGTCAGATGCAATCTTGCTGACCAAGGCTGCGTGGCATGAACATGTTCTACTTGTGCATGATCCTGTCTCTGCGTATAACAGTCTACATACCTGGATGTTCTGAAGGATGAGATGCTGGATGATTCCATGTGCTGACAAAGGATAGACTGGGTAAGGGCAACCAGCTTGGTTTTGTAATGGAGATTTATGTGCTGTCTTGTTCTGTTATTCATGTGCCGAATTGCAAGATGAAGAAAATTTTGTTCTGTTTTCTGCAATGGAGGGAGGAAGTTGAGGGAGAAATGACAGTGGAAATGGCTGGGTTTGAGCCACAGCTCCTCTTACTCAACGACGGACAATGCCTATAATACTCTGTTTCAAATATCAAACATGAACATAGGTCTGCTGCAGCGAGCTCCAGATTCACAGCCTCAGGGACATTTCAGGGGAATAAGAAGAGAGTTTTCATCTTTTTTCTCCCATCGTTCTGATTTGTTTCTGTCAAATACCTGTCTTTGCCATTTCCCCTTTGCTAAATGCTGAGAAATTACCACTTGGATGTAGGAGAAGTGACCCCTCTTCCAGTGAACGAAACCAGCACAGATTAATGATACAGGATAAGAGAGCAGTGTTGGTATTAAACAAAACACTGGGCTTTCTTACCCTGCTCCTTCAAGAGGCCATTCCCTAGAGCAGGCACGGGGACATCACATTCTTGCACAGCCTGTTAGTGATGTCAGCAGACAAACAGTCAGGAATTATCATCATATGCATTCTTGAAGGCAAGTTCTGATGTTCAGAATGACAGAACGAGTACAGTGTTTTTTTGAGTTAGCCATTATAACAAAGCAAATACATGTCTCAGCTATATTTTATGAGCACTCATTTTTCAGAGCTTTTCCAGTGTAGCTTTCTCAAAACTCTTGCCATTCAGAGTCCTATATGCCTCAGGTGAATAAGGCAAGGAGAATTGCTGTTTCTTTTGTTTGTGAATGGTCTTTGACATTCCCTGCCTGTATCATTAAGTGAAGGTCTGGTGAGTTCTGATACTAGTGAAAGCTATCTATTATGATCTCCATTTCTAATTTGTCTGCGCTTGCAGAATTGTTGTGTCAAGATACGGTGCCAAGGTCCCAGAAACTGTAGACTTGAAAGATTTTACACTGCCATCACAGACTTTGTTCATGCATTATTACACTTATTAATGTCTATCACCAGGACATATGGAAGAGCAGTTACACCAGTCCTGTTAGATCATCACTCAGAGATTAGAAGCGAGTAAAAACTGCAAAGCATTCTCCATAAATATTCATTGGAATTGTTTACAATGCAGTTACTCTGAAGACAGCCAGGCATCATGGCTGGAGGTACTGCATCGATTTTCTCCTACAGCTATCAAGATTAAATCTGCTCATTGTAGCAGTCAAGAGATTACTTCATGAAAGGAAGTTCATGTAAAGCCAATCAGCAATGTCTCTGATAAGTTAAGCTTCTCAGAAAGTGCTGAATCACAAAACTAGAGCTATTCCTGGAGATCTACTAGATTAAAAAAATTCTTTTGAAGAATTACTCACACGCATTCTGGAATTTCTTTCCAGATATTGGGCAAGACACGCACTAAGAAACATCTTGAGAGAAGGAAATAGAATTTGGGACACTTATATTCACATCTTTCACAAAACAGATTAAATTAATGGCTGGAGCAAGGAAATGAACAGGACCACATCCCTCTTGTTTGTTTGTTTAGACAATGTCTTTAATAAATGACATTGTCGTCTTCTCAAGATGTATCATCTGTTTATGCATAAACCAGACATCTTTAATTATGATTAATATTTCTTAAAATAAGTCTAAAAAGTCATTCTAGTCTCAAACTGAATATGAACACCAGATTATCTAGCGATCTTGCTTCGTATGCATTAACTGACATTTCAAAAGCTGTCTTCTAAGGCAACAACTAATCGCAATGCAGTAGAGAATAATTTGTGAACAGGGTAGTGAAAGCAACAAAAACACCAAAGGACAGCACAAACTATAAGCATTAACATACTTCCAGCATAATCTGCAAGACCTGCCAGAGAGGGAAGTTCAACTGGGCAAGAAGCTGTGAATCCAGACAGGTATACAGCTAGGATCATGCATGTAGAACAGAGTGGGTGGAATAAAGAGCACAAGGTGATGGGGACATAAAAATCAATGCAATATGCAGCAACAGGCTCTTCAAGCCATCTGCCTGGTACTTTCTCCTGTCCCCATTAGAGCTCACTTTCACGTTGCATAGATCAGCTGTCTGTTTTCACCCACACCCTGAGTGACAGTCTAACTGTGTTTGACAGAATACATTTCTTTCCCACCTCCTCCACAAGCCCTTTTCTTTGTCCTCTTTTCAGCAGTTCTGGTTTCTGCCAGCAGATTATGCTGGCAATCTAGTGTGAAAAAGAAATTAGAAATGCACCAGTGTTCCTCACATGAGCAGAGCCACAGCTTGAATGAAGACATTAATTCAGATTAAAAGTGAATCACTCAACAATTCATCTTTCCAGTGCACGCATCTGTGTGTATGCACCTTATGTGTACAACAGGGATGTTATTGTGTTAGGTCTCTGTGTACAACCTACCTGATTAATAGAACGACACAGTCTGCCAATATAATTCCTACAGTGAAACTAGTGCATCATGCAGCACAAATATCCCCAAGGAGGGGAAGCATGGTCTAGAAACACTAAAAAAGACAAGCTGATTTCTAGACTTTGCCCTGTAACTGTGCAAGAGCTTTGCTGCATACAGCTCAACCTGATTCTTATACTGGCAACTAAGAGTCTCAAGAAGCTCTGCTCACTGAGCACCAAAACCCAGTAAACTCCCAGTGCATCACCCTGAGCTGTTCCACCCAAAGCCAACAAGTGAGGGGGAGGTTTTAACCTGCCTTTGAGGACGCTACCTGCCCAAGGGAGCTGGCTGCCTTTGAAACTCTCCTGCAACACCTCTGATTGCCACTGTTTCCCTTCTGTAAATTGGAACAGTAATGAAATGTAAGGGAATTGCGAGACCTCATTCCTAACATTTTATGTGATTCTAGTATAGAAAATATGGTATAGAAAGAGTATCTTCCAACTAAAATCTAGCTGTAAATGCAATACTTCCTGCCATGGGTGAGAATGAAGTGTCAGAGGTTCCAGTTTGTAGAGGCCAGAAGAGTCTAACCCTTGAAAACAGCAGAAAAATCTTCCTGTAAGTTTTTCCAGAGAGTGCTCAGTGTCAAGGAGAGAAGTGCTCTTAGGTTGCCAAGGGCTTGTGGAACAAGTGACTGTGATTAAGTGCAATAAGAAATAACTCCATGAGATTCCTCTCAGCCTATAGCATTGTCTGGTCCACTCAGCCAGGAGTTAAGAGAAATGTACTGCTTTTCCAGATTCTTTCCTAGACAGCCTTCAAACTGATTAGTTGGAACGATGAAATTGCAGCACCAGTTTATGACTCGCTTCAGATTTCTGCTCAAGAACTCATCTTTTCCTTAGTAATTGCCTTGGGCATCCCACAGAGTTACACCAAAGTCAACAACAACAGCAGAATTACACTCAGTGTGCCAGGTTCATTTGAAAAAGCGATATAATTAGAAATAAATATTATCAGTTGGTGGGGCACTTCATGTTGTCCCTGCATAATTAAGGAGAGGGATCACACGGTACTGCAGGCAGCAGTCAAATGAAAAGGAGAATAAGAAAGGACACGATCAGAAAGGGCAGTACCCAAAGGAAGCAACAAAAAAAATCCATCTGTTTGCTTTTGCTGATTCTACGTAGAAGGTTGGTTCCTGTGATGTGAAGTTTAGCTTCCTCCCTCAAAATGAATACAATTTCTATATAGATAAGAGCAGACTAGCTGCAGAGGTTAGCGCTAAGGTCCCAATGCCCCAACTCCTGTCTGTGCCAGTTGCTCTTTGCACATGTTCAAGAGAAAGATTCAAGAACAGGTGAAATGAACTGACCCTTCCCCTTATCTGTATTCCTGGCTTTCCTCACTCTGTACCTCACTGGGATTGTACATATCCATGGATTTATCAGCATCTCATCAAGGAATTTCCCTATATTAATTTTTCTACTAGTTTTTCACGTAAATAAATTGTAGAATCCTTACCTTGGAAGGTACCCTTAAAGGTCATGTAGTCCAACTGACTGCAAGAACAGAGGCACCTACAGATAGATTGGCTTGCTCAGAGCCTTGTCCAGCCAGAGCCTTGGATGTCTCCCTAGGATGGGTCACTCAAGGAACATGACACCAAAATATCCTGCAGCAGGGAGTCCCAAACATGCCTTGTAGAGGAAAAAACTCTTTTTTATTTTTAAAGTATCTTTCCTGACTTTTTGAGGCCGGCAGACTCATGTAATGGGAAGGAATGAAGAATCATACCTTGCTTTGTTTCCTCAATGAGGAAGTTGTTTTGCACTTTTAGTTATCGCTGCTACACTGTGTGCCTTTTCTTGTTCTTCTCCATCTCAGGGGAACCAAAGATATGCTCAGATTTCAAGACATCTGAACAGTAGTTAATTACATTTCCTGGTATGGTCTCTATTCCTTCCTTGATAATTTCTAAAATTCTCTGCACCTTCTGACTCATTCCCACTGAGCCTAAAGCTAATGTTTTCATAGTACTGTTCAAAGTGAGTCCAAAATCTCTGTCCTGAATGCTAATAGCTAATCTACAGTTCATCACTGTGTAGGTTATAATTACTGTTGTTTTTCCCAATGGTCATTATTCTGCAGTTCTTAACATGTGAATTTAATCTTCTGTTTTACCCTCCAGTCCCTTAGGTAGCACAAGAACATTCTGCAGGTTCTTGAACTTATTCTTTCTCTGTCATGAACAAACTCATATCATCAGAAAATGGTATTGCCTTGCTATTCAGCTCTTTGCATGTTGTTTGCCAACACCTTGAATAACACAGCCCCAAGCACAAGTCCCTACAGAATGCCATAGGATAACCTCCCTCCAATGTCAGACCACTGTTCCATGCTTTCATCCACTTACTCACTCCCAAGGACCTTCACTTCTATTCTGTGACAGCCTAACTTGCTCAAGATTCTTTGGGGAGGGAACTTGCAAAAAACTCTTGAAAATGTACATGCTTACCAATTTTTCAGAAATGAATATTTTTTTAGGCATGGCTTCTCTCTGCAAAGCTGTGCTTGTTCTTTGCTATTTTGTCATCTTCATCTCTCTGCCTTCTAATTCCATTCTTTAATACATTTTTTGTCCTTGGCACCCAAAAGATTAAAATCGTTTCTCTGCCACAGGCTAAAAAAAAAAAAAAAAAAAAAAAAAAAAAAAAAAACAACTCCCTTTCCTTGGGCTTCGATTTTGATTTGTATTTCAATAAAAATAAATCAAAGTGGACAGATTAGTGTGTTTTGAAGTGCAAATGCTTTGAAAACATTAAAGGACAAATAACAACGTGGCATGTTCTTACAGTTTATTTTTGGTTATTATTTTTATTTACTCTTTGTTCTTAAATAATTATGTGTATCCTATATGCCTAATGGAAAATTTTCTTCTCTGCAATAGAATGGCTGGAGGAAAAGCAGCAAGAATCTCTTCTCCAATATTTTCTTACCACTGAACAATGCAAAGTAGCTATCCGAAAATACCCACGTAATTTGAATGTTAATCCCAAGGCACATCCTAAAGCATCTGAAAGTTACTAGGTTGTTTTGACTGAACCTGAATACAAGTAAAAAGCAGCAAACAGTTTTTCAATTTATATTCAGAAATTGGGTTTTGAGGGCTTGTTTCTGATCTCGCTTAACCAGATGAGAGACCAGAGAAGCACCAGAGTCAATGCTGAAAGGAAACACATGATTTAAACCAGACCCAAACATGGTTTGAGGAGGTAGTGTGCTCATTCATAATTAATAAAGCAGCATTGTGGTTCCAAACTAATTGGCAGTGCAAATAAAATACTTGCAGAAATTGCCTAGGATAGACAACACCTAATCTCAGAGGCAGTGCAGAGGAGCTCATAGATTTTCTCAGAAAGCTGTTTTGTACAGAAACATGTGTGGTCTTCCAGTACTTTGAAGAGAGCTTATAAGCACAAGGAATACCAACTTTTTACACTATCTCATAGAGGTAGGACAAGGGGGATTGGCTTTAGACTAGACGAGGGGTAATTTAGGTTAGGTGTGGGAAAAAACTATTTACTTAGAGGGTGGTAAGGCACTGGAACAGGCTGCCCAGGGAGGTTTTGGGGCCCCATCTCTGGAGGCACTCAAGGCCAGGTTTTATGGGATCCTGGGCAGCCTGATCTGGTGGGAGGCAGCCTTTCCCATAGCAAAGCAGTTGGAATTCGATCTTCAAGGTTCCCTCCAACCTAAAGCCGTTCTGTGATTCCATGATAGTCTAATTACATTTGTCTGATGCAGCTCCAGCCCTAAATACCCCTCTAAATGCTACTACCAGAAGCCTACCAACACCAGAATACTTATCCCTTCATGCATGGCATCAATATGAGAATGAGAATTCACTCTGACACCAGCCTCTGACCCACAGTACATCTGCATTCACCACTACAAAGGAGTCAATCCATGCACAAAGCAAATCCCTGACGTCCTCCACTGACAACTGAGCCAAACATGATGGATCTTTTTTTCCTAACGTGGAAAACTGAGTAAACAGAACTTTTAAACTATTTGCTTTTATTTCTTCAAACAGTTTAAGGGTTGAAGGAATGCTTTCTCTTTGAAATGGATCATAAGATCTTATAAAAGCCCAGCAAATAGAAGGAAGAGAGACAGAAAGGCTTTCAATGTGTCTGAGTGCTGAGGAACAAAGACCTTTCTAAATTCCTTAGACCCCTCTGTGTTGCTCCCAAGATAATTTCATGTCAGTATTAGAGGGAGATCTTTAAACCCAAGTATGACTCCAGCTTCATGTTCTTCTAAACATCAGAAATATCTAGAGCTTGGCTCTGAGATCCAGTCTCATTTGAAAGATGGATATTTCAGAAATTGTAGACCTCAAATGTTATATTCTGCTTGAGGCTGTCTAACAGTGGAGATTTGTCTGGTATCACGTGCAGATACTTTGGGGAAGCTGGCAAACCTCAGTTAGGCTAAGTCTTATTTCACATAATGTTTGAAATCCTTCAGAGAACAGCAATTTTGTCTACAGACTGAAGCTGTGAATTCAGGTCTAATGAGGGAAAGGCAGAGAAATAACCTCACAGCATCCAACTGTCATACTTAGGGATATTCTGTCCTCGGAAGTGGTATAAACCCCACATGCATGCTGTAGTTTACATGATGTGTTCACGATAATTTGCTTATCTAATAAGATACCTTAAATCTCCCTATGAAGCATGGCTGTGATAGATTGCTTCTCATACTGCTACTTGCTGTTGTCAGGGAAGCACAACAAAGAATGTGCTTCAGTGGGATCTATCAAGAAGGAATTTGGCCCACTATGTGCCATCTATACACCCACTAATTTAATTTGTCCCTGAAGATAAAGCATATTCACCAGCTTTGCATTGTACAGTCACCATTGCAGCCCCTTTCACAAAGCAGAAGAGCAGTGGAATGAATTTTTAGTAGTCCCATCTGCCTCCAGGAATTACCTTCTGTGAGATAAGTAATTTAGTCCTATATTATGAGGTATTTAGATGCTCTCACTATTTTAGTGCATTCAGTATCACCTTCAGACCTATGAATTACTTCAGTGTAATAAGGAAGAGCCATTTAACCATTTTTTAAATGATCATTTAAGACCCTATTTGCATACTCAGGATGTTTAATATCTGCACATCTGAAGCTTGCTATTCAGTACCACTTTTATCTAACATAAATGATATTTGATTAGAAGTTGAGAACATTAAACTTGTCTTTTGTAGCAATACAGTACTTTACAACCATCTTAAGTGACAAAGGAGGGCCAAGATATCATCCTTTCCATATAACCACTCTGGGCGATATGAAAGGAGCCTGGAGAAATGTAATATGCCTGAAGAAAAACTGAAATTCCCCTTTTATTCTTTTTCCCATGCCAGGCACAGAAGTCTTCTCCAGAAGCAGCTTACAAACCAGTGTGCAAGTGGAGTGAGAACATGTATCTGATTTTATAAAGCATAGACCAGCCTTAAAAAGTTACTGGCAAGGGGAAAAAAAAAAAAAAAAAAAGGTGATATCATTTCCTGTCATTTATTATGGTTTCAAGACTAGAAATGGCTGAGGAGCTCCACAGGCACTGACAGAAGCCTGTTGGCCAAGGCACACTGCCTCACATGGCACAGTGCTCACCAGCTGGATGCTCAGGTATACCCACAGCAGCCCTATTCAAAACAGAGTACTCAAACCTGCAGAGTGCTCAAGTACCTACTACTACAGCTCAGCTTCTACTACTCTCTAGGTACTTAGCAGCTAGAAAGACTGCTAAAGGCCAAGGCCCTTGCTACAACTAACAGCAGAAAATACAGACACAAGAACATATAATGTTCTTGTTGTTGTTGTTGAAATAATCAGGATACTGTCAAAAAAGAGGAAAATTTCAAAGCTGTAAGTGCTCTCCTCCTAAGGACGCATCACATTCCAGAAGCAGTTACAGAGTACTCTATTAGTTGAACGATGCTGTTTACTACCCTTCTTAGGAGACACTATCACCCTGCAGTCAGACATTCAGAACCCAGGATGCAGCCTGGAGGCCGGATGAGGTCTGACAGTGCACAGCCCACCTTTGCCAGCACTCCCACCCCAGTACTTGGCTCTGCTGCAGCATAGGACCCTTCAGCTTCACCTAGAGGATGCAGCCAGGAATAATCTTCAACAAGGAGAGCAGTTTAAAATTTGTTTCTGGTACACTCCAGACCCGTTTCTCTACCTTTTCTATTACAGATATCTGAAGTGTTTAGCACAGCTAAACAGGCTGTGTACAATCTATCAAGAGCAATACACTGACATTGAACTGCAGCCCTCAAGAATTAAATGAGTGCGTCACAACAGCACGCACCAGGGAATGAGAATGAGCTGGAAATAGAGGAGCTCTCCCCTCTGCAACCAGAGCATGACAGGGACTGTGCTACACAAGTACAACTTTGTCATCTTTTTGCACAGATGTAAATATCAGACCAGTACAAAAATTGGCCCATATTTTAATATACCAATAAGGCTAAGATGATCAATGCATTTCAGAACATAATCTTGTTTAATCCATTAGCTATTAGGATAATGCAATATCACAGGCAGCTGCAGTTACTACAGAATGTAAGATACCTTCCAAACACCAAAGCTTTTGTGAGGCAGCACCAGTAGCTTTGCTCTCTCTCTATATATTTTCTCTACATGAATGCAGCAGAATATCACTTGCCCGGTTTCAGCAAAACTGCAGCCAGATGTCAGCTTTGATCTCATCACCACATAATGAGAACAGATAAAGGACAAATAGGTTATACTGCGCTTCAGCAATAGGAAGAATTAACTTCCCTGTTCCTTGCAGCACCATCTGGGTTTGGCAAAGTTAATTCTCATCCATGTCAAGAGTTCATTCGAGGAAAATAATTCTGTTTCCCAAATGCTATTCCTTCCTGCTTCTCCTGGATATGTAATGCCTGATCCCTTGACCTTCTCCTTCTGTCCTGATTATTCATATTTTAGGCATCTTAAAACAAGAAAATACTGAGGACAACTGCCAGAATTAGTGCAAGGCATTTAAAGCACATTTTTAGTATGTTAAGTCACATGCTACAGCTTACTCCTTACACGGCTTGAAAAGAAAGGACCACAACTCCCTAGTCAGTCCTAGAGACCAGCAAAACCAGGATCCTGCCTTCCAGATCTGCTTTGTAACTGACACCAGACAGCTGGTAGACCTCAGTTTCTCTCCTGCAGAGAGGAACCAGCCACGAGCTACCAGATAACACCCCAAAAATACCAGGCAGCACTTCCAGAGCATTTAAAGACCAATTGCTACAGAAACACAGAGGGTGACTATTTCAGCAAAGCCTAAACTTTGCTGAAATAAAAGCAGACATGTTACAAACTTCCCAGTCACCCACTGCTCACTCTCCATCAAGTCTTTTCTAAGACATACACTGCATTTCAGAGCTTCCAAAAGACAAAGTAGATCAGCTGCCCATCATCTGCTCACTCAGATACCCCAGCAGTACCTTTGCCTTGGTGGTTGTCTCCATACAGCTGAGCAGCCAGCACAGTCCAAGCAGCCCACAATCTCAAAGCACCTCTTGCAGGAGCTCAGACTCCCATCAACCACCTCAGGCCATCTTTCTGACTTATATACTGGCTGCAGGGTGGAGCTGGAGGGCAGGCAGTTCTCTTAAAGGGCCTATTGCATTATAGAAGACCTTCGTGTCAGCAGGTCCTTGAAAGCAGACCCTACTAAAAAGTATTTTGCTCCTAACTGAAAAAAAAAGTTATTAAAAAAAAAAAAAAATTGTATACAATTCGTTTACATTTTCTATTCATTTTATTTTTAAATTGAGGTTGCAATATGCTTTGGAAATAAGTACTTCATGGTATTGCAGTATTTTATTTCTGGATAACTTCAACAATTGGTTTAGACTATATTTATTGTATTTTCACTTTCCTGTTTCTAAACTTGTGTTTCAGTATGTCCAACACATAGATACATAGATGATGTGTCATATGACATCATCTTCATCTATGCTTTTCTCATATTAGACATGACATCATCTTCACTTACGTTTTTCTCATACTAAGCATATAGCAAGCATGACAAATTATAACATATTTTTCCATCAAATTTATTGTAGAAATCTTTAAGGACAGCTGCTAATTAACACAGATCTAAAACACCTGACTTTTTAGATCAAAGTGTCCCCTATTTGAGTTTGTAATGAAATAGGCTTTGAAGAAGAAAAGGAGCATATTAATTGGAGGAAAAAAATGTTGTCAGTGTGTGCGGACTCACCTGCAATCTCTTTTTTTGGTACAATTTAATGGACTTTCAGTTTCACTGGAAATGCTGACATACCAAAATTTCCAGGGAAATAGAAATTCAAAGTTTTAAGTCGTGTTTGTAACTTACTGTAACTTACTCCTCTTGTGGTTGCTCCATCCTTAGTGGTTCCAGATGTCAAAGAACTTCAGCTGCAGAGATGAGTGATAGCTGTGATTTCTGCACTGTCATTTCTGCCAAATATCCAACAGGTTTATTGATCTGTCTTTGTGTCATTGCAAAATATGGTGGTGTCAGTATGTTCTCTGCTGTATTACATTTCACTGCAGCAGATAAAATAAGTGGAGAGAAAACAGAGTCAGGGCCTTCACGACTGGCAAATCCAGAGTTACATCCCCCCAAATGGATCAGATATCTACAGAGACCAGCAAGGCACAAAGATCATGTTTGTTGTTCCAGGAAATCTGTGGGAGCTGCACTGCCGAGAATTTGAGCCAATGCATTTTGTGCGGTTGGAGACGTATGTTTCGCTTCTCCTGGTGTGTGCTTTGCATCTTTTCTCCCTTTTACTTGCTGTCACAAGGCATACTGAGCTACAGTAGCTCAGAAAGAGCACGTTGTTACTCTGTCGTGTGTGTGAGAGTATCAGAACAGGAGAGGAAATCACAAATCTGAGCAGGGTGAGGGAAAAAAGTCTGTTATAGATATTTTAAGTGCATTCACTGGGGGTGTCAATCTGCACACAAAGTGTCATATCTGAAACTGATTCTGACAACGCTGTGAGTTTCCTCTTAGGGTGCAGAAATTTTGCAAGAGAAGATGATGTAAAGCAACTCAGGGCTGAGGTGAACGGACAGCATTGTGTGAGATATCTGATCCAGCAATCGTTCTCTAGTATTTGAGATGGCTGTGTAGTAGGGGAGGCAAATTATGATAAGAAATCGTGCTTGCCTCTGTAGTCATTGGAAGGCTATGTTAGATCTCACTGCTACTTATGCTAACTGCTTTTATAGGCCATTTAATTATTGCCTCATTGTAGAAGATTGGACTTATTAATATGCAGGAGATAAAATCCTCTACATTTTAAAATGCTAATTTTTAGGTGTCCATATGGCAATAAAATCAGGCTTTGAGCCATCCATCCGTATCTTTATATGTCTGTCTATATAAAAAACAATTTTGTGGTCTAGTGAGTAGGGTACTGAACTGGGAGCTGAAACCGGGTCTGTTCTGTATCTGCCATTGACTTTGAGAATAGGAACATGGACACATCATTACGGGGTACACTTTGCTGTCAACTATCCACATGCCATCAGCTTTTGAGTAATGGCCCCAAAATAAACTTCTGTCCTGCAGAAAAGCAAAGTAATTCACCCCTTTAATGGAAAGGACTGCTGCTCAATGATCATTGAGAGGCACCACAGCTGACTGTGGGCTGTTACAGCCCCAGGCTGCTCATTGTGTAGGAGACTCATATCATATGAAGCTTGTTTATGCATCTCCTGCATTCCCCTGTTCTTTGGACAAAATGTTTTGGATCTCTGGGCATCTCTTTTCTGCCTCTTGCATTTTTACTGCTAACCCAATGACCAGGCTAAAATCTCCCACTGCAAGTAAGCTTTGGGGGCAAGTGGCAGGAGGGTGATAAAGGATGATCTGCCTGGGCTCCTGAGCACTTCTATGTATCAACTACAAGCATGGTGAAGGACTTCTCTGATTTTCAACTAAGGGACATTTTCCTGTGATCAAGTAAAGAAATTTGCATCATCTTTAGGTACCATAAAGCATTAATTGCACTAATAAAGACACATGCAGATGCAGCACTGTTACTGTTTCCTCCATTCTTATTCCTGAATTTCTGCTGCTCTGTGTTCACTTCCATGTGACATTTTCCCTGTTGGATTTTAGGTTTGTTTTCAAACACATAAACGAGGGTTTGATTTCTTTAGCTGAAGACTTTGGATGACACTGGAACTGTTCTACCTGGTGAGAACAGAACAGCATGTTCCAGCTGAGATGCTGAAGATGGCTCCTGTTGGGATAGCTTAATTGTGTTTCCGTTAATTATCTTTCTTTCTAAGTCTTACTTACTAAGTCTGTCTTAGTTGCTCTAAGTCAAAATCTGCACAATTAGTATTTCTAAATTCTGCCTTTCATCTTCGTCTATATTCTTTATTCAGACCCAGGTTGGAAGAGATAAAGAGATCTAATTGTGCAGCTCTTCACAGACAGAATTAGTGACTCATGGGCCATTTGTACTGATTTATGTTCAGAGATCACCAAAGTTAGCCTCTACTCCCAAGGAGAAGTGAACCTATCTGTGCCACTCCTTACAGAAAGCTTTCTTAGTAGGGTAACCTAATATTCCCCCCTGAATCAGCAACCCCCAAATTACTTTTTCTGCTGCAGGAAACATTTTGGTAGAGAACATAGGTGATGTAGCCTGCAAAAAGCTCTTTTTGAATTGCTGATATCTCTGACAGCAGTCAGAGGCTTGTCAGTGGTTAAGGATTGGTCAATATGTACTGGCTAAAGGATTGGCTGTTTTTTTCATCTGAAGTACTCCTCTGTACTGAAAGCCCATTCAACAGAAAAGGCTTCTATTCCTCAGAAAGCAAATTAATAATATTCTTTCTCTTCTCATTATTTAAGTCTTTCTTTTTTTTCTTTCCCAAAACAAAAACACTATCTGCAACTGCTGCAGCCAAGAAATGACATGAATAATTCATTCTAATTTCACAGCATTTAAGCTACTTTACTAGCTTCTAATTAACATGTGTAGATTATTTAAGGACAAGAAAATTGCTTTTAAATGCAGGTAAGACTAAGCTGACTATCCCCAAGTATTATGTGATTTGATGTCTTCTCAGAACCCAGCTGTGCTGTTGAATTTCTCAGGGTCGTAGTAGCTGAAGATGAAAGCTTATTTTTATAAGATTGGGCTAATGACATCACTACAGAGACCATTAAATGTCTGGGATATGATGCAGACCGGGATTTCTTTTGAATGCTATTTAACTGCCATTTCAGCAAACGTTCACAGTTACATAGGATAACACTTTTTCTGTCATTCCCACATTACATTGCAGTTGGGGTTCGAAGTTGTGTTCTCTTCTGTCACCAGGAGTGGGACAGGAGGAGAATGAATAAAGCAAGCCTGGCAGAACACAATGCCTGTAAATAGGTGGTGCAACTGCTCTTTACAATTCAACCCACTTGGATTTTGTGCACTTAAGAATTGTTTTCTCTTTGAGTGTCCGGAAGAGTCAGTTTGAGTGTCAAGTTCGAGTGAGAAGGAAAATCTTCCTTCTGCTGGGAAGCCTAAACTTCTTGGGCTGTTTTCTTCCTTTACACACAAAGTGGGATGTATCCACCCTCATGTGGACTCTTTCTCAAGACTCCTCTTGTAGACTGCAGATAGAGCTCGACCACCTAGACCACTCACCATCTCATCTCACAGCAGTCATTGAACAATATGGGAGCACTTATTTTGTCCCCTGGAGGAAAGGATCTTCAGTAGGTAGCACAGAAGTGGATTCCTGCTCTGGATATAAGAGAAATCATTCATAGGGGCCCTCTAGCTGGCATCTATCTGCCACGAGCATGAGTTTTTGCATGCATGCGGTCATTGTAAGGATTGCTTAAGGACTGCTTATGGATTAAAAGCCCAAAGCAAAATGTTCGTAGAATCATAGAATCATAGAATGGCCTGGGTTGAAAAGGACCACAATAATCATTGAGTTTAACCCCCCCCTGCTATGTGCAGGGTCACCAACCAGCAGACCAGGCTGCCCAGAGCCACATCCAGCCTGACCTTGAATGCCTCCAGGGATGGGGCATCCACAGCCTCCTTGGGCAACCTGTTCCAGTGCATCACCACCCTCTGTGTGAAAAACTTCCTCCTAGTATCTAACCTAAACCTCCCTGTCTCAGTTTTAAAACCGTTCCCTCTTGTCCTATCACTATCCACCCTTGTAAACAGTCATTACCCCTCCTGTTTATATGCTCCCTTCATGTACTGGAAGCCCACAATGAGGTCGCCCTGGAGCCTTCTCTTCTCCAAGCTAAACAAGCCCATTTCCCTCAACCTTTGTTCATAGGAGAAAAGTTCTAACCTAACCTAAAGTTCAGACCTAATCATCTGAGTTGGAATGAGATTTGTATGGAGACAGGGCCTGAATGTTAGCCAGGGGGAACAGCGAACTCACCTCAGGTTCAGTAAATGGGATAATTGTATTTAAACTGCATTTTGTAATTAAAAAGATACATTAAATGAATCAGATCTTATCATCAAATGAAGTTATCTGATGGCCAGGATTTGATCGTTGCGAAAGGAAACAGCCATTATCAGATTCATGACAAGTGCATTTTCAGGCTGATTAGTTAAAAAACTAAGAAAATGGAAAAACAAATAAGATGCTGTCTATATAGGACAATCTGAGCATTTCCATATCATTAGATGATAGGTAGGCTAATAACATTCTCATTAAGCTGCAGAGACCCATTTATTTTTGTTTTCTATTTAAGGATATATTTTAACTCTGCAAACAAGCAGAGGCAAAACTTGGGTTCACGCAGGGTTTTAATTGCCTGTTAACGCTTTGCCAAGTCCAACATAATGCTTTTGAAAAGCTCCTGCTTGTCACATGCCCTCTATCTGGCTGATCCTCACGGATAGATCAGAGAAGCATGCTGGTGTGTGTTTTGGCAAGCATTACCCTGATAAAAAATAAAACAACATGATTTTATTTCAATTTTAGATCACTGAGGAGAGACTGCACTGAATTCATTTTCCTTGTGGAAGCAAATGGCCAAGCAGCCAATGAGAACAGTCACATATACCACCTATTTCTTCCTGACTCCAGCAGAAAGGTTTTGATTGTCAGCTGGGATCGATGGAGGATGACAATGATTTAATACTTTGGGACTGAAAGTTCCAGCTGGAATCGCTTGCTGCTCAGTGCACCAAATGGTGCTGAGCAGCAGACTCTCCTCTGAGGTCTTTACAGTCCTGGGTCCCCATCCTGCAGCAGCACTATGCCTTGCTTATTTTTACTAATCTGCCTAAAATTAAACATGGGTAAATATTTACTAGATTGAGACACAAATGGACAGAACAGGCAAAAAGAATGAGAGCCAGGAGGAATTATCCTCATTTTGCAGCTGCCCTGATCTGCTGGCTTGGAGTTTATCTGTGCATAAAGGCAGCATAAATCACTCCTGATCTGGATCAGATGTGTCCTGCTGGGCAAGCAACAGAGCACACATCGAAGATTAATGATCATCAAAGCAGAGACCTGGGCCACTCCACCAGGAGAAGATGAAGCACCCTCTTGGGGACTCTGTCTCTCTCTCTGCCAACAGCAGGAGCCATGCAGAAAGCTTGGAGCACACACCAAATTTTAGATGGCTGAAGTTAGGTCAGATGAATTTCTCTCCTGAGAAGCTAAGTGACTTGGCCAAAATCAAACATGAAGTCTTGGGCATAAATTAGATCCTGCACTTGTGGAAATAAAGGAATAGGGTTTTTCAGGCTGTGAAAATGTATCAGTAAAACAACCAAAATTTCACAAGTTCGGAGCTAACTGTTCATGCTGCCATTTATACACATTCTCTGAGCGCGTATATACATCAGTGTTAATTTTTCAGACCCATTTTTGGTCACTGCTGGCCAATTGAAAGATCTGTATAATAGAAACAAATGTAGATGAATAAAGGATGTGTGTGAAGACAGCTGGTTTTGATGGGTGGAGGAATCTTTCAACTATTGCATTTTTAGTAATGAAGTAACCAAATCTGTTATTGGAATAGATTATTTAAGTTCAGTAGGCTTAGGTCAGTGGGCGATATTTGGGAATTTGAGTGATTTGAAGTGTTACTTTTCTCAGAAACACACAAATAGCAATAGGAAACAGGGGAAGAGTGTGCTTCTCAGGGCACATGGCACCAGCACTGTAGGTTTCCCAGCTGCAATGGCAAATGCTGTGTCCTGTACAGTGGGAGAAAACAGACACATGAGGACAAGATTCATTAACTGTAATTGTGGCTTAGTTGCCATTATTGCTTTGTTCAGTTACCGTGCTGCTGGACAGCCTTACAAGAAAACATTTTGCAGCATAATCATCTATTTCAGCCTTGTGAGAGATTAAGACAGAAAAAAGAAAATAAAAACAGCTGTTTTGGGTAACAAATCCTCCTATTCTGCGGCAACTTCAGAGACTTTGCTCTTTGGCTGAGATTGAAGACAGCAGAAGACCTCAAACACATTGTTCCTTGGCATCCGTTTGGGGAAACAGAGGTGAAGAAGAAAATGGATCCGTGTCACTCCTGGTGTCCCCATGACACTGCTGTACAGTGACATTTATCATACACCTCCTCCCCTCCATGGTGTGGCCAGGGGAAAATACATGTTATACTCCCACTGAATCCTCCAGTTCTCAAACAAAACAACATTTGGATCTAGCATGCTCTGGAATTGTCTTAATTTACTATAAATTATAACCCCACAGCATTGGCATCTACCCAGGCACTTGACCAGCTGAGTGATGAGGCATGTTGCTCACCTTTACTTCCCCCAAGCCAGTTGTTTCCCACAACGCTGCCATGTTGCAGTTACAGGTAATGTGATGTTTTACGCTCAGCGCTGCTATTACCTCCTTGCTGTACCTTTACAGTCTGAGCATTCAGACAGAGATGAAACCCATTATACTTCACAGCAGTTTGAACACAGGTCCTTGAGTTGATTTATCTCCTTTATGCCTGTGCAGTTGGGTTCTCTCCACTACCTCCCTTCACTTCTCTCTGATTTTTTAACTACGGGATGTAAGTAGCATCTGAATTGTAATTTTCCATGCTTTCAGACATGGTTAAGGTATAATAAAATCCTCACGCTCACTGGCTGTGTTTGGATCAAGGTGAGTGGAGCTAAAAATAGTCATTTTAAAAAATAAGCAATTTTTTTTCCTCTAAATTTGCAGTGCTGAGCATGTTTCTATTTTGCTGAGGCTTTGAAAGTTGTTTTAATTGGGAGCAGTGCTTTATGGCTTTTACACCCTTTCTTCTCTAGCACTGAAGCTGTCTCTAAACATAAATCGAGATGCAAAATTCACCCCTGAACTATGCTGCAGCTTGGTTAATGCCAATAGGCAGCTGTTCACAGCAGTGTAAGACTCTTTCCTCTCTGTGTTCATTGGAGGTTGGGCTGTTCAGTGCTTCATGGCATTGAATCTTACGCCATTTTTGCACTCAGCAATAGAAACAGAGCTGTAAGTAAGGTAAAATTGGGTGCTCTCACCCAATTTCAGGTTAGATATTAGGAGAGATTTCTTCTCAGAAAGAAAAGTGGTCAGGCATTGGCACAGCTGCCCAGGGAGTTGCTGCAGTTACTGTCCCTGGACGTGTTCAAGAACCATGGAGGTGTGGCACTGAGGGACGTTGTCAGTGGGCATGGTGGGGATGGGTTGGGGCTGGACCTAATGATTGTAGTGGTATTTTCCAACCTTAATGATTCAATGATTCTGTGATTCTTTGAATATTTTCTCCACCATCTCCTTGATCCCAGCACAGAGCATGCAGGCACATACTCCATCTTGATGTCCGGGGTTGTGTTTGCCCCTGTGGTACCTGAGAGCCTTGCATTTGCAAGTGTGTGACAGTCACTCATGGCATGGGCAGCCACTTGCTGAGGTGGCCAGGTCAGCTGTTGGTTGTGTTGTTTTTTCTGGTGTCCCGGTGACAGCCATGACTCACACTGGCTGAGCTGTGACATCTGCCTGCCGGAGATGTTGGGTTTCGTCTTCTGAAGGTCATTGCCTGGATCTGATCAAGACATCCCTTGCAAAATGTCATGTCAACAGCTGCACTGAAAGGAGGAAACGGGACAAAAAAAAAAGGCCTCTTGAGTTTACACTTAAACATGGTGCAGTGAAGCCCAGTGTTATTATTAGCCAGCAGCAGCATTTTGGGCCATTATCTGACTTGACAGCTCCAGGCCTCTAGGCAGCCCTTCTAAATGCTGGTGCTGATTTGTTGCAAATGTTAAACAGACGTATTGCAATTGTTTGTCAGCAATATAACTCTCCCCTGTTGCCCTCTGGTCTTCATGTGCATATGGTGATGCGTGGCTTTCATGAGAAATGATCAGCCCCTGCATTAGAAAGCAGAGAGCTCCCAACACAGGTCTTCATGACAGAGCCACTGGATGACAAGCATACATCAGAGAGAAGCAATTGCCCATCACAAAGCCCTCTCAACCTGGTGGATGTGATTGCATCTTCCTTGAAAATGGATGTGAAGCGCTTCTTCTGGTCATGGCTATTTGCACTCTCCTTGCTGGAACTGCAGAGCTGCCAGCATAGGGAGGTTTGTCTGCCTGTTCTTACTGAAGTCACTGAATAGCAGCTGATGCTGATGAATTGTTTTCTTGCTTAAAGATAAGGCTGTACTTAAATGCTTTACTGCATTGATTTTGATTCTCATATGGCATTTAAAACTTTAATTTTGGCGAAAGAAAGAGTATCAGAAGGGAATTCCATTTATTACTGAGATTTATATGCTGTTTGGGTAACACTCAAAGCCTTTTCATTTCCTCAGCTTATTATTTGTACAAATAAAGTATACATAAATCTTGAACAAGTTTTTGATTTATAATAATGTCGTAAGTTATCCATAACAAAGAGTTTTCCTAGCTCAAATTTTAACTAAATGCAAGGAGAGCCATACAGGACTGCTAATATGATACGTTTAAGGTGTTTCAATGTCTGGGAACAATAAAAAAAAAAAGAAAAGAAAAGAAAAAAAAGAAAAAAAAAGATAATTGTACTAATTTTACTGTAATAGAACAGTAGAAAGAGCAAATATGAAAAGAAAGAAAATTATACTAAAGGTGATCTAGGTTTTCAGTTTTAGAAAATTTTTCTAAACCACTATTAAACTAAAGTCATCCTACAACAAATTCTTTTGGGTGGCTCTTGAGCAGACAGGGGATTCTTTTCATTGCAAGTCTCAGGCTGAGTTTCAGAGTTATGCAAAACATCCAAAGCCAATATGGGTCCGTCCTGCCATTGAGATGCTCAGGGGATATTTCTGGAGATGAATGCAGGAGCCATTATGTGCTCTGTGGCTACCTACCATGCAAGATGAAGCAGCAGCATCCACCTTCCCAGAGCAACCATGGGGACCAGCAGCCCGTTGATCCCATCAGTAAGGCGTGGGCTGCTTTGAATTGCTAAACTACAACAGTCATGAAATGTGGAGCAGTCTTTCTGCCTCACTGAAAGATCAGTACTGTCAGAAATGCTGGGAAGATCCTATGCATTTCCCGTGTTGCTAAAGTTTCATTTAAATAACAAATAAATTAGGGTTTCTGCTTAGCCCTCAGGCTTTGCACCATTTTTTTGCCTTCATGGGTTTGGTGAATCTCCCACTGTTTTTACTGACAGAGAAGTTACCTCCATGATGCATAGTTTTGCAGCTCTCACCCAGAAAGTCTACAGTTTTCAATTATTAGGATTGTCCTGATGGCAGTTTCTGGTGGACAAACATTCCTTTTATTGACAGAGGAATGCAGACCAACAAACTCAGCCATGGCTTTCAGTGTCTCTGCAGCCATTAACCAGTTTGAGTAATGATTTGCCATCATTATTCCAGAAACGTGTCTACAAACAAATGGAAATGCAATAAATGGCTCTTTGGTAACATTTCCCAGTATTGACTTTTGTATTAAATTAGTCTCATTGGTTTATACATTTCATCTGTGTACAGTGGGCACTGGAGTTCCCTTTTCTTTCTATTTAAGACACACCGTATGCTAAAATGTTTTTAAAACATTTATTTCCCAGTTACACACACATTTTTCTTTACAAATCAGCCTCTCCTTATGAAAAATGCTTACTCAAGTCTCATGCAGGGAAGAATGAAGGCTTATATCAGGATCTTTGAAATTAATAAGTGTCAACACTGTCTTTCATTTCATTTCATCTGCGCCGGGCCCATTAGAGGTCACCTCAAGAAACAGTACATGAAATCAGGCCAATAGTAGGTTTTAGATGAATTAAAAAGAGATCTGGGTCAGGTATTATCTGGTGCTGAGCTGTCTATGAATAAAGTCAAATGATCCATTTCAGAGCCACTCATTATCTGATCACATTTCTGAGTGGATGATGATGGTTTTTCACTTGGAACATAGTAACTTCCACTTAGATCCTGGCATTGCTGATGTATGTGGTCATGTACCCACAGCACAACATTGATTTGAATAAAATTAGCTTCAGAAAACCTATCACTAAAATTAAGCAGATACATTTTCTGTTCCTCTGCCATGGCATAAGCTGGCTATCTTATGCTTAGCAAATAGCTTCCACGCTAAGATGTAAGGGGAGACAACAGACCAGATTGATCTTATTTCTCATATCACCAAATACCACATTCAGGAATAGTTCCTCCGATATGAACATGGAAAAAGGTTTTGGCTGACAGATTTTGAAAGTTTCTGTCTTCTTTCCCAACGCTCAAATTCATTAAAAACACATTAAGCACAGGGAAGCATTCATATAGAAAAGTACAGCAGGTTGCAGGTGTACATTCGTACATTGTCTCTCATCTGCATTTCAGTTGCTCTGTTTGCACAGAAGTAGGTTTGTTAGAATGGAAAATGTGTGGACCATTCTGTGTGTGTTGTTCAGATACTTAAATACCCATACAAGGTGGAAAAAAAAAGCCGATTTTAATTGACGTAAGTCAAGTAAATTTAGGCATGTGAGTAAATCTACTGAAATCATGACAACACTAAGACCAAAGTCAATCATTGAGATGTTTGAATATGGGAGATGAACATCCTACCTATTCCCTTGGAGGAGCAAAGCCACTTTGAAGCTGTTTGCCAGCAGAAGATCTGAATGCAGGATGGACCCTTGATCAAAGATGTGCGCTCCCAAATGACCTGAGACCAGAGCAAAGTGTTTGAAATGAGGATGGCAGAATGGGCTTAAAAGACTCAAATATGTAAGGATAGAATTTCCTGCCACCTGGGAGTGTCTCATTATTCAGGAAATGCCAACTTTTTAATTCTTATAAACAACAGTGTATTATCCCTCCTTCATTAATTTAAGAAAACATCTGGAAAGAGCAGGTATTGTTTGAAGCATTGAAGTGGCATGTTGCTCTTCTCTACTTGCTTTCCCTGCCTGTTTCAGACTGCCTTTTTTTCTGCTCACTTTTGGGTACATTCTGAAAGGTTAGACCTTGAACAGGACTGGATTGTATTTATTTTTAAGTATTTTCCCCCCCAAAATAAAAGGGGTACCTTGAAACAAAGGAATGAAGGAATATTTTATATAACTGCAAGGTAAAGGAGGCTTTAGTTTCATGGATTAGCCATGCCTGTCTTTTTAATTCAAGGACAGAAGATGAACTCCAGCTGTACTCATTCCCTAATAGCAGGGTTTTTATGAATATAATTAGAATTTTCTCTTTTTTACTCTATCTGTCCTGCTCTTTTTTTACTTTCAAAGATTTCTTTGTTTAGAATTGTAATGACTTCAGTTAGAAATAATATTCATTTCAGCTCCTGTCTTTTATAGTATTGATGGATGCTGTTAAAGGACAGCTCTACTCTGCTCAGTGCTGGCTGCATTTTAGTGCATTAAAAGATTTCTGCATAATGGTAGACTATGGACTTGCCAACCTTGAAGAGGGGCAGTAAAGGGAGTCATTCTCTTAATCACCCCAGGGATATGCAGGATGGCACCCTTGGCATTTTTTTTTCTTTTTGCATCCTGTGCTCAGCTGTTCTCTTAGCTGTTGCTCCATCCACCACTGTTTTTAACAACTCAACAAGAGACAAAACTCCCACTCTCAGTACATTACCACCATCATAGTACTCTTGTTGTAGAGTAGGCTGAATGGGTGGTGTGTTCCCACTTCATGTAACCACCAAACTACTGGCCTCTCCTGCAAAGAGCAAAAGGAATGGGTACACAGGATACATGGCAAACCTCAGACAGGTTTATGAATATCAGCTTGAGGAAAGCATAAAAATAATAATACAAATTTCCTCGAGCGCATCAGGAGCCAGAAGCCTAGCAGGGAGTCTGGAGAGCAGGTGGGTGCCCTGGAGCCCATGATGAAGATGAATTATGCGCATCAGCCCAGGTCAGAAGTTCAGGCAAGATACCTTACCAGACCTTTCTCTGTGGGGGATAAGGCAGAACTGCCTCACACTAGATTTCTTGTAGAAGAAGTCTAGGGATAAATGAAAAGGAACACAAATAATAAACATTTCCGTGAGCAGATGGGTTTTGCTCAAGAGTTCAAGAGGAACTCAGATATGAAATTACTCAGCTGTTAATAGGGGGATGTTAATCTGTGGTTTACATCTTCCTCAGCACAGAGGAAGCCAAGGTATGCTGATTTTTCTAAATGTTACATGGGAAGGGAGCCTGGAAAGTTTCAGGCTAGCAGAATTTCTTTCAAATCTATTCTAAACTCCTTTGTTCTTGTTCAGTCAGAACATACATGGATTTCAGTGAGTTTTGCTCAACCAATGAGTAACAGTACAGTGAAGAAGTTCTTAGACTGTAGCTCAGTAAATGCCCCCAAGTGTTGCAAGAATGTCAAGAAACTGCCCTACTGCCATGGTTACATTACAAACTACATGTTTGTGGAAAATGAGGGGACCTAGGCCAAAAGTTCTTTGATAATTACATGACAGGCAGAGGATGTTGGTGACTGACAGGGCCCTTTGCTCCAAGGAAATGCAGGAGGAGTTCAAGCAGTTTACTCCAGGCTAAGTTCAGCTTCTGCACTGGGTACAAAAGCAGCTTGTGTCAAGAGCCGGAGTTCCTCATAGGTGTAGAGTGTCTGCATTTTGATGCTCATCATCAAACCACAAATTCTCCTACAATCCCAATGAAAGGAGCTGTTAAACTGGTGCAATTTAGACATCTGCTTTTGTTTTAACAAGCCATCACTTTGAAGGAGGAAAAAACACATTGAATTCCTAATCAGTTCAGCTGACCCTGTCAGATTGCAGGCAAGCATCCAGGAACCCAAGGGTTACCAATAAAGTGGAAGCCTCCATCCCACTCTTCCTTCCCTCAGTGGCACTGGGAGGTGCAGCTCACCTGCTGTGGTTCGGAGCTCAGGAGGAAACTCGCCCAGTTCATTGGATCTCGCTGAGATTTGTTAAGTACAATGCCTTCCAAAAGGCTGTTTCTCTGGTGAAAGGTGAGTTTTGCAAGGGAGGGGTTCTGAGATCCTTCAAGTGGATGTTGCACAAGTGCTGCCAGGTCTTAGCTCTAGGCAGGACTACACCGGTGAAATGGATGAAATGAAAAATGGCAGAAGATTCCATGTACGAGGCAAAAAAACTGCAGTACCTCTTACATATCTTTTCCCCTCAGTGCTTCTTTCCTGTGAGCTAAAAGCTTACCTTAAATCACATTTGACTTAATAGGCAGATAGCATCACAGTGCTCACAGCCATTGCCTGTATTCCTTATTCCTGTGGATCGCTTCTACAAACAGGTCAGAATCATAAGACTGAATACATTAAAATCAATGTATTCACCTCTTCCAGGAGAGGTATTTTCTTAAATTGATAGCCCTACCCCACCTTCTCTCTACTGCTCTCCACTTGCTTTGTCCAAATACATCATATGTGAGCTGACAAAAACATCTTCCCCCTACACCATATTCTCTGCATGCGGAGAACACAGAACACTTCTCAGATCAGTGAGTATTTTTAAGCATACAGACAGATGATAGTTCTGTCCTTTTTAGCTGTGGATGAAATGGGAATTAGTTAATTGTCTTATTAGGAATTAGGGAATGGAAACGTAGGGAATTAGCCTAAGGACCTTATTTTTCTGCTGGAGATCTGGTGCTTCTTGTTACCATCCTTGATTCCTTTCTGAAGTGTTGTCCCTTGACAAAACACCTGGTAACTGAGAAGATACCCAGAGCAGCAGAGTATTTTCTTCACGTATGTCAAATGTTGAGTGTAGGGGTGCTAATCCTTACATGCACAAAGCAGAGTGTACCATGTCACCCCTCAGATCCCTCCCAAAGTGAATACATAAGCAAGTGGCAGGCTATGCATGGTGTGGAAATGTTTGTGTTTGCAAGTGTACTGGTGTGTTGTGAAAGGATTTCTGCTTTGTTCCATGTGTGTGCATCTGGAAGTGCATGCAATGGGCAGCACACAGGGGGGAATGTGAAGGGAAAATTAGCAGCCAGAACACAAGCTCTGAGGAAGAGGAATGACAGAAAAATGGAGTGGAAATTTACAGCTGCGCCTGGAAACACTTGAACTGTATCAGAGTAACCTCAATAATTCTACTCTCTGGAAGATGCTGCAAACGACTAACCCATTTCTTGTGTCTAATGAATAATGGAAAAGGCACTCCAACATTACTAATTAGGAAAGATTTTATTCTGGAAGACTTTAATAAGGAGTATTAATAAGCATCAAGTAGAACAACATTACAGAACCATGGAGATGTGCAGAGAAGCTTAAAGTGCAGGGCTCTGGCAAACACTGCCAATGAAGGAAGCTGAAAAGTCCACCCAAACTACTGTATGGAAAAGAAGCTTCTTGCTCTATTCCTAAATCTCAAGCTCCAGTGAGAAGTACTGAGTTATTTTCAGAATTTTGAGGATAGTCATTTATAATTGTACTCATAATTAACAGACCACTTGTCTCAGAGTCTCAAGGATTAAATTTTCTGGAAGTTCCATGTTGGTGAGCAAAGCAAGGAAGTGATGTTAATATTGTATGTCTCAACAGAAGTAGCAGTGACTGCCAGCTGCTAGCACACTGCAGTTTACTGAAGGCCAAAATGTACTCAGAAACAGCATGTCTGTGAAATACTGCATCACTACTAAGTACTGTAAACAAGACATAATCTTGCAAGGCACGAACAAGCCAGGGGTGTGCAGGTTCACCACTGGCATCCTGCTTCTGATTGTCCGAGGCACATGTACAACAGCATCTCATTTGGAATGGATCGAACGTAATGGAAACATGGCTCAAGATTCAATCCTCTCTGTTAGACATTTATGTGCAGTTTTTCTCACAGACCTTGTCTGCAGTGGCACCTTAGCTGACTGAAGCAGAGAAAGAAGGCAGGGTTCTTCTGTTTAAAGATGAACTTTGATTAAAAAAAACAGTTATGACTTCTGATGTGGAGTGAATCAGTTGATGAGAGATATGTCCTAATGCTCTGTAAGTGCTCATCGTGTATCTTCAGCTAATTAATTCTTCTGGGCTGCAGTGTTATACCTTCTGCTATATTTTCAGTGGTAGTATATCTGGCACAGCAAAATTCCACTAGAACTTAACATTGCTGTGAAAGCCATACTAAAATTTGAGGAAAAAAATCTGAAATTGCAGAGCAATCAACTCTTCACTAATTATGCTCACCGAAGCTTCAGATAAGAAAGCTCATCACAAGAGGTCCACATCATTCCAGTGAGATCCACTTTTGCTGCTGACTGGTGCTCCAGCACAGTTTGTTATTAGGACTCCTGCTCAGTACTCTAATCCTTTTGGCCTTCCTTCCAGGATATCTGCAATGTAGTTGCTCGTACCACGTGCACCTTCAGGCCATAAGTGAAGATGCCCCAGTACCTTCTTTTATTCAGCTCTGTGGTGCCAATTGCTTTGGCTGCTCTGCTTCAAGTAGGGACTTGTTGAAAAGAGGGTTGTACTACATTTAGGAAAATCTGTTTTCACAAAGATATACTAACAATAGTACCTGCTGGTACACATGCTTAAGCTCTGTACTGGAAAATCCTTTTGGAGGGAGATTTTAATTGAAAGGATGCAGGCCCATTCCTAATATGATAGCTCTCTAGCATTAATATTGAATTTCCTTATAGCTGTCACTGGAGAAGGCTCTCCCGTGGAACAGTTCAGCTTAATCAAATACAGATCTCGAAAACAGACCAGATGTGTCTGCCCTCCCCAGTCAACTTTGTAGATGTCTAAAATTAGACAAATGAGTCCCTACACTACATATTTCTAGACCACATCGCAGTTGCTGGTGTTAATAACTTGGCAGCAAGGTGCCCTTGATCTTACTTATTCTGCATTTATAAATATTTGGTGCATGAGTGACTCAAACCCATTGACTGAAGCAGTTATCTGTGGTCTGAATTGATTTCTTATCCCTGGCCAGTGAGTATTTTTCTAAGGCTTGCCAATTGACTACTGCTTAAGAAGCTCATCAAAATGTCAGGCTTAGTTTGAATCCCAGCCAGAATAAGAGCAGTTCTGTCCAGTTCCATATTCTGCACAAGACCCAGGGAGATGCTATCATGAAAATCTCCAGAAACTCATTTAGGTTTAAAAGATGTCCCACCTGATAAAATAAACTACTGTGAATAACTGTTTTTTGTTCACAGGTCCTCGTGGAAAGAATCTTTCCTGAGCCTGAATAACTTAAGATAATAGATTTAATTATAAGCGGACTGGGGATTTTTCTCCATTGGAGATCACACTCCTGTGTATCATTGCTGTTCACTTACTATAAACTAAACCAAAAAATCTTTATATAAGAAAGGGGAGAGAAGACATGGTGGCCATTGTGAGTTTTCTTTCTGCTGCAAGCCTTAATCTGATTGAATAGCTGCCTATCACTGAGCTATCAAGTTTAATGATGAAGAAAGGAACAGAAATGTGCTTTTGGCTGGGCTCCTTATCTAAAGGCTGTGATCTTTGTCAGGAAGATTGACAAAGCTTGTATTCATGGGATTTATTTATGCATGCTGATATATACAGTCTGGGGACAGACTACTTCTAATGTTGCTTTCTTGGAGACAGATGTCAGTGCTGTTCGTAGAAAGGTGCTGTTATGGACTGCAGTGTTCTGACATGCTGTCCATCTTGTCATCTTGAATATTTCTCTCCTGAATTAGCTCTGTGCAAGGTACAAACAGGGAGCTACAATAGTATATCTGTATATGGGCTGCACTGTGGTTTCTGAAAGTGAAAAGGTGACAACTTCCAAGTGAAAGCTGTTGTTGAAGCCACTGACCTAATAGTATTTAAAATGTTGGTGTTATTTCAAGTTGGCTATCAGAACCCAAGAGTCAAAGACAAGAAGGAGTTAATATCAACCCGCATCTTGCTTCAGGATCACTAGATTTGAAAAATAAGAGGACCAGGAAACTAGAAGGAGCATAAATGAATGAAGCAAGGGCAAGTCAGCCACCCTGGAAGACTCCCTCCCACTGAACACAGAGCAATCCATTTGAAATGATTGGACTTCAGATTACCTTTAGTCTGTTATTTCTCACCTGCCTACAGTGGAGCATCACTGTACTTCAGAGGTTGGTCTGTCTCTAAAAAATCCTTGTGAATAGCAGCTGTCCAGTTATTTCCAAAACACTTCAGTCTTATCTAGCTTGTGTGTTATTTTATGGGAGAGGGCTGACTGATGCTGGCTGATAAACAGATGGGTGATCTTCCAGCTGTGGGGCACAAACTGAAGAATAGTCAAATTCCTTGAGAAGGGATGCTTTGGGTTAAAGAAAAAGGAATTTTCTGGTGAACATGCTCAACTGACTTCTACTTGGCTCAATGGCACCTAAATCTAGTAATCTGTATCCATGCTAATATGTATGAATAAGCAAAAATTGTAGAGGCATCTATTTGAAGCTCGGCAATAGCTTATAGTTTTTTTTGTTATTAGTGTAAGTGATACTAATCTCACATCTTTCCTTTAGTTTACTTGTCCCTCAAGGTATCTGTTAGCAAATGCTGTACTTAAACTAATGGACACTACCAGCAGACTCTCCAAGCCAGATCATCCCAATTAAACTATTCTGTGATATTTCAGGGCCTTTTAATACTCTGATCAGTATGTGCGGAGGTTTCTTGCAACACAAGTAAACTACTGTTAACTGAGAGAGAATTCATTAGTTTAAGCCCATCATGATTTGACCGCAGGCCATGGTCATATCCAATGCTGTCTGCTTTCAGTCTGCCCATGGGTGACTTGGCTCCTTGTTGGCAAGGTACGGTGGTTTCTGGGAGAGTTACCCGGACATACTACTCAAAATACAAATTCATTGACCTAAATTGGGTAGATACTTAAACAGAACAGGAGTGGGAAGGCAGATAAGAATTTTATTATAGCCCTGTAGAAGCAAATTGAATTCAGTCTCAGCAGGTGTACTGCTGGATGCAATGGTCTGGATTGTTTTGTTGGTTTTGCTGGAGGGTAGTGCTCTAACCTTGCTCATCATTAATCAAGAATAAAGAGCCCATTTTATTAGTTACTGTGCACAGATTTTCCCTCTTGCAAGATATTTAAAACAGTACAAATCAGCATTCAACTTGAAAACATTAAAAGACTTGGAAAGGAAATTTCAAATAAGTGCATGGAAGGATATAAAAAGTGGGATCAATTTAACTGGAAAATGCATTACCCATGTAAGTCTTAAATATCTGCTGAGTGTGGAAAGGCTGATAAAAACAAACGAATCAATAGAATTAATTAACTGGGAGGCGGTGTGGTCTAACAGAAAAACCATAAGGATGGGTGCAAATCCTCTTGTGATTTCAGCTTGTACTGCAGTACTGAATAACTTGGTGTTTAGGCTTCAGTCTCTTTTTAAAGCTGTCTGAAGGATTTAGGTTTTTTCATCAGTAGGTCTTAGATCCTCAGATACCTTCCCTTTGACTGCACCCAAGGTAAGAGTATCATGTAATCATTGTGCTTCCTAAGAGTTCTCAAGGCAGGTAGTGAAAAATCAGACTTCAGAGGCTGAAGATTTGGTGAATGCAATGGCAACCCTTGGCTGCCCCACTGAACAGGAGTAGAATGAAGTTCTGTCTTTACTTCTGCAAAACTAATTGTCTTGAAGTTACTATTCCTTGGGTCACTGTTTTCAACAAGGAATGCACTACTTGTAGGGAAAACCTGGTATGCTGTATGGTTGAGCACATACACCGCATGTAAAAGTCCTTTCTAGAAGAAGCTTGCTCTGCATTTAATTTTCCTGAAAGTGTCTGGTTTCCATGTTGGCAAGGTAAAAGTGAATTCATCAAGCTCCCTCCCTACCAAAACCTGTCCAGCTATCAACAGCAGAACTTGTGGCATCCTAGCCACAACTGTGCTTTAGTAGAGTGAACAGAGGAAATGGTATGACAGCTGAGCTAAAAGCTACAGGAGACTTGCCTATTATATTGACTTACTGCTGTTTTATCATAAGTTTGAATTTTCATCTGGATTTTGAAGCCTTTGCAGCTTTAGGCATAAGCTTCCAGGGAGCTTAAAAGCACGTCCTGCTGTAGAGGTATGCTTGAGAACCAGAGTAGTGGAAGATCTCATCTACTAAGCACTGTCCTATATCTGTATCCTTCTTTCAATACGATATTTTTAAAGCAGTCTTGTATCCTTGCCACCAGTAAATCCATTTCCAAACTGTTACATTCTATATGCTGTATTTATTCAGCTTGACTCAAAATGCAATTTCTCCAGGGCTGGGATCACAGCTTAAAGTCTAACTGCTTGGCAAATCTACAGTGATATAATGTCTTCCAATGCATTTGGAAGTGTGTGTATGGAGACAAGGTCTGGCAGAGGCCATAAGTGACTGAATCTATAAAGGAGCTGACAATTTGCAAGGCTGGCAGCAGATTACTCCTACATTAATCACCAGCTACCCCATCTATAGTACAAGTTCTGTGTATATGACAGTCCTTTGACATCCCAGATGGTTTTTAGATGCCAGCCCTTTGCACTTCAATAAAATAATCCATAATAATTCCTGTAGCTCCTTTAGCTTGACCCCAGTGGGGTGATTTATTTCTGCAAAACAGCTTCACAGTTCATCTTTGCCTTGTCCAGTCTTCTTGCCAGAAAATAAGAACAGACCTCTTCCCTCCCTCAAGACAGCAAGACAAATCTAGAGCTGAGAAATCTTGAGAAGGCAGACAGAGCCTCTTCCCTCTGCCTATACCTGCCTTTCCCATGGCTATCATCAGTACAGTTCCTTCTCTACCTGTCCCTGTCCTCCTGGAAATCCAAACTGCAGCTCTAGGTGAACTAAGCTTATATCAAAGCCTTTCTAGGGCTTTGCAGTCAATCCTATGATTGGCTGTCTTGAGTCATCCAGACCTAAATGGGCAGCCGGCTACCAGCCTGGTCACAGTGCGGTCATCCTGGGACATGCACAATGTGATCTGTTCCTGAATATTTGCGCCAAGATGAATTTTTTTTCACTCCAATGTCCTCTTTATACAAGTCTTTGCGTGACAGAAGTCTTCACTGGCTGTTCCAAACATACTGGACTACTCCAAAAGCAATGTCTCCTATTTATTCTGTTGGCCCATAACATCAGAGGTGGATATCAGAGTCATGGCAGCAGAGGTTGAACCTTCCCACCAATATCCTGTTGCATTTTGTTGCTGTGTGACAGATGGCAGCACAAGGGTAGTCTGACAGAATGGCATCTGACATGGATATTCGGATGAAGCAAAGGTGTGTCACTGAATTCCTCTATGCAGAAAAAATGGCACCCATCGACATTCAATTTCTGAACATTTATGGGGACCAAACAGTCAAACAGTGGATGTCAGCAAACTGAGGTTGTGGGTGGTGCAGTGGGGACAGCGACAGTGTCACCACCTCTGCTGGTGCAGGTTGTTATGAGCGTGGCATGCAGACTCTTGTTCATCACTGGTGAAAATGCATTGCTAATGGTGGTGGCTGTGCAGAAAAGGAGTGTTTTGCAGCTGAGAATTTGCTTTATCAAATAGTGTTTTCATGCTCGTTGCATCTGTTGTAACTTTCACAGAAATAAATAGGAGGTATTAATTTCAGAGTGACCTACGTATATTTTCACAAAAAATTAACACTTAAAAGCAGGGAACCTGGCTATAAAAATAACCTAAAACACTTTTTTCCTATGTAGCATTGGTGGCTATAAGCCCCAGCACAGACTTGACTGAAGCTGCGCAGCATCTGCTCAGATCTGTTGAAGTCCCTGGTAAAGTATGATTCTGAGTGAGAGGAATAATGCTAAACTAAAAAGTTTAATTAAAAACCAGAATCAGCTGTTCTAGGAAAGAGAGAGAGCTTTCTATGATGCATAGGAAGGACATGCAAGTCTTCAAAAACCATGTTCCTGTCTCATGCAGTCGCTCAGCCTTGTGGTATGTCTGTGGCTATATCACATAGCAAGTTACAAAGAATTTACTACATTTTAAAGTTGACTTTATGATCAAGATCTTGCCAAGATGACCTTCAAGCAAAGTCAGCTGATGCCCTGCAGCATCTTGGCGCTGCTAGAGTGTAAGAAACTGGCTGTAAATGGCTGTAAGGCAGATTTATGACTGCTGAAGGTGACTGAAAAAAATGGGTTATACTGTATATGAAGCCAATCTTAGTCCTTATGGCAAGCTTATGACTGTTTGTAGTGATGCCTTAAGTTGTTTTTGTGCATGGGATGATAGCTTGCCTTAGAGGTGGTAATTTAGAAATTCACTGGCATTTTGAGGCCTTAGACTGAAAAATATCAAAAGCCAGAGATGTCACAAAAGGTTCTGCTTTCTGACAGCATAGACTCATCTTTGTGTGCTGATTCAACTTGTAAATGCAGCTTACACTCACTTTATTCCCTCCCTTTAAGTTTATGTGTATTAAATTATCTTCAGTCTCTTCACCTCAGGACTCCCCCAGAACATCCAAAACCTCAGCAATGGAAGGTTGCCACCATAGGTCTGATTGCCAGTTGCAGTACAACAGACCCCATATTTTGCTCCACAGTTATCAGTTGTGCATAATCTCCATCGCTAGTCAGTAATTCAAATGCATATTTGCATTTTTGCATGCATAAATGTGTGCTGATTAGTGTGATGAAGGCTGCAAGAAGGCGGGACATAAAAATGGACTGCTTTCTACAAAGTTCTATACGGTATTCTTTATTGTGACAGTCATTAAGCCTAAATAGGAATAGTACCAGTGTTCAGAAGGCCTAAACACAGTTACAGAATCACAGAATCACAGAATCACAAGGTTGGAAATGACCTGCAAGATCATCTAGTCCAACCACCCTCCCATTCCTATTAGTTAGATGCCGTTGCTGTGTAAAGTTCTATTCTGACTCACAGCACCTGACAGCGTTACTTCCATTACTTTCTTCACGCCAGGCAGCAGTATTTCAACTGCTTTTACTGTGCAAAAATAAAGGAAAAGTATTGTCCTTTTGCACTAAGCTGTTTTTACATGTGGTGCTGAAAGATCTTATCTTGGTCTCAAAATTAGAATTTCTGAAAAGAAGTATCTGGCATAAAACTAAGGGATTCAATTGCATTTTCATGGCTGAACAAAACCAGTGGCTGCAGAGACATTTGGAGAATGATTGTGATCTCCTCTGGGGATATGATAGGACTGGTTATCCAGACAGCAGTTGTGCTACTGGCACTGTATGCAGACAGCAGTGTTTCATGGAGTATCTGGAGACAGCACATGCCTGGCAGCTTAACAATATCAGTTCGTTAAGCAGCTAGGTGGGCTGCCAGGTTGGCCTGAACATGCTGTCCTCAGCCACCCCACAAAGCACCAGTCTGAGAGCTGTGTGCAGACAGCTCACAGAGGGCACCAAGCTCGTGGCACTGCACATCTTCATCTAAAGATTGCAGGGACTGTACTGCTCTGGTTTACTTAGTGACTCTCAATAGCTATTAGGAGTCACTAAGCTTAGTGGCTCCTCAGTAGTGAGGAGAAGCAGCTGGGGGAGTAGTTAGGGCAGCTAGCACCTCAATGAATGTGGGGATGTCACCAGGCCAAAGATGATTTCTGGATTCACTGCATCTCTCTTTATAACGGAGAAAAAAGGAGCAAGGTCTTCCCAAGCCTTGAGTTGGACAGAAGTGAAAAGAAACCTGCAGAGATTCAAGCAGATGACAGAGCATTCATTTTTGACAGCTGGTGAATCAAGCAGGCCTGATAAGTGGGAGCTTTCATATCTTGCACATGGGGTTAATCCTATCTGGAGGGAATAAATGAAGGAGGAAAAATCTTTTAATCAGAAGTAGTAGAGCAAAGTGAGCATGGCAGTGGGAGAAGCCTTCAAAGGGTTTGACAGAAATGGACTTTTCTCAGTTCAGTGGACTCTCCACCTTCCTGGTCTCCATGCAACTATTTCAGAGCAGCGCAAGAGCCTCAGAAGCCACACAGAGCTCATCTCCCTCCACTGACAGCCAGATACTCAAGTCCCCTTTTCCCAGTGTGATGGTGATGGTTTGCCTGTCTACTTGCACTGCCCCAGTCTGTCCATGAGCATAGGACAGTTAAATGCATTTGATAAAAACTTCAGTCACCATCTTGAGGTAAGTAAAGATCAAAGGTAAATTTGCTTGGAGCAGTGAATTGTGAATCCTGAAAGAACTGTATTAGCATCAACAATAGGATTAATTAGTCTGCTATTGAAGCCTTTCAAATACACACATAGCTAGTCCACATCAGCTTTGTTTCTTCTCAATGCCTTACTGGTTCTGCACCCCCCTCTGAGAGAGGTATGCTATTTTCATATCAACTTGAGCTCTATTTTGAGAGGGGAAGGAATAAGCGAGCAGGCCGAGCAACTGGGCTGTGTAAAGAACAGATAAGCTTTCAGCAGTGCCCTTTCAAGCTTTTGTGGAAACCAGAGATAACAGCTGAACAAACTCTTTGTAGGAAATTTGTAACATACAGGGATGGGAGTGTGCTGGTTCTCCATGATGGGATGTCAAGAGAGGTGTTCCGTGGGTGAATGTGCTCATAACAATCAGGCTTATCCTGGGAGCTCTGCCCTAAAGCTTCCCAAATTCCATTTCTTCAAAGACTTTGCCTATACATCTCCTTCATCAACAGGCTGTATGATCTCTGTAAAATAGCCACTGAACTGTACGTTAATTGCTTTATAGACAAAATGCCAATCAATCTGAATGCCTGTGTAAAGCCAAGTTTTTTCTTCAATTCTTCTAGTGCTTGTGATGAAAACCTAAATTTATTAGTAGAACATCATTGACTCCCATGAGTTTTCTCCAGTGTTGTATTGCTCACTTATTTGAAGCAGTCTGACATGCAGATTTGACACATTCCCACAGATGAATGGTATGAACTACAAAATGCACCCAACTGTGTGAACTGGCCCAGCTTTGCCAACAGTAAAATGCAGGAGTCAGGTTAAGGTCTGAATCTGTGGGATGGAGAACAGTATCTCCTCCCAGTTAGCTTTATCCAGGCAATTAAATAGTGAGATGCAGGATTCTCGGCAGAGGAGATAGGCGAAGGAAAGTGATACAGAAAATCACTGTCCTACCTATTTATTATTATTATTTTAAGAAGTTGATTGAATTTCCACTCAAAATGAACCTTCCAGTGAGACCAATGTAACGTGCAAAGGAATAGCACAATGAATGCTCATCTCCAGGGGCATCTGTTCAAATCTTAGCTTCAAATCACAAATTACAAAAAAAAAAAAAAAAAAGAAAATCCTGTCTCTGTTATCATAGCTCCCATGTGTGCTTCACAAAAGCAGCAGACGACTTGCAATCTGTTCAAGCAATCCTTGTGCCTGCAATGAGGTAGGGCAGAATTAGGGCAGACATGATAAGGTTTGCTAGTGCATCAGTGGAGCCAGTGCTGTATACTTGCTGATATAGTCCTGACATGAATAAATAGTATTCTATTGCTTGTGTTTGTAGGCTAACGTTGCAGCTTTCCCTTTAGCCTTTAATTCCACACAGTCTTTAACACCTCTTTGCTTTTGGGAATTTTTTCAGGGTGTCCTGACATAAGCCTTGTTTTCAGAAAAACTGCCTAAAATAAACTCACTGTTGAAACAAAAAGTCTATAATCCTGGAGTTTCACACAGGAATGGAGGGAAAGGTAAGGGTTATACCAGGTGCATTAAAGGGAATGCAAAGTACTTCTGAACATTTTTTTTCCCCACTTGACATCAATCTAACATTGGAACTGTAGTAACTTCAACAGCAGTGCTGATAGCCAGAATAATTGCCATGACTGAGGCTTTTACTGTTTATACTTGGAAGCTTCAGGATTTTCAAGTAACTTTCATATGAAGTAACTTCATTCATTGTCTCCCCATAGTTCCATTTAAGCTCTGGTGATTGATGGCGAGTGCATACCTGAGATTTGTGTGAACAAGAGATCTCTGTGCTGGGCTGAGGCAGCTGTAACTCAGAGAGGAGGTTCATCTTATTCACAGGAATAAAGAAAATACTGAGGAGTACCACACAGTGGCAAGGCTGTCAAATGAACAGGGCAAGATACGGAAAGCAGCCTTTACAAACATCCCTTCCACAGCACTGACCTTGGCCGTGTCTCATAGGGTGGCACTCACACTGAGTTTGGTCTTACAATGATTAAATATTAATGCTCTTGACTTAAGGGGGAGAAATCTGCAGCACTTCTGGCAAGGTAACTGTAAACACAAACAAGTTTATCCCCATTAGGTAAATCATTTAAGTTCATTCTCAAGTGTTCTGTTTAATGAATCCTAATCACTCCACAAAACTTTCTGTGTATATTTGGGTGAGCCAAAAATAAATCCAGTGTGTCTGAATTCTTAACTATACCCCAGCAAATGCTGCCTCTTGCTCAGTTTGCTTTAAAGCTGCTGCTTTGAGAGCAGTATTTCTCACTGTTGATTCTCCGCTAGTTTTAGTGTGTCTGTTTAAAGGTGGACCACAGAATTAAATATGCCATCAGTTTCAGCAAATTTTGTTCAGCACCTCATAAAATACCAGCTTCCTTTTAAAGTATGCAGAATGATTTGTATGGCAGCAGTAATCCCGTGAACTCTGAACGCTGAACAAATCAAAGAAAGCAGAGGCAGTAAAATACATGCAACAAAACATCCCTGTGTGTATATGTGCTTTGCTCAGATGCACACAAGTTGGTGAATAACCAGGTGTTGCTCAGGTGAGCAAATCTGACCTTGGTTCAAAGGTCTGTCCCTGAAACACTGTATGCATGTTACCAGGATTAAAAAGTATTTTGATATTGCGTTTTAAACAATGCGGGGAAGGTCAGATATAATCATGACAGTTGGAACTTGAGAAAAATATCTGGTACCTGCCAGCTGGGTAACTACTGCATCCCCACTCCCTGGGGAGAAGATACTATACCTGAGCTCTGGAACCTGAGGAACATCTTGGCTCCTCTGCTAAAGGGAATAGGACTTAACTTCTGCTCTGAATTACTCTAGTACCAGGGAGGTCTATTTATCTTGATGGTAGTTGAGGTAGGCTGATCTCAGAGGAGTGTGCAGCGAATGAAGTGTTGTAAAAACAAAATCATGTAACTCAAGGAGTAGGTTAAGACACTTGTAGTAAGATTTGGGATGGATATGAACACGGGACTGTATCTGTATTAGCGCAACAGTCTCTTTCATCCTGACCTGCCTTGAGAATTTCACCAGTAAGCATGGGGAAGAGAATACTACTCAACAGATTTAAGTTAGAATTGGTGGGAAGAGTCAAATGAGAGTCCTTCTGAAAAGACAACCACGCTGCAGGCCTAAATGGGGTTTCTCAGCAGTGACTCAGGAAAGGGGGCTTCTGGTCAGTCCCTGCTAATAATGCATCATTGGCATCAGCTTCCATGTCCTGATATCTGCCTGGATGAGCCAATTTCAAGTCTGCAAGGAACTCTCCAACTGATTACAGAACCCTCGAAGTTGTTTCTGAAATTTGTTTAGAAACCTGTTGGTACCATGGAAGCATTCATGTACTTGCAGCTACTGCAGAGGGATGAAGGGCATCCAACTTTTCTTTCACTATTGCAAAGCTAATTCAATGTGCAGACTGTTGTAATACAGTTGGTCCAGCCTGCAGCCCCCAAAGATCATGCTAGTCAGGTGTGCTCAGAGTTGGTCAAAACACACTTGGCACCTGGTCCTATGGAGATATGGCTGCCCCATCTCACTGCTCTAGAAAGCACTCTATTTGCATATCAAAAAATAATCATGGTTAATGGGAGTGACAGATACTTACAACTTCTCATTTCGAACACAGGACTAATTGTCTTCTCTCCCTTGTAAGCAATTTAAAGAAATGCTGGTGCAGGAAGAATTAGATAATGAAGCTCTTCTCATCTAACACTTACATGTAATTTACTTCTAAATCAAATCCCCTGGGAGGTGGCACAAGCTGTGACAGTGCAGAGAATGTTTTAATGGTTTTGGCAAGAAGTCAAAGAGGAAAATTTTCCACATTTTAATCCTGTCCTCCAAGCGGGTAATATTTCAGAACAGGGGATCTAGGAGTGGGTGTTAAATGCAACATAGACAGCTAGGGTCACTGATCAAAAGGATCTGGTGAGGACTGATTCACACATCTTAAATATCTGCTTATTGTGATATTTAACTGCTATTAGTGACAAAAAGCCTGTGGAGAATTTAGAGGCAGAATTATATCAGTTGGCTTAAGAATCATAGAAACACTCAGGTTGGAAGACCTTAAATATGGAGTCCAACCACAACCTAATCCCCCCCCCCCCCCCATTAAGACATAAATCATTATGTTCCATCTTAAACTCCAAGAGAAAACAACTTCCTTCAACAAAAGTACGAAACCTGTTGCTTTGCCATACTCTATAATAAACACATACTCTCATAGAGTCCCATTATGAGAGGGTCAACAATCTTTTGCAAGGCTGCTTTGTCCAGACCAGGATATAATCTGATGCTAAACACTACAGAACAATCTCACTTTAGCTGGAGTTAACAATCATTATTTTTCCTTCACTTTGGGAAGTAATGTTTAGAATAAGCTTATTTTCAGGCCTTCTTAAAAAGTCCTGTAGGGAACGTGGAAGAATTGGGCCTGGCCCTTTCTGAGGGCTTTGAAGAGAATGAATTCCCCGCATCTGAAAGGCTCTTAATAGATTTTTTATTTTTTTTTCTGTACTTAAAGATATTTTGCCAAGAAATGGTTGGTCAGTTCTAGCCACTTAATTCCTGGTTGTAAAGCACAAGCAAAGGAAATTAATCTCCAGAATGGTACTATGCAGCCTCTCTTTGTTACAGGGCTCCATGCAGGCTCTTAAATCAGCCTAATTTCATTCAAGTCTTACTCTGCAGCTGCTGTTAAATTGAGTCCCTGAAGAGAATATAAGTTTGGAGGCATAAGAGAGCAGAACAGAGAATGTTCCTTTAATTGTTATTATCCACCACTCAGAGTCACTAGAGTAGAGGAGTAATTAGGGAATTGTGGTATATTTCAGTAAAAGCACCATTTTCCTCCATTCTCTCTCTTCTTCTGTGGAAACCGTATTTCAGGGTCTGTCATGTTTATAAGCCCTAGCACGAATCTCATATGCAACAATCCCCACCTAATCATATCTTAACTAAGCCCTTTCTGCCAAGATTTATGGTAACTGAAAGAAGGCCATTGTAAATAACCATAACAGCAGGCCCAGTGAGACATCAAGGCTGTGCTTCGTGCTGTTTTCGTTAGCACCCCTTTTGCATCTGGCCCGGGAACAATTGGTTTGTTCTCTACTGCTACCCAGGAGGCAAAGTTCACAGCGCACTGCAGTAAACAGAATTGCTTTGGGATCCCCAAAACATATGCACTGCTTCTGACACAGTAGGGAACAATGCCAGCATCACCCAGAAAGAACAGACAGTACAAAAAAGGCTGAAGGATATGGCTTAACAGGCTGTTTCCCCACAGGCAGAAACTGCACGAGGAACTGAAGGGAATAAGATTCAGATTTTATAATCATTTGTGCTCAGAGCATGGAGCTGATATAACCACCTTCTGACATGTCTATATCACTTATATGTGATGTAGGAGGAAGAATATCTGCATGAGCCTGCAGTCTCCAGCCTGGCTGACCTGAGCAGTGGATGAAAGAATTCCACTGGGCTGACCTCAGAGCCAAAACTATTTTAACTTATGAATCACAGTTCTGGACCACTGTTCTTTATCCAATAACCTATCACAATTCAGCTGGAAATGACTTTTCCTATCAGATTTGAGAAATACCAGTTATGGTAAGACTGGCCACCGTAGCCCTTGCATAACCACTTAACTTAGAGAAAAAATGCCCATTTCAGAGATATATGGGAAAGGTTTAGTTTTTGGCAAAATTTAGTCTCCCCTCACTGCTGCTTCTACCAGCAAGCAGAGAAGGCAAAGCTATGGATGCTTTCTATCTCACTAAGCATTTGCCTGTTGAGCCCATGCTGTTGAAAACTGAGCATTTTATCTTCCAGTTGGTAAGAATGGCTGGTTTTCTGCTCTGAGGCTGCACAAAAACTATTTTCTCCAGGGTACCTTAGAGAGACTGAACTTCTGTGGAATCAGTGTAGCTCTGATAAATCCACTATCTCTGCCTTCCCATCTGTTAGTTGCTCCTCAGTCTGGATATCCGCCTCAGTGTTTGAAATTCATTGGATATACTTCTGTAGTGAGCAGACTTCAAATCACTGCTGCTTTGCTTCTTGAGTTTGATTCAAGAAGTAAGGACAGTTCAAGAAATAAGGATAACCTCTTTTGCCTGAACATTTGTTACAACAGAAGACTTCTAAACAGGTCCAATGTTGTGAGGCTTGATTCTTCTTCAGTTGTATCAGTTGCATACTGATGTAAAGCTGTTGATTTAAGTAGCGGTATGCCAGAGGTGCAGCAAGCACTCCTCCTTGTCAGAGGAGAGCCTGGAGTTCCAAGTCTGCAGGAAGGACTTCAGCTGCTGAACACGGATAGGCCCTGAGCATCTTTTGGCTCCTGGGGGAGAGCTAACAGCAGCTTGTGTGCATCAGGTTCCTAACAGTGGGAAATACCTCCTGTCAAAGACGTGTTGCATCCCAGCATTGTTGGAGGAATGTTGTTTTGGCATTAGTGAAGTCAGGAGTGGGAAAAACCTCTTGTAGTTATTACCTCATTTTTGCCCAGCAGAGCTGAATGGTTGGAGTGTATTAGGTGAGCTCTGGGAGCCCTGTGAGAGAATGGCTTGAACAGAAAGAATAGCTTTTTTTGAGGCCTGCAAGATTTTGCTGTGGAATCCTGCAGTGTTTCAGAGATGGTTGTCATTGTTCACCCTTTGTAGATTTTCAGCTCTTTTAAGATCTGGTACAAAGTCAACGCCAATTTCTTTTGTTGATTCCAATGGGGCTTTATATCAGCACTTAATTGATTTACTAGCTCTTCTCCTAAAGCAGCTATACATACCCATTATTAGATATGACTGATATTTAATCACACTCTCAGATCATCACAGCTAGATTCCTCAACTTCCAAGGGACACTATGCAGGAAATGGGGTTTCAGCTGTTTCAGTTTCCCCAGACTTGCAAGAGACTTTTCCTCGCTCAGAATAACAGAGTATAGACTGTGTCACTTTGCAAGTTTTGGCTTCCTTTGTCTGCTGAATTCAGCAGTCCTTAGTGATAACAGTGATGTGGAGATCAACAAAATGTGAGGGGGAAGCTTGCACTGGCCTTAATATCTGTAAAATGGGCTGCATAAAGATTTTTTTTCTGCAATTTTTCTTTTTTAATTTTATATACTTTTCACAAGGCTTTGGTTTTATATTTTCATTGTATATTGATGTCTGCTTTCACTTCTGTTCCTAAAAACATTAAATCAGCACCACAGCTTTCTGGAGCTCTTACATTTTTAACGTCTTTTCTCCCTAAATCAATAAGCTTCTGCAGCAAAGTCTTATTCCAGATAAGCAAACAGTATCTGCAAAGCTGTTGTATTCAGTGATGCTTAGGAGTTCTGATAAAGTGGTACATTTCTGAGGGAGAGATGGTTAAACCCTGAAAACCCTGAAGTGGTTTCTTTCTGTCAAACAATATTTGAGATTTGAGATCTTAGAGAAGAACTGGGAGGTTTCACTGAATATTTGAACACAAAGTACTTCTATGCAGAAAAGTGCTGTGCAAGTCCTTGCTGATTGATTACATAAGGCTTCTTCATACTACTAAGATGCATCCTTGAAGGGAGGACAGTGTGCAATATTTGTTATTTCAAATCTTTCTAATAAAGGTTAAATTCTTCAGTCTTTGATTCAGTGGGAGATTGTTATCTTAAAAAAAAATCATGGAAAAGGAAAGGAGCAGTGGGGGAAGGAAAAATAATAATGTGTCAGGATAGCATGAGAAATGCCTGGGGAGGTGGCAAACACTTCTGCAATTAGCAGTGTGAAAATGGCAGATTTGTTAGTGATCTCCATGCATTATTAAAAGCAGCAGAAACAAGAGTTGCCCACTGTTCCCTCTCCTGACAGGGATAGGTTCCTTATTTTTTCCTGTTTTCCTTCCCAGCTGGTCACTTTCTGTCACGCTGGCTTTGTTTCAAGCCTGGCTGAGGAAACCATCCTGGGCACTTGCTCTGAGCATCAATTTTTTTCCTTGGCAGGCACAGCCAGACCCCATCACCCCTGCTCAAGCCCAGATAAGCTAATCCGTGCTTGACTGGCAGAGCTGGGCTTGATGATGGAGTAGCTTCAGGCGCCATGAGAGATGGTCATCCTGCACCTTTTCAGTGTATTACCTTAATCCTTCACAAGCTTGCCCTCAGCAGACTCATGCAGGGATGGGAGATGTGTGTGAGCAATAACCTTCCCTCCTGCTCTCACAGCTGATTTGGTCTGTCCACATTATCTCCCTGCTGCCAACAGGGCCATTCATATCCACCTTTTTCCTTAGAAACAGGGCTGCTTCCATCATTCCTTTCCCCATGCCGGAGCTAAGCCTTCTCTGAATACATCCATCTCTCCTCTTTCCCCAGTGCCAAACCTCAGCCTCTCTGTATTTGCCTCCTCCTAACACTTCCCACTATAAATCATTGCACTGTTTTCAGATCTGATATCCTACCTGCTGCACTCTGCACCACAGCTTTCCTTCAATCTGGAACACTTTGAAGCACAGCTAATGAGAACTTAATAATGACACCATCTGGGTGCGAAACTACATCTTCTCACACAATTTGTCCCGCTAACAGCACTGGTATAAGGAAGCGATATACATGCAAAATGTCATAAAACAGAATTGTTGCATCGCTACAATTTGTTAGGCTGGTGCAAAGAACACCCTAGATTGCACCAAACTGCTCTCCTACCAGGTTTTGCACTGTTACATCAGTAAGTAAGCTACACAAAGCACAAATCTTAAGCGAAAGAGAAAGGTGTCACTGAACTCCCAGAAGCAACAAGAACAAAGAGCTGTCTGTCTCTAGGCTGTGTTTTGCTCTCAAGCCTCCCAGCAGCAGCCATCTGTAGAGAAAACAGCTTAAGCACAGTCCTGCTCTGCGCAAGGCCGGTACCCTAACGTCACTAGATGAACAGATGTGAAATCCAGCTTCGCCGAAAGATGGGGCTAGAGACCTCCTTCCCCAGCAGGGCTGCACCCCGTGCCTGCCCCTGCCCCTGCTCCCAGAGCAGCTCTGCATCCTGTGCACCAACAGGCAGTGCTACCAAGTCACTTCAAGCTGCCAGGCTTCAAGGAGCAGTTCTGCTAAAGGCAAGCACGGGCCTGTGGTGCCATTGTGTTTGTACTACAGGGATTTACGCCTTTCGAGGCTGGCAAGATGGGACAAGACATATTGAGCCTCCTGGATATGTATGTTAAATTCTGATTTATTCGTGCAAGAGGGAAAGCATCCTTTGTTCATGCTTACTCAGTATCTGCACAAAATAAAAACTAATTAGGTCAGTTCAGCTTGAAGAGGAGCTGTAATTTGCTGGCAGCTCAGCCGTTACAGTTAGAAGTAGTTTATTATGCTAGACAAAAACACGCTACTGTGGAATCACCCTATACAATTAGGCCTTCAGTGCTGCCAAAACAATGTTTTTCATTAGTCCCACAGATGCAGGTGTTTTCTCTGAGGCCCTTTGCAGCTCTGACTTATTCAGAGATGTGAGTGCAGGCTTCTTGTCCTCCTGCATGCACAAGGACCCATGTACACCACTGATTTTTCACAGAGGAAAAAAGTGCTGTTGCTGAAGACAGTCCCTCTGTCTTCAAAGCACTTTGGCAATTGTGAAAATCTGTCTGGATTTCTCTGAAGATGGCTAGTTTTGCCTACTGGAGAAACATGATTTATCTGGCTGGCACTGAGATGGATTGACAAAACCCATGCAGAAGAGGAAAGATTTCTCTATCACAGCTTTTGCAATATAGATTTTACGAATTGACAACAGGGCTTAATCACTGAGTAAGCAAAGTTAAATTGCAATCAAGAGCAGTTCCCATTAATTCTCAAGTTTGTACTCAGATGTTTTATAGTGAGGCTATGTTATAGGAAAATACTACAGTTGCTTCAATTTTCAGGACTGTCTAGATATGATAGTTCAAAATACTCTAACATGTTGCTAAGTTGTTGCTCTATATGCAGCCCTTGAAGGCAAGCACATACATAAGCTCTTGCAAGATCAGAAGTTGAGAAATAGGTCTCCAAGTTCCAGTTGTGGTGGGAATTGGGTACCTACTGTGTAAGCTGCTTTCAAAATCATATCATCTTCTCTATTCTCTATTAACCTGCTGAGACAAAACTGATAGCAAGATGTATTTGCACTGAACTTCTTTTGTGATGTATACATTTGGTGCATTTAGAGCAGTCAAGTCATCCTTAATACAGCCACTGTGTTCTTATTCTGCTATCATCACTGCACTGTCACAGGCAAAGATGGAAAGTTAGTGTCAGCCTTAATTCTGTATTTCCTGGAGGCTTAAATTGGTTTAAGATAGACCTTTCACACCACTGGGATGACTTCTAGATTTCTGCCTTTGGGGAGAAGAGGTCAACATGAGCTTTACAAGTAATTTATTTGAAAGAATGCTGTCAAGGTTCATAGACTCAGAACTGGAAATATTCAGTTGCCTGCAAATTCACATAATTCTTTCTATGTGTTGTTTCTAAGCAAATCTACCAGAGCTCAGCTTCCTAAAAATAAGCCAGCAGATGTAGCCCAATATGCCTGAGCCCCTCTAAAATGTACGCTGAGTACACAGTATCTGAAACATGTTACTATGAAGAGATGGGTAATCATACCCAAAAATCTGAACATACAAAATCTGGAAGTTTGTGAATCTTCACATTTGGGGCTTGATTCAGGGTGAGCCTCTCTATTGATGCTGATGGGCATGAACATTGCAGAGATGCATTGTTTGCAGAAGCGTTCACTGACTGCAAAAGGTCTCATGTTATTTGGGAGGCTGTTTACTCATCCTTTCAATTTTTAGCTGCAGATAACTCAGAAAAGGAACTTCTACATGCTGCTAAACATCAGTTAGCAAAGACAACAAACACAAGGACTCCGATGTTGACCGATCACAGATGCAGAATGAAATGAGGGCAAACCAGTTAACAAACCACATAGCAAATGCTATCATAGGGTCACCAAGGTTGGAAAAGACCTCCAAGATCATCTAGCCCAGCCATCCACCTACTACCAATATTGCCCACTGAACCACGTCCCTTAGTACAGCAACTGAATGTTTTGTGAAACGCCTCCAGAGGTGATGACTCAACCACCTCCCTGGGCAGCCTTTTAGAAAGGAGAATGGTGAAGAATTGCACTCAGAGTGGAAAGGAGATTGAAAGTAGGAGCAATTTAGGGCTGGGTATGAGGCGCTCTGCCCAGCTTGAGCAGCCTCACTGCCACAAGCAAGCAGGTAAAAATCTGCTCCACCAGGAGCAGATGGGCAGAAGGGCAGGGGTATGATGAGTACCCACTTGGGCTCTGGAATTGCTGAACAAAACAAATCCAACCTGGGATACATAGTAAGGGAAAATAAACGTTTCTTGAGGGTGAAAAACATAAATACTTGAACAGCATCTGATAGTATAAGCACTATTTCTAGTGAAAGATGTAATAAACTGAAAGATTAAATGCGTATCTTCTCACTATGAAACAAGCTGAGATTGCTTGCTGGGTACAGCAGAGGGATTTGCACAGCCACATGAGCAAAAGCAATTCTGTCTGGGTTTCAAGCTCAATTTCTGCTATTCAGATACATAAAATTATCTAAATCCTATCTTGCAATTGACAGGTAGCAGGACAAGGTCAGTTAATCACAGCAGAGCAGAGGAGGGAGGGCAGGGTTACTCTGATACACACAGTTCAGAAACAAGAACATGTTTGCCAGGGATTCAGCTGATCATTGCTTCTCCTATCTCGGTGTTGAAGGCAGCTGTGTGGGTGTCGTGGTGTGGGAGGCAAACACAAAGAGATGGAGTCTTTACTTAGCTGGGCTGCCATGCAGAGGGCCGTCACGAGGCTGAAGAAGGGTTTGCTGTGCTTGTAGGGAGTGGAAGAAGAATTGCTGCAACTAATTGCAGGGCTCCAGACTGCAATTTAGATGTGAACTGTAATAAAAAAAAAAAAAAAAAGCCAAATTCCCTTAGGAGGAGGACAGTGTGCAGCTGGAGAATTTTAAAAAGGAAGAAGTAAGGTCAAATCTACTTTTTTTGAGAGGGAGAAAAAAGGAGACTGTTGCTGGATGAAGAGTTCTGTAAGGCTGCAAAAGCCTCAGTAGTGAAGAGAAATTGACATATTAGATATATGTATTTACCTAAAATTTGCATTGTTTAATCTGTTAGTCACTGAGTGAGTTAGGATTTAAGGTCTGAAGCAATTACACAGTCCATTCCCTTGCTTCAAGGCAGGATCTCTTACGCCTCTGCTGCCCCTAGCAGATACCTGGTAACCTGTTGCTGGAGGCCACTTAGCAGTGCATCCTCCAGACTGCAGAAAGCCTTCTCTATAGCTTTACTGTCTATGGAAAGCATTTCCCAGTGTCTCATGTTTCACCTACAACACCCTAAAGTCACTACAGCCAGTTCCTATGGGAGCTAGCACAAATGCAGATACACTCTTTCTTTGACATTACAGCTCTCCCGAATTTTCGGCGTGCAACTGTAACGATCAGAAAGATCAACACAATGGAGTAGTGTTACAGGAGATGCAATGACAAGGGAAGCAGAGCAATAAAAAGGTATTACAAGGCAAAATAGCTCACCCACCTCTGAAGATCCAGGCTTACAGGAGAAGCACCACAAGAGAGGGATCTCCAACCAGAGAACCTTCCCTAGTGGCAGCCAGCCTTAAATGAGGTGTAAGAGAGGTGCAGCCAAGCTGCAGCCCTTCCAGTCACGCAGCTGAATGGCCTTCACCTGTGCTCCCAGGGCTGACCAGGTCCTTTTCTCAGGTGCTCAGTCAGTGGTTCAGGCCATGACTCAACAGTTACCATACAGTAACATTCTCAATTTTTTCATGCATGTTAGTCTTTTGTTAGGGATCAGATTTTCTAGACTGCAGACGGCACTTGTTTGCACTTGTTTGCCTCTGTTTCCTTTGTGCAGCACACAGAGTGCGGGTGACTCCAGCCATAACCTTTGTAACACAAACAAACAATAGTTCAAGGTTCTGTCACTCTTTAGCCTTGTGTATTCCTCCTTGAGGCTGGCCTTTCTACCATGGTTAATATAACATGTAATATATAATATGCAGTGCCATAGAGGTGATTAGAAAAAGCACCTCAGCCTTCCTAGGGAATATCCTGTATAGAGTGACACAAAGCAGCACAGGCTGCCTGTGATCGGGTGGCAAACTTTGGATACTTTGCCTGTGGCAGATGGAGAATCTGTTCTCCTGCAAGCTGTTGCTTTTCCGGTCTGTGTGCAGGGAAGGTGGTTAGGGGTCCTATCATATATAGCCCCTCTTATGCCAAACGCCTAGGCAGCCTTTCCTCAGCCACAATCACCTCTAGGATAAGGCAGACCTCTCCCTGTTCTCCCCTGCCCTCCAGTCCCTCTCTGTGCTGTTGATGTCCCAAAACAGCTGCACCTTGAGCTGGGTAAAATACAGCTGAAAAAATCAATCAGCCCTTAGGGACAAAAGTCATTCTGCCTTTACAAATTCAGCTTGATTGTCACAATATTTTGTTTAGAGCAGCAGGACTATCCCAGGGTGTCTGACCTTGTACATTTGAGTCTTCGGTATATTGATAACGGTATCTGGGGAACAGAGCATCCTTTTGTGCTAGTAACAGTGCTAACTATTAGTGTGCAATTACTGTTGTCAGTCCCTTTCCCTCAGACATTTACACTATCACCCCTAATATCTCTAGTGGCTAATTTAAATAACTCCTGCAAGAAGTACTAAACTGGAGTCTTAGAAACAGGCCTTCTCTGATTAGCTGAGTTCTGTGATGCAGATCCAGCAGGATGCAATTAAAGTCATCCCCATGAGTGTGTGCTGCTGCAGGACGAGAGGAGGGTTCAGCTCATGCAGTGCAGCCACTGGGGCTGGGTGCTGGAGCCTCCAGCTCCTACTTTGTCCAATGGAGAGAAAAGTGCTCCCACAGAGGGAAATCCATCCCACCTATTCTAGTAAGGGTGGGGGTAGTTAAGCCAGGTTATCTTAAGCCCACCTGTCTCTGGCCCAAAGCATGGTCAAGAGTTGCTGCTTTTTCTCCTTGTCAGTAGCTTACTGCAGATGCTAATTCAAAGTATATTAGGGCCTAATCCTATTTTGGGTCTGACTTGTTAGCCCTGCAAAATATAACAGCTTGCAGGTGTTTGGAGGAATAGTTTAGCACATTTAGCACACTTTTTTTGGTGATTATTTTCAGGGAGCTCTTTAAATAACCATTAAACTTTGACAACACCAAACAGAGACGGCAGGTATTTAAAAATAAAATGAGGAGAGAGGAAAAAAAGCAGCTTGATTGTAAAACTAAGCAGCAGGGCCCTGGACAGCACACCCCTCCCTTGTGACCAGGCTGCTTTTTAAGAAACCAGTGCTTTGCTACTGCAGAGCTATAGCAGATTTATTTTTTACTTCAGAGGCATTTATCTGCCCTGGTGATATTGCTGTTCTCCCTTCTGTACAAATGCATGGTCACAGGTCCAGCCCTGAAGGGGTGAGTTAAGGAAAAGTCTAAACCCACTCAAATTTATTTTCTTCCCCCAGCTTTCTCATGCAGTTGGGCTGCATTTGGTCTGAACACTGGTGCCTGCTGAGGGATGTTTCTGGCTGTGGCTGCTTCTGCAGCACCCACTGTGCATGTGGACCTGTGGTTTTGATGGATCAGGTGTAGCTACCACCCTATGTCATGGCCTCATTAAGTGCCTTGCACTTAGCACAGCCAGTCACAGCTTCAGCTAATTTCCCTTTCATTTGTTTCATGCTCTCAGTAATAGAATTATAGAATCATAGAATGATTTAGATTGGATAGGACCTTAAAGCCCATCCAGTTCTGGCCTCTCCTGTGGGCTGTCTTCCCTCCCCCATCGGATCCCACTGCCCAGCACCCCATCCAACCTGGCCTTGGGCACCTGGTCAAAAGCTGAACAAGTCATTTCTTTATATTTCTATCATAAGGGCCTGACTGCTACACAGGCATGCTTGTGTAACTATGGAACTGAGATGTAGTAAAAAATATATACATATGTATATATACTCTGCTTTTTTTGTTTCAAAAAGCCTTGCTTGGCCTAAATCTCCAGAGATCCACAAAGTGTTCATGTTCTGTTTGTCCTGTGGTCATTCTGCAGCAGTGCCCTACAACACAGACACATGAAACATATTGTCTTGAGGCTGGTTTGGTTAAGATTGCCTTCAATAAGTAGTGGGTAAAGCGTTGCTATGAATAACTGGCAGAGTGCAAATAAATGCACATCACCAAGGTAGCAAATGTGTGAGTGTAGACTTTGACCTATTAACTGCCTCAAAAACATTTTTCACTTAAATGCTTGCAATTTATCCTGTACTTTCTCCTGTCTTCTGTGACATCAGGGTAAATGATGGCTGTGCTGTTGTGTCCATGCAGTGGGCAGAGCTGCTGGCTGTCCCAGACACCCTGCTGAAGCCATGGGGTGTTGAGCAGTGCTGGGTGTGCTGATGGCATGGACCTCCTGCCATGAACACAGATAATGGGATGAGCTGGGAGTCACTGTGTTTGGGATGTTTGCAGAAGACTGTTCAAACAAATATTGCAACACCTGGAAAACAAAGATGCTCACAGAGGTAAAAGGGAGAAAACAGCTCATGTTGCAAAGCAAAGAGGCAGGATTAAATGCGTGCTGCTTGGAGAGATGAGCAGAGAGAGTGGAATAATGGGGAGGAAGTATTAAGGGTTAAGAAAGAAAGAGGGAAATGGGTCCTTTATCTTGGTATTAAAGGTTTAACCCAGTAATTCTCCCTTTTTCTCTTATTTCTGGGATAAAAATAAGAACGCTCGGAAAGCTTAAGGGCTAGATTTGAAATGACAGCCGTGAGGGCAAAGATGCTCAGACGCAACTGGGAACTTCAGAAATCCCTAATCTGCTTTTTCTTTGGGGGGAGAAGTCAGCACTTGACAAGAGGGGGAAAAAATAATGTGTCTGCATTTTCAGATGACTGCAGTCTTTAATAGTGGTATTATAATGGGGCTTGTTTATTTAATTTTAGCCAAATTTGTCACTGGTGAGAGCAAAACATGAGATCTACCCTTGTCATGCAGCATCCTTCTGCAGTCCCCAGAAGCACCTGGAGAAACTAGTCTTCTCCAGGCTAAAGTAGGTGAACAGCGTGACAAGCCCTCTGGGAGTGTCTGCCTTTCTTCTTACATGTTGTGAGGGATCTCTCCCACCAGATCTCTGAGGAGATGTCAGGTTTCAGATACGTAAAAACGAACGCTCTTCTGTGAGTACCCCGAGCTTATTTGTCTATGGTCTTTTTCTGCAAAATTCCTCTTGGAAAGTTTAACTTTAAGGTCTGAAGTCAATGTGGTCTTAAAAATCAGAAGGTTAGTGGAATCCCCACAAACTGCAAGAAAATCCAGGCAGTGAATATGTCTCAGGCTTCTAAGTAGCGTCATTGCCATCTCCATAGTGGCTTAGCCCTGAATTCAAAATTCTTAGATTCAACAGGAGGCCACAACTGGTGTTGCTTTTAATACTTTCCTAAGAAGATCTTGTAGGGAATTTGCTTTTCTATCAATCCCACTCTGTTTTTGTGAAGATCAGATGTGAATAGAGCAAACACTGTGAGGCTTTCTGGCCTTGTTTGCCTGTCCTGGTCACAGAGGACTGTCCCATGCTCTATAAAGGGAGCAGCAGCTAAAATACGAAGACATCTGCAGAGAAATTCCAAAGCAGCTTTGATTTTTTTCAGAAATGCTTTCCTGAAGGCTGGTTCTCCTGCAGAAGGAGATCTTCACAGAATCACAGAATCACAGAATGGCCAGGGTTGGAAGGGACCTCAAGGATCATGAATCTCCAACTCCCCTGCCACATGCAGGGCCACCAACCTCCACATTTAATGCTAAACCAGGCTGCCCAGGGCCCCATCCAACCTGGCCTTGAACACCTCCAAGGACGGAGCATCCACAACCTCTCTGGGCAGCCTGTTCCAGTACCTCACCACTCCCTGGGTAAAGAATTTCCCACTGATGTCCGACCTAAATCTCCCCTCCCTCAACTTAAAACCATTTCCCCTCGTCCTACACATATCAACCCTTTCAAAGAGTTGATTCCCCTCCTCTCTGTAGGCTCCCTTTAGGTATTGAAAGGCTGCAATGAAGTCAACCCGCAGCCTTCTTTTCTCCAGGCTGAACAAGCCCAGCTCCCTCAGCCTGTCCTCATAGGGGAGGTCTTGGGTTAGGATCTCTGTCTTCATCCAACTGACCCTACTAAAAGAACGAAGAGCTCTTGTGCTGCATTCCCCACCTTGGAAAAGAGAAGCTGTGCCGTGTTTTCTTCTTGTTCATCATCTTCAGTAGGAAGGATCCTGGAACCAGACCCTGCTCAGCAGAGCTCACTGATGTTTGCACAAGATGGGCTGGAATACAGCTCTGCAGCTGTTGGATACCCTTAAGAAATAACTGCCTTTCAAGTGAGGAAATGGAGCTGCTCAGGGGACATGCACCTAGCATACACAAAGGAGCTGCTCTCAGACTCAGTTTTATGACGAGAATCGCATTTGAAGCAGGTTCCTGTTAAGACAGGAAATACTGTTCTTATTGCAGAGAGAAGCTGGCCTGTTCCGCAATGTACTCGGGGTTATTTGCATTTTATGTCAGCAATAAAATACAGCAGATTTACAGGAAATCTGCCAACCTGTTTATTGGGCTTAAAATCTGACTTCCCCCTGCTGCTTTGTAATAAGCAATAAATGAACAAACACTGTTCTCTGAACAGAGCCTATTCCATCTGATAATACCCAGGATGCTTCTCCATAGGGAGAGGCTGAGGAAAGAGCCTGTTTGTTACCCAGATCAGATACATTTGTTATCCCTGCAGTGCAAGTTGGGCATGCAAATGAAATGAAAGTGATAAAAGAGGATGAGGGGAGACGTTTCTTATCCAAATGGAAGGAGAAAAAGGACTTCAGCCGTCACTTGTAGTGACCAACTTGGCTGTTCATTTCTTGACTGCATTGTGTTGTGAAGTGCTGGTCATGTGAAAAGTGAGCTTGTGTCCCATGGAACTGAGCTGAGGCCACTGGTTGGACAAAAGTCTGAGAAGGTATGGTTGAAATCTGAGTTTGAGCTCAAACACTTGTATTGTGGAGACTGCTCTCAGGTGGAATTTACCTGGTAAACATGTGGAGTGCTGGCTAAAGTCACAGATGGAAGGTGGGTTGGTACTAAGGACAGTTTCGGTTTCCTCAGCCTGGAGAGTTTCTGTCGTGCTCACAATGACCAAGTCAAAACTGAGAGAATGATGGGTCAGTCATACTATAGAAACATAGATTCAAGTTGGAAGGGACCCTTAAAGATTATTCAGTCCAGCTCCCCTGCAATGATGGACACCCACAGCTCCATCCTGCAGACCTGCATTCTGTACTGCTTTGGCTCTTGATCATCCTTCCTGAAGCTCCATTGCCTCTTGCACTGCATTCATTGCACTGACTGAACCTTCTCCCACCTAATTTAAGCCATCTAACAATTTGGAGTGAATTGTAATCCAGCCCTCTAGTTTCTCTCTGTGGTTAGTGAAGTAAAATGGGGAATGATACCTCAGAGGTGCTTGGTTTGGACACCTAGTTTAATATCCCTCAACTTTCCATTTCTGAAAGCGAGGAAAGAAGATGTGTGCTGTGACAGGTCTTCCTGTTCACCCTTCCTTTTATTTATAGCCATTCTAGTGATGCTTGAATGGCTGCCACACAGGCACAGGAAAAGATGATTCCTTCTTCAAAGCAGAGATGGAGGGAGCCCAAGAATCTGCTTCCAAAATGCAGTGGAAGAACAGCCTCTTCCTCTCAGGTCTTGCTCCTTCCACCCATAACCAATGCAGCCCTATTTCTGTTCCCTCCATTCTACATCTCTCTGCTGTTTGCAGCTCAGCTTTTATCCGTGCCAGGTTTCAGGCACAGCTTTCTCTTTGCTCAGCTCACCTCTGCTGCTGCTGCTCTGAAAACAGGTGGACAAAAATGATTTTTCTCTGCGGAGCTAAATGTCTTTGTGGTTCAGTGAGCTCCTTAAGAGAAACACAAGGAGATATGAAGTTCTAAAATCAGTGAGATCATTACAGTTTAGTGGCTAAAACCTGCAGCTGGTAACAGCAGCTGTGGAGCACAAACAACAGTTGTTAAAAACAACATTGCATTCCAGAGTCCCCTCAGAGGAGGATAGGATGTGACCTACATTAACTTGACCTTAGTTTCATTGAAAAACTTGTGGAAGAAGAAATAAGAGATTGAATAAAGCACTAAATATACAGAGTGTAAATAGGAAGGGACAACTCTAAAGTGGCAGAACCACCATTCAATCTGTTTATCAAGGAACAGAAAAAATGCAATCGATTAAGGTTATCAGTAATAACAGAATAGCCAGGAAAAGAGCATCTAACCAGAAAAAGAAGTTATCTTAAGTGATAAGAACCAAACAAATGACAGCAAAAAGAAAGTTGGTAATATTTATAAACTTGTTATAAACATTCCGAGCTGTCACTAAAAACCCAACTTTTTGGTAAATAACCTGTGTTCAACTGTTTGGTACAAAGATGGAAATGCAAAATAAAGCCAGTGTGCATGGCATGTGCTTCTTACAGCACACGCAGTGTTTGATTAGCCCGTGGTACCTTCTGGTAGATTTTGATGAGGTAAAGGCTCTGTTTATACTCACCAATTTCCAATACAGTGGTTACTTACCGGCATATTTACTTTAATTATACTGTCTTCAAACTGGCAGTGCAAAACAGAAGTAGGGGACATCATTCTCTGCATCACACATCCACTAAACATAATTTTAATGATTTACCTGCAGGTGAGATGTTCCCTTCTTGGCATCCACCTGGAGTGGATGCTTCAGGTTCGTAGGCAGCACTCAGGAACAAAAGAGACACTTGGACTTGATAATTCATCTCTCAGGGAAAGCCCAGTATCTAGTTATGGTTTTCGATGGTCATTTAGATTTTTGTTTTTCCTGATAGTAGACTCATAGTTGATTATGGGAAATAGTCTTTAATGGAAGCCGTTTGTGGGAGCTCAGAATTAATATTGGCATATCAATGTTTCCAAATCAGTTTTGGTTTTCCTTCATTGTCCAGTCTTTCTGGAACATCATGGTGATTTCTTCACAGTTCAAAATTACATGCTCATATTTTTCAGTTCTGCTTTTATCACTAATGTACTCTCTGCTCTCTTCTTCTCCTGAAGTTTGAAATTAACCAGAAGGGCAATTGTTGAGGTTAGAGAGCAGAGCAGAGTCTGGTCTCAGCATTTCTGAGATATCAGCTTGAATGCCCTTATTTAGAGAAATGAGAACATGGTGAATAATTTAAACATAACATGTATCTGTGCACAAGTATTGTTTGTCTTTGGCCATCCAGCAACAAAGAGCAGAACCTGTTCCTGGCAGCGCTCGGATGTTATTGCAGCTTTGCTCCCAGATCTCCCCTTAGCCATTCTTGGAGCTACTTCTGCAGAGTTTGAGGAAAGGTTTATCTCACTTTAGCCTCTAAGGATGATAAACAAACCTCCTGCTGGCCTTCTCTCTCCCTTTTTAAAGATTTACTTTGCCAGCATATTGCGGTGATTGGGAAACTGTCATTAGATGCCTGTGCTTCCCCTGCAACAAGCTATTCCTCAAGCTGGTAAATCAACCTTCAGGTAGCTCCTGTCACCAAAGGCAGGTGGTAAGCATAAAATAAAACTTGGAGTTATATAAGCAAGCTAGTAACTAAATTAGCCTGAAAATCTGTCAGGCATAAATATACAAGTTTATATCTCAGAGTAACTAAAATGATTCTCTTCTAAAAGCTGCATGCTGTTTGGGTCAGAATGAGTGCAAGCAATGAGGTTCATTTGCACATACTGCATAAAAGGGAGCTCAGACTTAACCTGCAGTCTGAGTCAGGGGAATAAGCAACTGAACTAAAAATAGCTCAGTAAATCTGCAAAAGGTAGTCTGCAGCTGCTATCCAGCTGAATGGCAAGTCCAAATGAATGGGGCATTTTAATATCAACTGCTCTTACATTCTGCAAGAACTACCAAAAAATAAATGCAGCACTTCTCCAAGCATCACAACTTGATGTCCTGTCTTTCTACATCCTAGTGCTGAGCATCACATAAAGGCACAGTTATAAATCAGTGCAGATAACAACAAAACAATTGCTTTCATGAAATGTCTAATGTGTTGTTAGAACAGGATGTTCTGTGCTTATTCTAGCAAGAGACATCAATGTGGTGTGTCCCCAGGAACATGAAACTGTACAGAAGAGGGGAGAAAATGAATTGAATTCTCTGTGCCTGCATCACAGAGGGACAAAGAATAAAGTGAAATGTGTAGAGATAATCAAGCCACTGAGAGATAGGAGAGTCCAGGCAGATAGGAGTCAGATACCAAATGAGCAACAAAATTAAGTCTCCAGCAATAAAGAGAATACATGAAATTGGACTGAAGAAGGGTGAGAGACAAATAAAAGTGTGAAGTGAACCCAGAAAACAAAACAAAGATTGAATCAGAGTGTGGATGTATACGCAGGTGTCTGTGTTTGCAAGCACAAATATAGAACAGGAAACATGCTGAAGATGGAAGGATGGAAAAATGACTGGAATAATAGTGTAAGTGGAGAACGCTGTAAGAGGATAACTGAGTGGTGGGTGAATAGCAAATGAACAATTAAAGCAATTTAACTTCTTGTGACATAAGATGAGGAGCTCTAAAATTCAAAAACCTGAAGATATAGGGCAATGCTTGGAAGATGTTTTGTCTTGAGGAGGCACAGATGGACTGTGAAACCTTCCTGGGATACTGCAACCTGGGGGCATGCTCTGGCCCTCACAGATCTAATACCTCAGCTATTCCTATTCAGTTTCATTCTCTCAGAAGGAGGCCACTGCAATTTGAACAGGCCATTTGCAAGCATAACCAGTTGGTCTTCAAGGCTCCTTGATGGTTAACTTGAACCCACAAACTATTATGCTGGTATCCATGGATGCACTGTAGAAGACATTGACTATTCCATCTGAGGGGTATTGCCATGAGAAATTGAGCCTCTTGTCTTACATCCTGGATTTGCAGTCAACCACTTGTGCCTGTGCTTGCTGAGCACATTGGAAGCAATTTTCCAGGCACCAGGGAGTGGAATAAAAGCACATTCAGAGTTCAGTTATAGTGCAGTGCGGCAAGTTCTGGGGTGAAACAAAACTATTATGGAAAGAGAAAGCAGTTCCCATTTTTAAAGCTTCTGTAATATTTTTATTTTTTTTTCCCCTGATGCAACAGCAGCTGTGTGATAAGTCTTGCAGGTCTCCTGAAAGCAGCTCTGAAGAGTCCTGCGTATTCTTTCTTTCACTTGTCACCTACTGACGAGCTTAGCCATTGGCCTGATAAAATCCTGTGTGACCAGGGAGCAAACCCTCCCTTGCTGAACAGATCAGAGTCCTGTATGCCCTTCAGCTCACTTGCAAGGCTATTGCAAACCATAAAGCTCCCAGACATCTGGGGCCTGGTGAGTGGTTGGGGTAAATTGAGGAAGACAGCGCAGACCTTCAGGGATGGCCTTCTGCCTGACTGCTGCCTCTGTGACCAGATGACACCGTGCATCACTGCAAGCTGCTTGGTCTCTCTGGTCCCTTTGTAGACTAGTTGTGTGTAATGCAGCCTGAAAAGAGGCTGTGCCACAATGGGATCTGTGCAAGAAATACAGTAGTAAGCAACTGCACTGATGTCTCTGCTTCTGTGAGCACGTTATCTTCAGGTTGGATGCCCTGTCAGGAGCTGCTCAGTATCAGCTTGGCCTAATTTGTCTGCTTAGCCTGTTGATACGGGTTAGAGATTGGATCTGATACATGACTCAACTCCTCAGGAACTGACAGACACAGTGGTTCCCCAACTCCCTGAATTATTTTCAGATGCCTTAGCAGTGTTTAAGCAGAATACAAATTGTGACACAGGAGATCTCTTCACAAAACACTACACTCAGCTTCTTCCTAGTCTACCATATATCATGCCTCCACAAAATACCCTTTGAGACAGCGTAAATCATCCAGGGAAGCTTAGTCATGTGCCCATCTCTGATTCAGAAGAGCAGCCCAAACACCTGAATTAACACAGCCCGGTTGTCATCTTCCCCGAGTCTTTCCCTGTGCCAGATCTCTCTAAGCAGAAGTGACCCATGACTAAGAGAAGGACATGGACCTCTGTGCAGAAAATGAGGCTGTTCAGCAAAACATTTCCCTGTTCCCACTTCTGTGCTGCAGCTCACCACCACTTGGCAGCACAGGCTTCCGTGAGGCTGAGCTGTGAAAGAGGTCACTGGAAAGATCTAGGCTAAAAAAAAAACACCAAGAAAAGGGAGAAAAAAACCTAAAATACCACTTTAGATTATTTTCAGCAAGGTGGTCTCCTAAGAAGGAACTTCTTGATGGGGTCAGGCATGCAGGAGAGGAGCTCTGACCCTGCTTGTTCCCAAATGGAGCTTCCTGCACAAGTAGCACTTAGCCTGCAGTAATCCCATCTGCAGGACCTTTCTAGCACTGCATTGTTAATTAAATGACCTTCTGAAGAGCAACAGGATGTGGAAGGATGACTCATCGCTAGTCTTACTAATTGCAGTTCAGACTGATCTGGATAATAAGTGCCCTGGTTCCCACAGTACTGGAAAACCGTGTAGTACCGTGTGTAGTGAAGTACCGTGTCACCTCAAGTCCATCCTCCTTGCTCCCTGGGTTTGCTCAGACAGGCAAGGTCCTGTCAAAGCAGAGCCATTAGTTTTCCTATAGCATGGCTTGCAGTGATGATGTCCCAGTCAGACTGCGTTTTGCTTTGTTATAGTTCATCCGTAGTTTCAATGCTTTATGGAATTTGTCTTTATTTCTATTCACAAAAAATGCCCTGAAAGAAAATCTATATCCTGCTTCCCATCCACCAGATACTGAATTTCAATGGAGAATGAAGTGATTCATGTCATCTCTGCTGAGTATAAAACAGTGGGGATCTGTCTGACACAATATAATCGGACTGTATACCTTCAGTAAAATGTCCAAAGGGATTTCTTAAGCATCAGGTGTCCTTTGGCACCTCTACTGCTCAAGTATCTCTAATAATACTAGCAAAGAATCCTGCACTATTAGGCATAGAAACAATTTAGAAATTGTATGTCTGTTTCTGTGTGGGTACAAATCACTGGTTTTATTCATTTCTGCCACATAGTTCCAGCATTTTCTGATACTCTTTCAGCAACAGCACAACAGCAATAGAGAAAAAAGGAGACCCCAGCCCTATGCACTAAACAATACTGTGGTTTAAATCCGAGCTTACCTAATAGTGAAAAACGTAGACTAGGTAGATAATTAAGTCCTTGCAGCAGTTGGATAATTGTACTTGTCTCAAAAACAAAGCAAAAAAAATAAGCATGCATGATGAATGGCTCAGTGCAATGAATGCAAATACCAGGCTATTATGTATTGAAGTTAATAGCAACCAAATGTTAGTAAGATGGCTCGAAAAGAACAAGAGTAGGAATGTCTGATAGAGTTTAGATATTCATCAAACAAATGTGAGTCGTTAGGGGAAAGTGTCATGGAAGAAGAATGGGTGATATAATGCAGGGTGTAAGGTAAAAGTCATCATCAGCCTCTGATTTACTACACATGCAAAGCACACCCTCTCCCTTGGCAGTTATAAAACAATATGTTTTGTCATTTTTCAAAGCTGCAATCTACAGCGTGTTTTGGGTGCAACCTGCACATTAAACAGGCCAGGCTGAATATCATCCCTATATAAATGGTGGCTGAAGTTTTCAGCCTGTGCCAAAAGCGATCAAGAATTCTGGCTCTGGGTGTGTAACAGTGAAAACCTTGGGAAAATGGTATTTACAGAATCACCTTCACAGTCCTTGCTTTGGCCTTTTTCCAGCATCACCTGTCCCTCTTCTCCAGCTCCACGCTGCCATGCTCTCCCACCTGCCTGTTATTTGCATTGCGGAGGATTTCTTGTCCCTCTCTGTGACTCAGGTTTATTCCCTGTTCTGTGTGTCATGGCAGATCATATTTTAAGGACAACTGAGAATTCCCTAATAGCATTAGGGAAAAAAAGCTAATAAACACTGGTACTCAGTGGAGTGAAGATTTTAGGATTTTAATGGTAGTTTTGCAGATGGTTTTTGGTATCATTGTGGTTTCTCAGCACCTTTACTCTTATAGGCTAGCTCAGATATGTGTATGATACCTATAAGGGAATCTGCTCCATCCAGGTTCCAGTGTCCAGCTGGGATGCAGTGGAGCTAACAGCAGAGAATCCTAGCTGCTCTCCATTATGCTTCTGGGCTCCAACACTGGATGTTCTCCTTAGCTTTGCCTTCCAACACGCCTTAGTCATATCAACACTAGACCAGTCCTGGAAACTCACTTCCAATCCCAATGCTGTCCACGGGCATGAAGAAGCTTTGCTGGGTATTTTCTTAGCGGTTTACAAAGCCGGCTTTGCTTTTTCATTGTTGGAATGAAAACTCCAGCACTGCGTTGGAATACTCCAAAGGTCTAGAGTTTAGATACAGATGCAGAAGCTCTGACGCTTATCTGAACTGACTTTAAATTGACTATTACTCATTTTCCTTCCCGCAAGCAATGAATTGATATGCCCTGTGAGGGGAGTAGGTGTGGGAAAATTATGTGGCCTGGTGAAAGTTTTCCTGAGGTCAAAAATTATTAAATTTCACTCGTTCTCATTCTTTGCCTCCCACTTGAAACTTTTTGAAGGAGGGCAGCTGGTGTCAGCCAGATCCTTTCAGACATGCATCGTGCTGTAACTAAGCAGCCATCCACTTCAATGGTGAGGGATGATTATTGCAGGTCCTGGGCTGCTGACTGACGTCAGCTCTTCAGAGGAGGATGCTGACTGCTTAATGAATAACAGTAGATACTGTTTAGCTTCTGCTCGGAAAGGAAAATTCAAAAATGACTTTTAGGGAGCAGTCAGCATCTATTATCTTCTTTTTGATGATTATAGATTATCGCTCCTTTAATTTGAGAGGGGGGAGGGAGGCCCTGTTAAGAGTTTGCTCCTGGAGCAGCAACTTCAAGCCTGATTATATGGCAAACAGAAAAAGGTGACAAGAGGGTCTAATTACAGGATCTTTTTCCAGGAGAAAATTAATTTCTATTACATGCTCAGCACGGCATGGATAGTCCCATACTGACTTCTTGCAGAGGCTCTTTATTTCCTTTAGCCTACTCTTCCTTCATGCTGCTTCTTTCCCTACATTTAAAGCCTTTGGAGTGTTGGGCTGCTCGGGCAGTCTGAGGGTAGGAAGTTGTTTCCTTTTTCTTAATAACATGGAGAGGCAGAATTGCCATGAGGCCTATTGCTGTGTATATTTCTTGCATCCTGCTGTTACACTTTACTATTGGAGGGCAGCCACCTGTTTAATGTAATGCACATGCAATCTGGAGCTAACCCAATTTTTGATAAATACCTGAAGCAGAGGAATTGGGCCTGTAGGATCATGAGGTGTCTTCTGAAGGCTGAAGCAATTAAATATGTGCTGTTTAAGCTCTTTGCTTGCTCTGGCATTGCACCATTCCTGTATTCTTGCCTTTGTTTCCACCACCAAGTCCCCTACAGAGAGGTCATAACAAAGCCAGCTGAAGTAGATCTCTCAGTCGGGAGTTGTCTCCATCTCAGTGGGCTGGATTCTGCCTCTTTTCTGTCTGCTTGTGACGTCTGTGAAGCACAGAGCATAGAAAATTAAGGAGCGCATATCTCCCAAACCTGGGCTGTATTCATCATGATGTAGCACTGCAGAACTCAGGTGTTATACCTGGGGATGAATTTGGTCTATTAACTTCTCCATAACGGCCAACTTCTAGCATGGATGTACTTGCTTTGGGGTCTTGGTGGAGAAATTCATTTAAATTGCATCCCTGAGAAAGGGGGAGGAGGACTAAAAAAGATTAAGAAAAAATAAAGTGTTGAAATAAGAGCTAATAAGCATTATGGAATTGAGCTTTGTTTTCATTACTGTAGTATGCAGCAAAATGCATTTCCCAGCGTTCCTCAAAGCATTCCAGTAATTTGTCTTAATTAGCATGATTTAGGTGGTTGTTTCTAGCCTTTGGAATTTAGCACAAGGTTAATGCACATAAATGTATGATGACATATAAAGAAAGTATAATTGCCTTTAGGATGAAGTGTTCTAGCAGCACAGAATAAGTAAAAAATTGGCTGGGTAGGTGGACTTCTACTGCCAAGACAAAATACAGTAATATGCTGTATTTCAGGTCTGCAGATATGCTATTCACAGGAGGTTCAGTGGCAGGAAAGGTCAGAAGTCCTTCTTGAAATGCTTTTTCTTCTATACTTAAGTGAGAGCTGGTTTATTTTTAAGACTGTGGCTCTTAAAAACCTACTGTTTTGTATCCAGTAGGTGTCTCAGTGTATGTAACTATGGAACTAGAAGGTTTAGTTCATACTTGCCTTTGAGAACAAAACTTGCCTGTCCTGGAAGGATGATGGTGAGGTGTAAAAACAGATGGACTTACCTGCTCGAGTCTTCAAGGGCTTTTGCTCTTCTTAAGCACAGAGCTGTTGCTTTCTTTCTGCCCTGACAATTACATGCACATTGCATGCAATTGTCCCTTCCCTTTTGCTCTGGCACAGCTCTAGAAACGCTTTTCTCTGAAATCCATCCTCTGCCCTTGAAGTTCTCTGGTCTCCATTCAGAGGGATCTCAGCTTTTGTTCACACTCCTCAGCTTGGGGCTGGCAGATCCCTCCTTGCCCTCTCTTCCCCAGCAGCATCTGGAGGGTGCTGGAGATTTATGAGCTTTGCTTTTATTATTTTTATTATTTATGAGCTCTGTTTTCCTTTGTAATGCACTGGGGTGGGACTGACTGTAGCCTTTCAAAAGGAAGTCTCAGAGCAAAGAGCACTGTTCTTTGGATTGCTTTGTCCTTCTCTTTCATTTTGCCTTTCTCATTTTAAACAGTAGTACATGTTCATATGTCCCCACCCATACACTGCACAAACACAGCTGCTCAGTGTTGTACAAACAAAAAGCCAAAGGGAGTGACAGACCACTCAATCTTACATGCCCAAAGCAAGGTGGCCACACTGTTGGAAGAAGATCTCCAGCAAACATTGGGATTATTGCAATCATGCTAAAATTTCTCAGCTGCCTGCCTTTGGGAGATATGTAATAATTTCAAGCCATCAGTCTTCTCACTGATGGGTCCCCACAGTCCTCTGACCAGCTTCTGGTTTGCAATGGCATGGATGGTTTTCCCATTCTCGTTCAAGGAGTGACCGTGCAGCATGTCTTTGTTTCCATGAGAAACACCTGCTCTGTTACCATAGCTCCTCCAGCTCCAAGATAGCACAAAGCAGTGTCAGCACACACAGACTCATACGGCAGTGGGTGAGAAACAGCAGCGTTGTCCTCCATTGCAAGTGGCTCCGAAGTTTCCATGGAAACATTTGTTGTTCCATTGCATCATTTATTTATTTGTTTAATTGTTTATTTCTGAGTCCATTTTTCGTTCTAATCCTTTGGATTCTATTTCCTGGATGCTGAGAGTTGTATTAATGGCTTACACAGCAAAGCTACCCTAAGGAATTCACCCAGTGTCGCAGTCCCTTTGATGAGACACCAGTGGTCATTTTTCCCCCTCGAGTTCTGGTGCAGCTATTCAAGGAGTGTCGCAGCAGCATCTCATTTGTATGGATAGAATTCTGTTACACAGATAAAGTGATAATCCCCCATTACTAGAAGCTAATTAATTTAATTCTTGAGTGTTCTCTGAGATACTGAATGGAAATAAAAGGACTGAGATTGATAGAGAAGAATGGAAAAAAAGAATGTTAGGATCTATCAGATCTTTCTCTCTGAGTCTGCTTTGAAGGAGATTGTGTGCTCTTTGCAGGGCCACATCATATTCAGAATGCCAAGGTAACACCTGAAGAACAGTTAATGTTATTTGGAAAGTCTTTGTCATGTAAGAGAGGAGGAGGAAAGGAATTAGGGAGGAATATGGGCATGCCAGTAATGTCACAACTACATATTTATTGCTATTTTCTCCAGCAGTTTTGTTTAGCACAAGTGAACATTCATGAATGCGACTATGAATATGTGCCCATATCTGCACATACTATACATTAACCGTTCCATACTCATAGCACACAGCTGGCAGAGGTGCAGGACTGGTTTTACCAAGGGCAGACATACGTTTGTAGAATTGAGTGATACATGTGACAGAGCCCCATAGGTCAGCCAGAAAGAATCACACGTTCAGAGCATATTCCCACGAGGAGTAAAAGCAGCAAACCCATTTTTACAGAGGTGTTCCAGGAGCAGTATGCAGATCAATTCTTTGCAATCTAGGGGAAGAAAAAAAACTCTCAAACCCTGTATTTATTGCTCTCTACTCAGTGGAACTTTAGGAGTAAAAGGTCTAATCTTTTCTCCATCGCCTTGAATGGAGACTGAAAAGCACATCCTGTGAAGGACGTCTCCTCCAAAATCCTGCACCTTCTCGGTTGAAAGATCTGCAGAGTTAAGCAAAGGGAGATCTGATGTGAATACACTTAGCTTGATTCATGCAAATTGCTTCCACTGCTATTAATGAGCAAAGGCAGTGAGTGTGCGTGCGCAGAACAGTGCAGAGGGAGGAATCCCCAGGCCTTGGTGCAGGTGCACATCCTCTGCAGCGGGTGGGTTAAGCATCCCGCACGGCTGTGTGCTGGGGAAGGCAGGCTGTGCTGGCATGGAAATGTCAGCCTGCAAGCAGGTGTTAACCTACTTCCACCAGGGAGGCTCAGAATAGCCCTGGTGTGCACTCCTGATCTCTCCTTGCATTCGTAAGCCGTAGCTGAAGAGAAGATTTATTTTCTGTGAGTCTGAAAGTGTGACTGAATACTCGTCGGGAGGGTTGTTCTGTGTTTTGAGGCTGCGGCTCCCCTGCTGTATTTCATGTTTACAGTTTATGATACACTGAATCCTTTGGTGCCTGGTTCTCAACTCTGCAATAGAAATGTCACGAAATCCACTGCAGTATGTGCTGTCTTGATTTTTCCAACCGCTTGCTAATGCTTTCAATAAGGTTTAAATCACAGCTCTCCTGGAGAATGCTTATTATGGAGCTCTGTCATCTGTGGCTGTGGGTTTTATTCCCTCCCACTAACTGCCATAATGTTGCCCTTTGGGTCCAACCAAAGCGTGCACACTCAGCAAGCAGCATTAGCAAGTCAAGGTGATTTGGTTAATGTGTATTCCCTTGCCCATCTCCTCCAGACCCCTCATGAGCATATTGTATCACAGTTCACTGCCTTTTTCTAGGCCAACACGTCCTTTCAGTTGCTTATAATCTCTGTGGGCTTAAAGGGAAATAAGAATCATGTGGTAGCTTTGCATATTTCAATAGGAACTTCTCTATTTTGTTGGCTACCAAATACCTTTACAAAGTGAGCATCCTGGTAATGCAGTGGAAGACTTAGCATTATTCCATTATATGAACATGCAGTACTGACCTTTTCCACACAGCAACAGAAATTGCATCAAAATTAGAGAGAGAGGTATTGTAAGACAGAAGAGAACTGAAAGGCTCCAGATCTCTCCAGAGAACAGCCTAATAATCCTGATGAGGGCTCTCCCTGCTGCAATACCACCACAGAACCATTTGAGCTGGAAGGGATACTTAAAGGTCACCTGCTCCAACTCCCCTGCAATGAATAGGGACCCCCCATAGCTCAGCCAGGTCGCTTGGAGCCTGTTTCAGCCTGATCTTGGTTGTCTCCAAGAACAAGCATGCTATGGCTTCTCCACTGTCTGCTATTCCAGGGGTTATTTGCATGTATTTTTCCCTAGGTCAGACTTGGTTTAGTTCCAGGGGCTCTATTTTGAAAGAGAAATATGGAAATCTACCTGGTAAGGAGAACAGAAGAATATGATGAGCTCCTGTGTTTTTGCTGGGAGTTTCTCCTCCTGCAGCAGTATGTCATTGGAATAATGAGGCAGCACGCTGCTTGACTGTGCAGTGGCCAGATCAGCAGGGATTTCAAGAGATAAGTAATTCTATTTGATTTTGAGTCCAGGAATGATAATTCACATTCTTTCCCACTTTAGAAAGAGAAAGGGAGTCTGAGCTATAATTAGGGTGCTTTTTTTTTTTTCCTGTCTGCTTTGGTCCTCTGTTCCTGTTATTGTCTGGAAATGGTGGCGGCAGCAGCCTTTAAAGCAGGGAGTCATGACAACTGACTCTTCCTGGAGTAATTTGGGTTGTTAGAAGGAAAAAAGAAATATCCCTAAAACACAAGAGCCTGAAAAACACAATTAGATGAGAAAACTGAAGCAGAAGTATGACAGCAAATGGCTGGGAACCACCCGTGAATTGGGAAGCTTATCTTTCTGCTCCGCTTCTGGGCTTGATCTTCCAAGAAGAACAAAAGTGAGCTGGAATCATTTACGTCAACTGAGGGTCTAATTTTATGTCTTCAGATAAATAAATGCCCACACAAACAGCTAATTAATTGCAGGAGGAGTGTCTTGCATAAGAACACTTTAATGACTTCAGAGGAAATGCTGCACTGAATTTCACAGGGTGAGATCTCCATCAATTAGCAGTTTTGAAGATGCTATCCTGAAGCAACATGTCCTTGTAGCACTGCACAGGAGCCCTCAGTGCTTGCCTTTATTGCAGGCTTGATTGGATGAATCTGAGCTTCCAATTGACAAAGTTACTCCCAGCAGTGAAACATTCGACCCAAATGTTAGATTGCAAACAAAGGAAGACACACTTCGAGGCAAGCAGCCTTCTGAATAACTGCAATTTGGTTTCTGTTTAGCATAGCAGGGAACGTTTTATTAATCTCCATTCTTTCTTGTATCTTCCACACTAATTACCAAACTTTCTAGTTATCCCCAACCCTTCACAAGGGAAATTGTTATTTGTTGCACACACTGACCAGGTGAATCCTTTTAAGCCCCACAAAGCATAACAGCCATATGGCTTAGCCAGCTCACAGGTGGTAAGAGACCCCAAACCCATCTATGGCTTTCAGGTAACTTCCTTCCAGCTAGATTTCACATCTTTCATGTCAGCATAGCATTAATGACTTTGTCTTGCAGGTGAGTACCAAAACCTTAAATATGAGCAGCCAGGGCTCCAAACTTGTGTCCACCTAACAATGTTGGATCACCTGCTGGTTATCATATCTGTGAATTGAATTTAAAAAGTCTTCTGCTCTTCCTCTGTGGCCCTCATTCTTTTGAAATAGCACTACCTGTCTGTTCAGTATGAAGAGTGTCATGCGGGAGACCCCACGTGGAAAAAAGCTTTTGCAGTTTCCATGAACATCCAGTTTATAATCTACTAAAAGCAACCAGAAAAAATATTTTGAAAATGACTTTATCTTCAAGTAACTCCAGATGTAAAAGGCTGCATGTCAGGAGTGGAAAAATGAAAAACGAATAGAGTGAATTAATTTCTCTAATGAGCTTTGCAGCCACATTATGCACTTCAGCATCTTCAAACAACTAAACTACAGTGCTATGCAAGGGGACCCCAAGTGCCACCCTTTGACACAATGCTCCTAAAGGACCCTCCAAAGAGTTTTGTCTCCCCTTTAATTTCTTTCCTCTGCAAAGCAGAGAACATATTGTTTGGTCACTTCACCAACTGAAAAATGATGTGCAGTGTTAGTTGCAATGGTATTTTTGTAGCTCTCATTTATTCTGCTACCCAGACAGGAAAGGCAAAGCAGTAGCAGTTTATAGAGCAGAGAACATTTTTACTCGGTTCTTAAATCTTTTTAGCAGCCCTTGAGCAAAATGTTTATACTGTAAACAAAATTTAGTAAACAATTCAGAAGAGTTATTGTGACAACCTGTCTGTCCCTGCTCAACCGTTGTATTTCTATCCCATTCATTCCTCACACCTACTGCTGCTGACCATCTAGCCCATATTTACCTGTAGTACTCTCTGCAGTCTTAAAATATTTCATGTTGATTTACATCTGTTTCTCCTCTACTGTCTTTGGCTGCTGGATTTTTCTTTTTGTAAAGGAGATGAAAAAATGCTAACTGATTTCTCACTGCTCATGACTAAGAAGTGGGTTAGTGACATGAATAAGCCCTGTACATTTGACTGTGACCAGGTAAAGCCATGAGTAAGAGATGCACATTCCTCCCCAGAGCTCTTCAGCCTCCAGTTGTCAACCCTGCTGAGCTGGTGAGTGTCACTCCTGTGCTTTCATCCTGCTTCTCCTGATCTTCAATGCTCCTGCTTCCCCATTCTGTGTCACAGCCCTACCCAGACCTTACTGCTACTCAGTGTGGTCCTTCAGCATGCAGGTCCTGCAAAGTCTAGAGGCTGTTAGGCTGATATTCAAGGAGAAGAGCAATGGTAAAAGAGAAGAGCATGCCACAGGATTACAGAAGTCAGGCTCTGTCACTGATACTCTCAAAGTGAAAACATTCACATGAACCTTCCACACAGCCAAACTGCTTTAATAATAAAAGAAACCCACTTTTTAGCCTGAGTATATGAGTAAATGGAAATCTGAGCTCTGTGGAATTAAACCTCAACCAGAAACCACCTCTGACACTAATCTTCAAGCAGAGTCTTGCATCTGTTCTTTCTTTCAATGCGGTTTTCTTCAGCTGAGGTCAGCCATATAGAAGCAAAAGTTTTGTAGGCAGAAAATAGAGCAATTACCAGCAGTGTGAAATAGCAACTCTATTTTTGTAAGCCAGGGAAGTGTGGCTAATTGCAAGCGACTTCCCCCTTCATCATCAGCTCTTAAGCACCAGGATGGCACTTGGGAAACCAGGGTTCTCAGCTCATTTCAGTTCCAGACTTACTGGGTGAATTTGCACAAGTCAGCAGTGAGAGCTGAGGCAATGGGTCTTCAGTTTTTACCTCCAAGTAATGGAGTGAGGCAGAATCCTGGTCCCAGACACTCCATGTACCAGGATCTCAGCACTGGAGGAAGCAGAGTCTAGAAAGCCTCTTTCTTCAGGCGAACAGTCCCTGGTCATTCCATAACAATTCCATTTCATATGGATTTCTCAAGACAATTCTGTGAAAAGTAGCACTTGGAGTCCTGGGATACTCTCTGCTGGGCGGACAGATTTATCCACTCCAAACATTTACCTCCTATAAAAACAAAAGAAACAAGCCTGCCATTCTGTCCAGTCTGTCCCATCTCTATCAGCTGGTTAAGTGGGCAGCTAATTTATTTTGTGTTACTTTCCATTACAAGTAGAGGATTGATGCCTGGAAGTATTTTAATGGCACTGTTGACCTTGATAATAAAACTGTCTATTCTAGTTTGCAGTGGTAATGACATCCAATACCTCCTGGTGCTAGTGGAGAGGCCCATCTTCCATTCTGTCTCCCTTCTTACATCAGTGCTATCTGCCCATCCATTAGCAGATATTTGAGGCTGTAGTGGTGCCCAGAACCATTTCCGCATTCTCTCCTGCAACTTGCTGGGTGCTCAACACCATATGACTCTGACAGCTGCGACTGCTACTAGCTGCTATCTCAGGCCTGCGCGTAATTTGGAGAACAATTTACATAATTCTAAAACCTAAAAATACCTCAGCACAAACGAAATGCATTAATATGTGCTGTTTTAACAGGCATGGAAATGGTTGCTGCTTTCCCCGTGCACTCTGAAACAGGGATTCTCAATGCTTCTTCTTCATCTGACAGGGCTGACATTTGTAAGGGATATTTAAGGACAGCAGAACAAGCGATAATTATCCTTAACATGCATCACAGGCATTTTGTCAAATGATTGGAGAAGCGCCTTCCAGAACAATTAGCTGTCTGAAATAGCTGAGCCCCTGTCCTTTACACGTTGACTAAAAAGGATGTGAAGTCTAAAGTTCAAGCAAGAAAATGCAGATCCCCACCTGGGGGCTCACCTGACCACCCATTTCCATCCTCAGCCTGATAATGTTCACCCACCCCACTTTTCTCAGTTAATTATCATACATTTTTCGTGTCTCCTTGGTGGAGCATAGGAAATATCTGTGACCTTTTCACCTCCACATACCAATTACCCTCACATGTCGTGGTAGAGCAGTCTGTAACAATACAAGCTTCCCTGTGCTACCAAGGCAGCAGCTAATACTGTTTGGACCAGCACTAAAAATGCATAAGCTAATTACATTCAGCAATGCTCTGGACACTTAACCCAGATAGATCTGCTGGAGGTCATGGTGACTTTAACACTTGCCCACCACAGCGATCATGGAACTGGCAATGAAAGGTTCTATCTGTATTCTGCAGTTGACTTCCCAGCACACTGCTTGGGTCCAGGAGTTTGCTTGCAGAAGCTACACTATGCTATTTTAGCCTTCAGACTTTCCTCCTTTGAAATCTAAAGGTCTGTAGAAGATACAGCCAAAGAATAGCAGCAAATCATATGAACTCCTGCTCTCTTTAAGCAAGCATCAAGATACACATGCTAGTTACGCATTCAGTTCAGTTCAGTTCAGGTACTGAAGCTGCCTTGTACATACGCAGCAATTCTTAAGAAGGAGAAGGTATGTGGGAAATTATCATTTTCAGGATCAGTGTATCAAACTGAAAATGATGAAGCAAAGGACCAAACAAGAAGCAGAGTAAAAATGACACAGGTATTGCACCCCTTGCTGTGATACCCTACGCATAGACATGCAAGTGGACTGCTCTGACAAGAAGAGTCAAAAGCCTGATTGCTGAACTCACTGTAAATAGAGACACTCAACCAAAAATCTGGCCCAAGCTGTTCAATCAATTTAAGTGCATTTCAACGCTGGCTGTAACCTCCACTGGGCTGAGGCTTTCGTGAGGGGAGTCTTTGTTGTGATAGGACGGTAGTCAAGTGGTGTTGTCAATTGGAAGATGCCTAAACAGCTGCTGCTGAACACTGCAGGGGTATCCAAGAACATACATGGGCTTAATTATCCCTCTTTCCCCACACAAAGCCAAATACTTTCTTTGTGAATATATTTGCTTGGATAGGTTGCAGAATTTCTTAACAACGTTCATCAAGAATGTACTTCTGGCACCAAAACTGCCACAGGCATGCAGCCATGCAGTTTTCTCAACTTAGTGCTGCACTCACTTCAAAACTCAAAGTGCTCCTTCTGCTTTGCTAGTGAAACTTTTAGGAACACCAAAACTATATAATTGATTGCAGTGGAAGACAACAGGTCAAAATACTCATAAAACCTTCTGAGATAGAAATCAGTTCATGTGTCAGAAGATTCCACCTCCATTTATTGATTGATTTGGGCTAAAGCTTGTCTCTTTTGCTTGAATCAGACAGAGCCCAGCAGAACAGGAACTCAGCTCAGGGTGTTCCCACAAATAAACAAACAGAACAACAACAAACAACATTTTGCTGTCACGCAGTGTGCCAAAAAATTGTAACAATTTAAACCAGGACAAACTGTTTACCTTTTTCTCAGAGGCAGTGGACTAGTATTTTACTAAGAATAGCAGCTACTTGGCTTAGAACAAAAGCATATTAATCTTGTTGATTGGCACTCCCTACCTTTCTTTATCCCCTGCTTCCTTAGAACTCATTTGGAAGAATCAGGAATTTGTTCCCCCTGGTGACAGAACATGTTGTTGTTGAGTGTGCTTGTATATAATGGAGACAACTGGAACTGATGTCAAACTGAGCCAGTCTAGGAAACAGGGAAATTGACTTCTCCTGGATTAATCTACTTCATTCTTTATCCTAATACTTTTTATTTCCTGGTTCTCAAATCAATGTTTTCTCCTTCCATATTTAGTAGCCATAGGTAACTCTATGCAAGTCAGCTGATTTACAAAGATGTCAAAGAGCTGTACAGAAACAATCTCGCATTTTAGTGATTGCCCTTGATTTGTTTGCTATGCTCTTCTGCCTGTGGTGCATGACTTGCAATCCTTTTGTACCATCACTGAGAGTCACAGCAGTTGATGAAGTTGTGCTTTATTACAAGCATTTGTTTCCTTTCTTGCTAAGATGGCCAGGCTGATTCTCATCCCACTTGCACCAGTTTTACAGTGCTTTATGACAGTGAACACAACAATTTCTTCTCATTTTAGTTTGACGTAAGATACTGACCAGCTGTAATACTAAAATGGGATGAAAAGTACCTCAATAATAGCAGAGTGGCAAAACCTCTGGCTACAGCAGATGAAAATAAGCCCAGATGCAGCAACCACAAACAATAAAGGAAAAAAATAACAACGTACCTTTGGAAGGCCTCAGGTAGGCAGGGATCTCCAGCAAAAGATACCCTCACCTCCCCCCTGCCAACCTTAAATGACGTCTAGGAAAGGGTGGATCCTGGCTCCACCCCTTCTGGTCACTCAGCTGCATTACATGCACCTGAGCTCCACTGGGTTGGCCCTGCCTTCCCAGCAGGTGCTCAATCTCTGCTTCAGGCTGTGACTTGGCATTTCTGCTACGCCAGTAGAATACCATTGACACAACTACATTGGTGGTCTGATAAGTGTTTGACTTGGTATGTTTAAGATGAAGTTGAATGTGTTCTCCTCCTGTTTTTTCCCCTTTATACAGAACTGCCTGGGATGAAAGAGTCCACGCCAACAATTCTTTCAGTCTTTCCCAATTTCACATGGACAAAGCAAACTGGCACATCCTAAAAGAAGATAAGACCAATGGGTTTCACACAGACTTGCTGTGCAGGCACAATTGATCTGAGCATTTTCAGCACATCTGATGTACTGAGGGTGGAGTGAACTCTGTGGACGTGCAGATTATTTTAAAAGCAGTAATGGACCATCTAAAACAGTAGGGTTGGGATGCCTTGTTCTACCCCTTACAAGAAATATGGATGTATTTGTATTTTTACTGTGCTTCTGTTTCAGATCAGGAATGCTGGATGCCAGTTTCCCAGCTCCAGCAGTGATGGCAGAAGGTGTATTTGTTGCACAGTCTTTTGTCAGGGTCAGGCAGTGGTGAGGCTAATTGTACACCTCTTGGCTACCCTTTGGTTCTCAAAATAAATAAATAAAACTACCAATTCAGAAGGGTTATAAAAAGAAACCTGCGGTGTGACTTTAAAATCCAGAGAAAATAACTGTGGGAATGTGGATGCATGCTTGGGCTGTGTGCTTTCAACCCCACTTAAAAGAGAATTGGTCCTAAGCTGTTGCTTTGCTGTGCTCGTTACAGCTCAGCGCTCTCCCCAGGCGTGTGTATTCACTCAGAGCACAAACAGCTGTCAGTCCAAACTCGCCAAGATTTCTTATGTGGAGTAATACTTCTGCAGTTATTCCAAGGTGCTTTTCCCAGGGGTAAACATTACATCTCAAATCAGGAGTAAATACAAAGGAAGAGGAGAATGTCAGAATGTGATTTTGCCTTGGAAGGGAATGACTTCAAAAGCTTTCTCACGCATTGTCTAAAGGAATTATCTTTTTTTTTTTTTTCTCTCTAATTTTGCCCCTGGAAAAGAATGAGAAGGCTAGGAGGCATATATTCAAATAAAAAAGTTTTCTGTAAGTACAGACACTATTAAAAATGGCCTTGTGTTTTGTCAGTTGGTGGGCGCAGACCACAGTATACTGAAGACCATTCAAGAAGATTAACATATGCTCCCTGGAAAACTGCACTTCTCTTTAATCTTCCTTATTAAAATTCCTTCCTGTCTCAGAAACCATCTATGAATCAAGCAAACAAGGCAGCACTTGGCTCAGTCCTGCAGCTTCTTCCTGCCACATGCCCAGCTGTCACATTGCTGAGCAACCAGCTCAGTTGATGCAAACAGGAGAAGGACGTTACCCAACTGTCAGGTGGTTATTCCAGGCAATATGGGCTTCAGGCTAAATGCGCCAAACACTTGAACAGGCGATTAACTCACAGCTTTTCCTGAAGTGCAACTTCAGAGCTGAAGAGCACGGCTGAATAAGAGTGGACATGTGTTGCAAGTTAAGAACGTGACTGATTGAAGAATTTCTGCTCGGTCCCACGACACTGAGATTAGCAGGAGTTCAGCCAGTGGTTCCCCTGCGAGGTGGACTGGATTCTTTGGGCCAAGGTCAGAAAGCATAATAGGGTGGACAGTGCTGTTTTGCAAGGAGATGCAAAGATGGTAAGATTTGATAGAGTACCTCAGACAAAGAACTCATAAAGAATGAGGACAAACGTACATTTGTGCTGAGCTCTAACAAAAGTCTATTGAATAGTTGTTCAATCTAGTGGTGTTTTGATTATTTCCATTGTCTCTTGTTTCCTCTATGTGGTTGTGATGCATCCAGGAAAAAATCACGAACATTTGCATTGAGAGTTATCCAGAGTTTCCATTTAAAATGATCTACTTTGTTACAGTAATTAGCCTTGTAAGTGGAACAAAGCACACAACACTGACAATAGTTGCTAGTGATCACTTCACTTCCCAATCAGGCTGCTCCTTCAAGCATTCTAATTTATTTCACTAATGATTATAAGGCAGAGGCTGCACTAATTTACACCTCTAGGAAATCCAGGGAAATGAAGCACGAGATCTTACCCAACATGTCTAATCCTAAAGTATTCAGAGTCATGGGAGGGCCCGATCCTAAAAGTTTATGCCTGGTATTCAAGTACTTGTTTGTAAAAGACTTATTTTCTATAGGCTTATTGACTTCAGTTTCAAATTCATTATCTTCTATCAATTGCTATGAAGTAGGTGTAGCTCTTTGGTACAGAAGTATTTTTTGAACAGTTCCCCACGTGCCAACCATGCTTCGCAAATTCAGTGAGGATGGATGCTTCTGAGCCCCTCTCAGAATGGCACTGACATGCCTTGAAGTCTCCGAGTTTTCCTTAAGAACAAATAATCTTCAGGTTCATTCTGCCCATTTAAATCAAAGCATCCAATCATCTCAGAGAGAAAACTAAACTAGTTTTCTGGAGAAGGATGATAATAAGGGAGTCTGGTAGGGGGTTCGAATTGCTAATCCTGTGACAGAAATCTGTGTTTTTTATTAAAATATAGGTTCTATTATTGTTAGTTAGCCTCCACAATTAAAATCTCAACTGAGTATTAATATTCTCCACTTTTTCCACCTGTTAGGACTCTAAGCCACTTCATTAGTTCCTTTGGAGCTCCTTTTTCATCCTTGTACTAGCAATCCATTAGATAGAATTTATTTGTGATTTGTCTGCAAAAGGGCAACATAATCTGTGCAGGTACAACAATGTGGTGTCTGTCTAATCACACACGTGCATAGACAGGTGTATCTGGGGAGCACTGGGGAATGCCTCTTATCCACGTCCTTGGTGTGGTCCTTAACACTTTCAGTTTTCTCCAGTATGCCCTGAACTGAGATACCCACAGTAAGCTTGTATCCAGGTAGAGCAACCAAAGGGTTGACTCCTTCATTATTTGGCCAAACAAGTCCCTGTAGGGTCTGGTAGTGCTGCAGAACTTCTGACACACAGTGGAGCAGCTCATGTTGCGGATTTATGCCGATTGGTTCATTTGTGCCTGAGAGGCAGAAAAAAAAAATTTGGTTTGTGAGTCTGTGTCCAACAATCATTAGCAGTCTAATCATAGAATCATTAAGGTTGGAAAAGACCTCTAAGATCATCCAGTCCAACCGTTGACCCATCACCACCATGTCCACTAAACCATGTCCCTAACAGTCTAAGCTGCAAGAACAGACTTCATACCCAAATTCTGCTCTGCTGGGATGGACTTGGAGTAGCTCTACGTATAGCATATTCACCTGTCCTCCTCGCTTCAGTTTCTCTTTTGTCAGACAGGGATGGGATAAATGCTAATTCATCCAACAGGACAAAGATGCATTCATCAGTAGCTGCAAAATGCGCGTTACTGAGAACATAAAATATATTTTATGTTACCAGAGGGTTAAAATGCTTGTGAGTAGCAGAGTCATTTGTCTGCCAAACTCATCCTAGAGGCTTTGAAAAGAAAAAGGGGACAGATTTCCTGCAGTCACTGCTCAGGCCTGTGTCTGCCATGGCCAGCAGCAAGAGAATCCCACTGCAGCGAGCAGCAAGGGACTTCGGCTCTCCCTGTGCATAAAGCAAAGCTGCCCATAGTGCAGTGCCTGAGGATGACTGAGGAATTTAGCCCAGCAGTGCAGAGTTCAGCATTTCCTTCTGCTCACAGGTTCTGCAGAAAGGCAAAAATGACAAGATCTCAATGAGACCAAAATATTAATTCTCTGTTATTGCATCAAGTTTGACTAACAGGACGCATGAATAAATCTGCAGTCTTAGTTTCTGCCAGCGCTAAGTTTCTATGGCAACAACAGCCCATCTCATCTTTAGGAATTTCATTAGCAAGGAGGGGAATGAAACAAAAAGCCACCCCAAATCAAAAAAGATTTGTCAAATTAAGAGCAGCATGTTCCTCCCCTCCTCCTTTTTTTTAGGGAATGTCCATTTGGATTTTTTATCTTTTGTAAAGGTGTTTTATCAAATTCTAATCATTGTCCTAGACAGAAACAAAACAAAAATAGCATTGCCTTTGTCCATCCAAATCAGAGGAGGAGGGATCATAAGCATGCAAACTGCAGATGTGCTGGAGGAGAAAACAGGGCCGTGTAGTGCACTCAGCATCCAGATGAGCCCTTTGTATACACACAGCTCAGCACTATTTCCTCTCCCTATCCCTGGAAATGAGTAGGAGCTGAGAACGAAGGACCTCTTGTAATGGTAGTAATGGATAGTCCTTGTTGGGTAAAAACACAATGGGGGGAAGAGGCAATGTTTGAGGAGCTACAGTTGAGATTAATCTGTTTGTATGTGTGTGTTTCTGATTACAGAACCTCAGTGTTTGATGTTCCTGGTGTCAGAATTGAGTCTGTTGGATTTATAAAGCCTAGCTGTGCCTTCCCCTCCTCTCACTTTGGGTTGCCCTATAACCTTGTGACAACTGATATAAATGCATTTGAAAAACTCAATTGAATCAAAACATTTTAGAAAAAGAAACACCACCACATGAACAAAATCCAAAACAAAAAGGAAAAAAGGAAGGAAACGATGCATAACCTCTACCAGGGGAAACCTCTTCTGTTTAACTAGATTGATTTTACCTTGTTCCATCAACCTGCCCTCTGGTTTATCCCCACAGCAGGAGGGACTGCCAAACACTTTGCACTGGGGAGTTTGGCTTTGGCCACATATAAGAGGTTAAAAATCCTTACCCATAATACAGAGAGCACTAGGGGCTCAGCTTTCCAACCTCCCTCTGGATCAGTGCTGGAGGCAGATATGGAACCTGCGTGCAGCGCAGGAAGGACACTGACAGCTGTCACTGCTCGTTGTGTCTACAGAGACCAGAGGGGACATGAATGGGAAATGATGGGTTGGAGGGAAGAGTCAGCTAACAGCAGAGTGGAGAGGACAAGGGCAAAGGAGCCGACACTGAGAACTTGAGTTAGGGTTTGGATCAAGGAGGATGTGGTTTAGGCCACTGTTTTTTCTTGCTGTTCACCTCGAGGGAGCATTGCTAGTGGAACAAAATGATGCAGCCTGTACTGCTATAAAGCAAATAGCTGCCAAAGAAGCCTTTATGAACCTCTTCTCCTGAGTCACGAGTACACAGTACACCAGATTCACTGGTGTATTCCCATATAAATTAAATGAAAACTTGGTTAAAAGAATATTCTGCTGCTTCTGTCTTTTTTACCTGTGACCAGATGCCAGCTAGGAAACCCCTAGAGAGTGCATTATTTCACAAATACTGACTGTAATGCCTTTTTCACCTCAGTTTTACAGCCAGAGTTTCTGCAGACATAAGTTAAGCAATCTCCAATTGTGTCAGTGTAAGTGGATGGAGAAACATACCTGCCATTAACAAGCATCCACGCTTACATTATTTTCCCACTTTGCCTAGAAATGGCCAATCAAGACTTTTACAATCACAATTCACTGCACACTCCCTGGTGAGCTATATAATTCATCCAGTCAGAGACGGTATCACAAAACATAGCGAACATATCAAATCTCAACATGAATTTTGTGTAGTGAATTACAACTATTCACAAAAGGCTGTTAGTGAACAAACTCCAGCCCAGTTTCATTATTCATGGAAGAATTTATAAGCAACTCTGAATAACAAACAAATCTGAGAGTTTTGTGAACCATCCAGAACCAATTCAAGAGCTGGGAAGGGAAGCAATATTTGTGGAATAAATTGTTTGCTGTGAAATTGGTTGGATGGTACTTTCCAGGACACCCTTGGGGGCAACTGGCTTGATATTTAAAAATCAACTAATGCATACTCCAAAAAAGGGAACAGCAGTATTTATTCAACTGTATCAGTGAAGAATGCAAAGCAATGGAGGTAAACCAACTCTTTGCTCAGAATTTGCAGGCTGGCAAAGAGATGATTTCTGGGGGAGGCATTAGCAGTTTCTCTTTGATTTGTCTTCTTGCTGTACCTTTGGGTGGTTTATGCTGTCTCATAGCCACAGAGGAATCCAGGTGATTTCGAACAGAATCAATCCCTGCATCCTTTTTCGCCTCTGTGCTCTGTTCTGAGTGTCTGCAGGAAGGCAGTGGAAGCTACAGCAGGGAAAGTGTTGTACTTGTCCAGCCACCCTCTAATGTACTGAGCTGAGAGCATCCCCTTGTTTAGCAGCAGCTTGCCATGAATAGAAGTTGGCGTGAAGTTGGTTTCATACCATTCGGATGGTGGTAAGTTATACAGCAAGCCCTTCTAAAAGAACTTAAGCATGGCTCTATTACTGAAAATAAGTAAGGCTTCAGTGGCCATAGCTACAGTATTAGGCCTAAAAAAAACCTGGGGAAAAAAAAAAACAAAAACAAACAAACAAACAAACAAACAAAAAAACGATATTACAATGTATTCCAGTCAAACCATTGCTGCTCTGAAAGGGATGCCGTGGGTGGTTTTAGTTTTAGATTTCTTGAGCAGCCAGATCCCCTCTGTACCCTTGATTCATCCTTGTTACGTGATTCATCCTAATTGCATTCATTAGTATTGTTGTAGATACTGCACAAAATGTTCAAAGAGAGCTGGCTGGGGAGCTGGAGTGGCTGGCATCCTTAATGCAGTAAGACTATTGCCTGTTTTCTCTTAGTGCAGTAAAATAGAGTCCCTGTACTATTTTAATGTTGTTTTTCATTACACAACTTTCTTGTGCCCACCAACAAGAAAAACATTAGCAGTAATTAGAGAACTTGGATTCAGCTGCAATCAGGGTCTTGGATCCACCCTCCAACTCACCACCCTACATTTCACCACCCAAAGAACCACACAGCGTGAGGATATGGTACGAATGATGAGGATGTTTCCCATTAGGGAAAGTGCTTTCCATTGTCATTGCAAACACTCCCCTATTGTTTACATGTCCACCAGGCATTCTGCAGAATTCTCTTCTCAAGACCAATCTTGCATTCATGTAATTACGTAAAACCACTCACTCTTGCACCAGCTTTCTGTGAGAAATCTTATGCTGCAGGATTTCTTGCATTCTTCAAGGGTTGGATACTCACATTGCTCACCCTGTTCAAACACCTTTCTTTATAGATAGACTGAGACTTGTCCTATCTCTTTTCACAGGTGATAGGACAAGAGGTAACGGCTTTAGGTTGTACCAGGGGAGATTCAGGTTGGATATTTGGAAAAATTTCTTCTCAGAAAGAGTGGTAACGCCTTGGCACAGCTGCCCAGGGAAGTGGTGTGGTCACCATTCCTGGAGGTGTCTAAGAGCCATGGAGACGTGGCACTGAAAAGCATGGGTAGGGGGCATGGTGGGAGTGGGTTGGTGGTTGGATCAGATGACTTAGTGATCTTTTCCAACATTAATGATTCTATGATTCATGGAGAAAGAAAAAGAAAAAACTAAAGCAAGTAATTTGGTAACATGCTTTGGAATGCTTAAAGCTGCACTAATTCTTTGCCCTTCTTGTTCAAAAATAAGAAGGGAACTAAGTCACTCCTCTGATTCTTCTGTGAGCTCACAAACAGGCAAAGTTCCATATACTGATCTCTGTCTTCTCTACGGCCTCTGCCGTCTGCCATATTTGGCCCCAAGGTTAAAAAATATTCATAGAACTGGATAGACATGAAACCTGAAAAGGTGGTATAAATATGGCTCATATACGTATATGTACATACCTATTTTCCGTGTGAACTGATACTAGCATTATCCACAGCTTTAACAAGAAGGTTTAAAATAAACCACAGAGCTCTGTTTTACAAAGCGTTTTTTAACACATCAACAAAGAAACCACTGTATAGGCCTTAATAGGAAAAAAAGAAGAACAAACAACTAGCTATAATGTGGCAGTTTCTCCTGTGCTCTCCAATCATCATGTAGCTCTCAACCAAGATGTCTTCTTGTCCATGGATATCTGCTTGTGCCCTTCCTCCATTCCTTGTATGCACATCGCCTGTTTGTAGATGTTTACAGAGTTCAGCATCCCATTAGGGGATCTAATCTCTGCATTCTGCTTTTACCCAATGAAAACATGATGTGATCAGGCAAGAGATTTAGCTGAGCTCTGTACTAAACTAAACACCATTTTATAGCTCTGTTTGAAACATTATAAGGCAACTAGCAAGAACCTCAGAAAAGCAATGACAACGCATAGATGCTGCTGGATAAATCTTGCCCTTGTTTGCTGTGTTCTCTCCCTTCCCCCACGGATTTCACACATCACTCCAGTGAGTGCTGCTATTATTAGGTAGAATTCTCTCTGATACTTCAGAAGGCAGTTTTCCTTCTTTCTGTGAGACAAGGGGAATATGGTAGGAGCCTAATTATGAATGCTCTCAAAAAAAACCCCAAAACTATCAGAAACCAAAGCCTGGACTAGCTGATTTGCACTTAGCCCCTTCCACAGAAAACAACTGAAAAGTATACTTGAGCTGTAACTGTTATTATCAGTTGCTTTTCATGGTGACAACAAATGACTATTTTTAAAAAAGCCTGAAAACAGAATTAACTCTTTCCTCAGCCGTGCTCCCCCTGGGATGGCACGGTCAGCTGTTGTCACAGTTATGGATCTGTGGACTTTGGGCTGTTTTATATTGCCATTGCAATACCCTGCACAGAGCTGAGCACATGGTTTTCAACAGTGACTGGTGATTTGGAGTCCCTCAGCTCCTGCTGGATAGCTTGGCATGTCCAGGCTTTGGAAGGAGGTTGCTTGGGTGCTTTTCTTTTTAACAATCAGGATTTTAGTGGATACTTCAGAAATGGATGCCAATTCCCGGTAAGACCTTTGGCTTCGAAGTGTAATGATTCATTAAAATTTTGACACAGAAGTGTGTTTCTGGCATTAAAAAAGCCCTGTCCTGGATTCATCTAATCTCCCATCCGGTAAGCACTGTAGCAGCTGCATCAGGAGCGCGGTCACACCAGGCTTTGTGTGGGACCAGAAGTTCAGCACCTCTCCACCAACCATCTGCCTCTGCACCCCATCAGTCTGAGTCCTGTCCTGATCTTAGTGCCTACTCTTATATTTGTGCTGTCCCTCAGCTCTAGAAGGTCCCAAACTCTCTGGGGTTGAGATCTGATTCCTTATCCATGCCTGAAAGAAAACCTAGTGTCCAGAAAATGGTGAAAAAAAACAGAGGAAATATTTCAAGGAAAAACAAAGGAACAAAAACACACACAAAAAACAACAACCAAACCAAAAAGGCCAAGACATCAAGAGTTTTATTTTCTGTGATTATGCTTATGAACATCTTCCATGCTCCCAAGGATAGAAACTTGGCAGGTGCTTGTTGCTCTCCTGGGATGCTGATGCAGTTGTAGGACAATGAAATCAAGAGGGGATGGGCAGAAGGGCCAGAGGTGGGGGACAACCACCCCCCTAGTATCCAACACTCCTTTCTGTAGGCAACAAGAAAAACTGAATCATGAATCTTAAATCATGTCCTAGGATGCTGTGGTTTAATTTATGTCTTTCTTGTATTTTAAGACAATCAGATTTAGCTGGATGGCAGGGGGGGCTGTAGCCCCTCTTTTGGGACTTTCTAATGCAGTGTTAGGCTCTCTAACTCATCCCTTTCACTGCTGTGGCTGCATGTAGCCGTGTAACCATGTGAGAGGTGAGGGGTGCTTCAGCTCTGTTAACCCAGAATTAACCACATCAGAATTTCTTTAGGTGCCAAGATAAATATGTGAGATCAGAAGCACGTATTCCTTCCATTCTAAAAGATCTCATAGCCTTCGATAACAGGGGAAAATCTACCAGAGCCATTTGTACAGAGAAGGCAACTGAGCCTGGAGGAACCAAGAGCTTCACCTTCACCTCCAGACAAGCTGGGCCAGTAGCAAACTGGGAACAAAGCCCTGACTCCCACAGCCCCTGGGCCAACCATCCTGCAATGGCAGTGTGTCTTTGGCAGCCGCCCTCGTGCCGTGTGCTGGCATGGAGCATCGTCCTTGGCAGAACACAGGGATGAAGTGGCTGAGGGGAGGAAATGCAGCAGTGCAGGGAAAGAATGTGACGATCAATAAGCACATGATTTTTAATCAGTTCAATATGTGGCCAGTGTCTGTAGGAAATCTGTTTGCAATCGTTTCTTATTAAAGACAAATGACAAACTGTTTTCCAGGCATAAACCCATGCCTTTCTTCTCTAGAATGCCAAGACAATTATTTGTGGCATTATTTTTTTCCCTTGCTTTCTTTCCCTTTTCACAAATGCTTCTCCCACACACGTGGAAACTCTGCATTTCTAACACATTTACAGTGGCAGGAGTTAATAAATAGAGTGTTGCACTGTTAAATAACAACAAGCTCAAACGTGGGGTGAAGAGGAGGGCCTCCCCACTGCTCAGCATGCTTTGATTCAAACCAAAGGAAAGAAGAAAACTCAGGGAAATTTGCAGTTTCAAAGCAGACATCTCTTTCATTATCTTTCCCAGTTTTCCTGAGCGTTAAGGCAGAGTGTACTGTGCATCCGCAGATCTTCCCAGGCCATGCACATGGTGTAAGGGGAGGAATATAGAGCACTAAAGTGGATGTTTAGCAAAAGATGAGCAAGACAAGTAGGAAAACAGGCATTCTGTTTACTTAAGGGATTGCTCTGGGTCTGGCTTGAAATATTTCTCAGAGGTCAGTAGTACACTTGCTTGTCCTATTGGCAAATGCAGAAGTTAGAACAGAGTCAGTAGGTCCTGTAGGAGTCAGTGTTGCTCATGGAGACCTTTAAACAGTCTGATATGTGACTTCAGCTTCCATCTGTGGCTCCTGAAGGGTCCTTATGCTGATCAGAAATCCCTCCTGTTCCCTATCTCTGTTCAAGGCAAAGCTGTATGTAAATCTGCAAATGCAGAAAGTCAGATGCCAAAAAAGGGTCAGATGGTCCCCCTCAACCCTAAAAAGCTATTGCACACTGAGGCAAAGGGCAGATTCTGGCAGTTCCACTTGGAAGAGAAAAAGACTTCACCAAAACTGCCATTACAAGAATTGAAACAGCTAAAAGCAAATCTCTACCACCCTGTCCCAAATGCTGATGCACTGGCCACTATACAATTGTACAAAACAAGAGCCTTGCCCAGGCATGAGCACTTGTTTGCTTAATTCCAATTTTTCAACTCAGGGGACCCTCCTGGCATGTGCTTCAGAGGTTGTGCATTGTTGAGGCTGAATAGAGCCATCAGGACCTGGCACTAAAGAAACAATAAGGTAATCACAGCTAGCTTTACAAAGTCAATCTGAGACTGAAATGAAGCATGATTGCATGAGTAATTGAGAAACAGGTAGATAGACTTTGGTAAGGTAGTATTTTTCTCTTATTTTAAGTATGGAGAGGACACATCATCTCAAATTATATTTACATCCTAAAAAGTGTGCATACATAGTTACACCACAGTTGTGACCAATTCATTCAATCTCCAGTGATTTCTTTGCAGTCCTCATTTTTCTGGTGTTGGTAGTTGTTCCTTCCTTCCTTGATGCAACTTGCATCAGAAACCTGGCCAAAAGTGAAACTGAGTGCACCCCCAGGGTTTGCTGCAGGATTCTCCTGCTGACATCTCAGACCTCTGAGAGCAGACAGCAGCCATTTCTTGCCTGTCTTTTTGCTTCTCCTGATACATCCACACCAACCCACGCAGGGCAAGGAGTGTAAATCAGAAAAGAGAACAGTGTGACAGCTCTGTATCTGCAGGGTTGGTGCCTTTGAACAGTGCTATACATGAGGGCTGAGATTAAAGACAGAGTAAATTGCATCACTCGCATCCTGCCTGCTTCTTTCCTTTAGATGTTCATATGGAGAGAGAGATCATGTGGACACAGGGAGACAAAAGCTTTTAACCTGTAATATCCTGATAGTGAGAATTGTCAACACAGCTCAGAAAAAAAAGGTTCCAAAATGTTACACTTGACAATACCATTATGAGCTACGAAAACAACTCTGAAATGGTGGGACATGAATAATCGAGTGAAATGAAGCAGATGGAGGGAGGGATCGACACACGCTTAAACATATAAATGAGGATCTGTATCTCGGATGCAGTTAGGCAAGTGACTCTTAAAGAAACCAAATGGAATCATTCAAATGAATATCTTGGAAGAGCCAAGTCTGTATCAATACAAAGAGCCAAAGTGAGATTTGGCGTGAATTCCTCACCCTGTTACAGATAATAAGGTCTGCGTCCTTCGAGGAGCCGTAGTTTCATTCATCCTTCTTCTGCATATCTTGGTACTTTCTGGGCATGATAGGCTTTTCCAGAATTGATTGGCATTGACCATCTGGGCCAGAGTTTCAAAGGAATTTTGTCTCCTTTGAGACAGGGAGCAGATTGCATGTCACAGTGCTCCTGGAGGGTATTGAGTTGGTTTGAAAATCTGGCCACAAGTGACACAAGAGAAGCAGCTGGTTGCTGATCACTTACAAATGTGATGCTAAGCCTTTGCAAAAAATCCCATATTGGGCATTTGAGGGTGCATGCAGTCAGCTTCATCTTTTGATATGGGGTCTTTAGCAAACGTCACAACTGAGAAATATCTTTGCTGTGTTAAGTTTTTGACATCAGTGCTTTCCTCTCTGTCTGTCTGTCCTGCCAGCAGCCAACTCTCTGATTGCACTCTAAGGGTCTTTTTGTGCATTTACATTCTTCTTTCAATTGTCGCTTTCTTTCCAGTGCAAATAACAGTGCTAACTGCAAGGAAGGCCTTTGAACTAAGTGATTTCATCCAGTTATAAGTCAGGGACCTGTGGGTATGTTAGAAGAAAGTCTAACCTCAGATAAATCAGATTGTGTATTTCCACAAATTACTGCTTTATGAAGAAGAGGGAAAATTTACATTCAGAGAGAAAGTAGGGGAAGGTTATTATGGGAGTGAAGGGAGGAGGGGAGGGAGAAAAGAAGGCAAGCTATGCACAGAATGGGCCAGATATTTTTCCTCTTTTATTTCAAAAATCCCTGCCAATATGCTAGCTGTGCCATCTGGCATCCATGATAAATTTGACTATGTGTAATTGCAAGCTGCAGAGAATTTTAAAGAGGTTGGAAATTTCTCTTTCTAGGTTCTTATGTGGCCATTATCACTGTAATCATTGAATACAGGAAAGCAACATTTTCTTTTTTAATACTCTCCTGGAATGAAAAGCTCTTTAGTCACTTAACTGTCTTTTTCACTTCAGTTTGTTTCATTTGAACAGTAAAGCAAAGGTGATGTTGGTACCCTCCCCATCCTCCATGAATATTTCATGTAATTTTAAAACTGTAATTTTATAGAGACAGAGAACATAACATTAATCTATTTCTAAACAAATTCCCACCACAGATTTGTAAATGAGGAGAAGAGTTTTAAACTTTTAATTTACATTTCAGCTTTTCTCCATTTCTTCTGCTCTGTTTTCTTTTCACATTTCATTTGAGAGATGAACCTCCATCAGTCGTTTCCACTTCCAACTATTTAAGCATTCTGCTTCTCATGTATTATTTTTACATTTCTGGAGTATGAGACTTCAGTAAAGCTGAACCAGAGAACAAGCCTTCAAAGGAGGCCTTGCCAAGCCCTTTTCTGTATGTATCCATCTGGTTGTCTGATATTTTTTCCTTTCTAGCATTTGCATTTACCCAGACAAAAGGTAGAGATTTTATTCATCATTATGTCGAGTGGGGGATGAAGAATCATCTAGGGATTCCTGTGCCCTAGAGAAGACCTGGCTCCAAAATGGCTCTTGCACTCTGTACAGCTACTGGGGGATGTTCTCATTTGGCTGTGACTGCTATGAGACCATGCACAAGCTCTGTGCACTTAAAGTATGCCACGTTTGGGTCACGGTTCTCCCCATCCCAACGCACCTCTGCACTGGAGTTAAGCGGGCAGCAGCAAACCTATCAGTTCAGTACCACCTGCCAGTCTGTGCTGAGTCAGAAATTGATGGCTGAATGGGTGCTGGATGCCTTCCAGTCATGAGAGTGATGGGGCATGGCACCAGAGGGGCTGTAGCATCCCACAGCACTCAGAATAACCAGGGAGTGCTTGTTGTTGAGCAAAGAGGCACCTCTGCTGCATTCCCTATAAGTGAAATGAAGTTCCCCTTGGGCAGAAGTTGGGTGTAGACAGCCTGAAGTAGCAGCAGGAGGAGAACAAGCAGACATACGTAGTGCAAATAACAAGATTTATTTGTGGGAGGAGCAACAGGTCTGCAGCCTTCTGACTCCTGTGCCAGCAATGTTAGCGCACCAGCAGATCACAACCAAGCTCTCACCTCTGCCTGCCATGTGTTCATCTGGTTGCTCATCAGCTTATTTCAGTGAAGGGAGCCAAGCTACTTTAAATAGTAGATCGCTGCTAGCTTAATTTGTTTTGATCGAAGGTCATTAAGGAATGACCACAGCAGAAGCTCAGCCATCGCCACAGGGCGCTGAGGACAGGTGGCAGACGGTGGGGATGCATTCCTTCCTATCCTCACAGATGGTGCCCGAAGAAGACCTGTTTTCACAGCACCGGTCTCAACTCCTCAGAGAAGAGCAGAATTACCCAAATCGTTCCCTCAATATCTTAATAGATCAACTGTGCTCTGCCTTCACATCAAACATCTTGCTATAAAAATAATTTGTTTGGCGGCAAAAGAAAAACCTGAGCAGGAGGGAGGGATGTATTTTCCAGGGATGCAAAGGCATCCCAAGTTGTGAGCAGTGGGTGATCAAACAAGGAAGCTGAATCGGGTGTGTCAGACAGGGCATCAGCACCAAGCAGCCCAGAGCAAGCAGCTTTGCACGTGCATGTTCCAGTTTTGACTCTGATGCTGGTGCTGCAACTGGCTGTGGGTGACAGCACAGCTGGGTACTGCAAAAGCAGCTGCTGCCTTCAGCTGTGCACACCAGCTCCTTCCAGGGATCCAGAGGAAATGTGCAGTAATTGCGCAGAGCTTACCACAGACTGGTAAGGGAGGTCTGCAGCCTTACTTGCTGCCCCTGCCAAGGCACTGGATGCAGGCAGTGCAGGAAGCACCCAGGTACATCTGTGTGGGCATGTGCTGAGTGTGAGTGTAGCCCTGTTCCTGGAGTGCCACAGCAAGCAAGCCCTTAGCCTTGGGGAGCTCAATCAGAAAGCAGCCTTGGTGGGGAAAGTTGGTATGGAGTTCAAACAATGTCACTGTCTCCTCACTGATAAAGGAGACACAGAAGTCAGGACTGGTTTAACAACCTCCTTTCTCAGAAGTTCCCAGCCATCAAATTTCAAGGGTTGCTCCTTTGATCTTGAAGGAACTAGAAAAGATGTCTTTTTTCTTTTTTCTTTCCCTTTTCTTTTTCAATTCCACGAGCACACCCTGGCACAGTACCTAACCCAGCATAGCTCAAAAGGCGTCTGCTACTCTGAATTGTTTCTGTTTCTAGCTGGTCTCTTAATTATTTGAGTCTTGCAGAAAAGGGAAGGGAAGGGGAGAAAAGGAATGCTGTCGGTTTGAGCATCTCACTAAGTGAAAATGAGAAACCTTAGAGAGGGAAAAAGAAATTGGTACAGTCTGTAATTGCTTTTGTTCTTCAACCACTCAGGAAATAAATTTCTGTAAAAAAAAAAAAAAAAAGAAAGAAAATGTCTTTGAACATCCAAAGCAGACAAGAGCCAATAAGGGCACTGTCTTTCCTTAAAACACAACCCCTTTTTCTCAGCCCACTTTCACTCCTTCTCATTAGTTCAGATAACTCTCACAGCGCTAATTCATTAGGTTCTTCCAGGATTATTTCCCTTCAAACAGCTGCTGAGGAAATAGAAATAATCTCCTCGTGGCTGATTGAGCCCATGATTGCAAGCACAAGGGATACGTCTGCTGCGGCGCGCAGGCGGTGCTGGGGCTCAGCCCAGGGCGGCTGCTTGATGTGCAGGAGAACAGAGGGAGCGAGGATGGGAGACCTGATTTGGACTGAGTTCTACAAATCGCATTTGTTCCTCTATAACTCACAGCCAGGACTGAAGGAGGAATCCATCTCTGAAAGCGAGAGTTTCTCCTATGACTGCAGATTGGTTTTCATGGAGTGAAGGTTAAGTAGATCCTAGAACATGTGAGGTTTTTTTTCCCCTCTTTTTCCCGCCCTTTCACCGTCATCTCACAGCTGCAATAACTGTGAGTATCATTCTTCTGTCTGAGTAATGGCTATTTTCCAGTGGCAATTTCAGTCTCCCTGTGCCTCTCTGGGAGGCTTCGGTCCCAGGCAGGCAGCACATGTGCAGTCAGAGTGAGGGTGATGATGATCCACCTTCAAACTGAGCACCTCGGCTAATGCAAATACTGAGGGAGAAAGGTTAAAGAATCAGAGAATCATAGAATCAGTTGATTTGGAAAAGATCACTGAAGGTCATCTGGTCCAACCCCCTGCAATGAGCAGGGATACTCTGAGCTCCATCAGTACTCAGAATCCTCCAGCCCTGACTGTGGGTGACTGCAGGGATGAAACACCAGCACCTCTCAGGGCAAACTGTCCCAGTGCCCCTTTGACAGTGCCCAGTGACACTTTTTAAGCTTCTTCCTTCTTTTTCTTCCAAAGGCCTGAAAGCAGAATCTAGAAGCCTATCCTGTAGCCCAGGATGCTGCAGTGGTCTGAACTGCAGTAATGAAAACACATAGAGTAAATCCTAAAGCTCCATCACTTTCTTGCAGTCTGTCTCTGGTCTGCACAGTAAATCCCCAGTCGTAGAAGCAACAGGAAAAAAATAAGGTGTCCTCCCTCAGTGGGGCATGGACCACGATGGGATCCAGCCATAGTTTTGCCCCAGCCTTAGTGAGCAGCTGCTGGACAGGTGTCAGTGAGGTGCTGCATGCCTCAGTTTCCCCATCTATGAGAAAGAGAAAAAGCAGAGAAGCATACACAGTCCTGTGCAGGATAGATAAGGTTCTTTGTGCATGGAAGGTGGTGCATAACATCCTCCCTGCTCACAAATTTCCTAGTATACCTGCTGTAGAGTGCAGCCCCAAAGGCTGCCCAGGGCTGGGTCCTGCTGGTGCCTAAGCACAACGGGAGTCAGCCCTTGGTCTGAGCAGAAATCACTTTTCTGCACCCATTTTTCGCTTTCTTACCCATCTTCTTGCCTTCTTTTTGATGAGATCATCTAAATCCAAGCAACATGGAAAGACCTTGTGTCTGTGTAAATGCCAACAGCTTTTTATTCCTCACTTGCCAGCCCTTCACAGGTTTTCTGAGGCATCGGTGCATTTTGTAAAGCTGTTTCCAGCTCTCTCTTGGCATTTCTGGAATATAAGACAAATTATCAAGGACTCAAAATAGCACAAAAGTTGTCATTTGATATCATTAGTCAGCCAGATATTTCATTATGGTCCCACATATCTTCTACCTGTTTAAGCAGAACCACACACACCTCAACCTTTTTTCAGACATACAGCAAAGAACCCAATGACCAGAGGATCCCAGCACTTGAATATCTTCTTTTTTTTCTGCCTGTCTGTCCATCCATCCCCCATTTCCTCCCCAAAAAAGCTAAAAATAGCCCAACATGTGAGCTGCAATCTGACGTGAGGCTACCAGCAGCGATGGGGATTTGCAGAAGGCAGCCGGGTAGCCTAGCAACAGGGTGCAGCTATTTGAGGCTGGTCCAGGCAGAATGCAGCACGGGACTTGGTTTTCCTTGCTGTGGGGGCAGTAGTAGGATGAAGGCAAGTTGTGCCCAAAGAGCAGAATGTACCAAGGGTTGTGGGTGCATTCATACTTCTGTCCTGCTGTGACTGTTTTCCAGTAGGGCTTGCAGCTTATTGATGTGAACATAGAGGTATTGATAGCCTGCTTGCATCAGTGGGGTGGAAAGCAAGTCCTGGAATTTATTAGGGCTGGGGTAGAGGAAGTTACACCTGAAGAAAAATGCCTCTGTGTCAGAGCATCCTATAAGGGTCCCTATATACTCTGTGTTGAAGGGAAGGTTTGTCTCTAATCGCATCCTTCACGCACACAGAACCAAGATTCACATGATAACTGGAGGGAATCTTGTGCAATTTATGGGCTCAGCCTGCATCCTCATAGCCCACGGGGCTTTTGCTGGAAGCTTCAGCAGTGCTTCATCAAACTCTCATGTCGCATCCTGACAGGGCTGCCCTTTCAAACTGACTGCATGGCAGCGATTCAATGTCCCTTAAATAACATCTGGCCCTTCTTTTAAATGCTTGGTTCTTGGAGCCTGCAGCAGCAGCAGCATCGCCCACCCCTCAGCGTAACATTGGGTGACAGCAGGTGAGGGCTGAGCCGTTCCTCATGGGCTCGCGGGTCACCTTGATTCAGGTCTTTAATCTCAGCTTTGGGAAGGAGAAACAATGATATTTACCCCACTTTGTGTGGCATTCTGCAAACTAGGCATGAAAAACACCTGTAAAAATGCAAAGCGTGGCTGTGATTTATTTAACAGCTTTCCCACCCCAGTCCTCAGCCTCTTCATTAAAAGGATTGGCAACGGTGCTGAATGCAGGAGAAAACAACCTGGCAGGTTCCTGAAACAAGTCTTGGAGGAGGCAGCAAAGAGGGCTCAGCTGGAGGGGAGCTCTAGCACGCTGACTAAGGGATGAGAGCAGAGGGGACACCTTCATCTGCAGGTATAACTCTGCATGTAGAAGGGTGCTGGCAGGAAGGAAAACGAACCAGAGCAGCTCTTGTGACTGCAAGGCACAATGTAGAGCAAGGCATGGCACAGCTCTGCTCTGGGAGGTAGGCAGAGACGTAGCCACGGTGACAGTGTGAATGTGTGTGACGTGGCACAGGGTTTTGAACCACACATAGCGTCCCTTTCCTGAGCACAATGGACAATTTGTCACTTTCACTGACAATTAAAATAGCCTGCTGAGGACAAGGCTTCGCTGTCAGGATCAATAAGTGGTCATCTTCCCTTTCCATGCTTACTGTGACCAGTCTGCATTCATCGAAACGCAAATCTATTGCCAGCCCAAAGTCTCAAATGAAATGGGGAAGAGAAGACCACAAACAACATACAGGGGACTGATTCCCTCATGCCAACACTTTTAGTAACACCCTCATCAGCCAATGTACTTTGGTGCTGAATCATGGTGAACAGGCTGAGAAGTCTGGTAAATGATCTCTGCACTCCTCAGCAGGGACTTCCTGCATTCATCTCTAAAGAGGGGCATTTCATTTCCATCATCCCATGATAATTGATCTCAGAGAGGTTTCTCTCCAAGCTCTCCAGATGTATTTGCAGTCAGCTCTCATCCATATTTCAAAATGCTCTTCAGCCCAGAGAGGAGAATTTGTAAAAGGTTTATACATCTACGTGTTTTATGAGTGGCATCAGCCACAGAAACTTTCAATGCAGGCTTCTGTGTTACTGTAAGCATTCAGTTGCACCTGAAGAGATTCCTTTTCTCCACTTTGCTGATCATACACAAGACCAAGCTCTCATGGACACAGCACCCCGCAGGTAAGCAGCAGAGTTGTGTTTGCCCTTCCATTTCCCCCAAGATCTCAGCGCCCATCTTCACTTCTCTCATCTTTCCTTCCCTCCCAGCTCCTCTCTCTGCTGCCACTGAATAAAGCTGATGCAGTTCTCCCTGCAAATGGCTGTCCTGTGTCCTTCTCTCAAAAGCAGCTGTGACTTTTGGAAGAAGCAAGTTCACCTCTTCTGACCTGTGGAATGGCTTCAGATATTTCATAAGAGCCCAAAAAGCACTGAAGCAGACCGTTCTGCAGTCTCTTTCACCCTGATTTAACATCAGATCTCAGGTCTGAAATGTCATCAAGTTAAGCATATAATGATAAAGCTAGGTCCCACAGCAGCGGATCAGTTAAGCGTGTACTTTAATTTAAGCACGTGAGTAATCTCACTGAGTGTGTATGGAAACTGAGTTGTAGGGTGAAGAAGTTCTTTGTCCCACTGAGGAGTTTGTAACCTAAAATATTGGTGCATAACCAGGAAAACGTATATATAGTCATCTTAAAGCTCTTACTGGGGAGATTACTTAAGTACAGATGCAACTGTGGCAATGCTATGGGTACTCGGCTCCTGCCAGGGGGTCTGAGAGCTGTACAAAATCCATGTGTTTTACCTTTTATTTCCTAAGCTAAAATTAATGCTGTGATACCCAAAGTGCATCCTCAATGCATCCTTTGTATCTTCTGCTGTAGCAGATCCTGAAGACTTAAGTAAAACTGCTGCTTCATTCCCGGGGAATAGAGACTGAAACGCAACTCAGTAGTTTGCCTTTTCCATATTTATTGCTTCAGCGCTCTGTCTGGCAAGGCTCTGCATGGCTGAGCTGCAGCTAAGAAGGATTTAGAGGCTTTCTGCCTTGTTCTCTACCCAAAAGGAGGACCAGAGTTGCCTGATGAATCTCATCCAGTACACTGGGTGAAACGGGGGGAATTTCCTGATTCTTTCTATACCAGCTGTGCCCCCTGGAGCTGAGAGAAACCCCAATGGTTGCATCACCACGACCTCTTGGCTCTCAGAAGAGCTGCTCGATATTTTAGTGCAGCATCCCCAAGCCCCATGGAGGGCCCTGCTCTTGTCCTGAGCTCAACCCACACTGACGTGCAGAGTTAACCTGGGGGGGGTTTCATCCCCACAGCCAGCCTCCATTATGCCAGATTTGCTCTCTGGCTTTGTTTCCTAGGCTTTCATTTAGCTGCACTGCTTCTGCCTCCTTTAGCCCCTCGCTTGAAAAAACTGCCTCCAAGCCCAGCATCCTCTCAGTTCCCTGACACACAGATTAGCTAACAGCTACAAGTAAAGGCACCAGCTTTGCTTTTCTGGAAGGGATTAGTGTGCTTCCAGAAGAATATCAAATCCACAAGCTGGTCCTTTTGTTCTGCTTCACTTTGTACACATGTGTTTTTGTTGAGCCTTATAAAAAAGAAATGAAAAAAAATAGGGGGGGAGGGAGGGGGAGTGGGAAGGGAGAGAGGAAGAGACAGATTGCTTTGCTATTGCCTGGTGTTCTTTCTCTTCAATTCTATCAGGGATGGAGAGGAGGCAGTAGTGTCAGCGCAGCAGTGGATGCTGCGGATGGTGCAGCTCGCCATTGTACGAGTCAGATGTTAATAATTAGTTAGCAGTTGAGCGTGCAGGGGGTGGAGGGGGGGAACTGAATTTACATGCATCACTACAGTGGCCTTTAAAAGTCTTAGTATGAAATATGCATGGCTGCCCATGCATTATTTATTCAGCAATGAATAGAATTTCCCAAAGATCAGACTCGCAGGTCAAGACTGACAAATTTGGCAGAATTAAGCATCGTGTCTATCAGCCCAATAGCAGATATGAAGGGGAACAGTGCTACAGCATGTAAGGATGGCTGCTTTGTTGCATAAATCACACTTAGAAGGACATGCAGGGTTTACCCCATCCAAGCAGCACCTTGCCAGCCTGCTTTCAGCAGAAGAGAGTGGTGTATTTCCATTCATCTTGGGTTCAGCTTGGTCCCACTCCCCCTTTCCACAATGAAAAGCTTTTTAACGCTAAGTATCTGTGGCAGAATCTCATCTTTTTGATCCTCGAAGCACCATTTGTTTCAGGTTTTCCTGTCTTTATTCTGTCATCAGCTAGGCAGCTTGAATACAACCTTGAGGCTTTCAGCTGACAAATGCCCCCAGAATTCTCCCTCTCTCTCTCTCTTTTTGCCTTTCCAATTGTAATTCTTGTTTGAAAATAATTTTGTGCAGTCTCTAGCCTGGCTGCCACCAGAATACCAATGAAGCACGTCTGAGACAGCAACTCTATTTTCACTGGCTGGTCTGATCCAGTATCAGGCAGTATGCAGCCCCTACCAAATTTGTGCTTCCCTCACTGTACCCACAGGGAATCATCGCAGTGTGCTGCAAGCTGAGCTGCTCAGCAAAACCAGTGCTGTCTGACAGCATGTCCCCACAGCAGGGAGCTGCTGGCCCTCACAGCACGGAGTGTGCAGGGCACCCAGCTCTGCAGCCCAGACCAGCTACCAAGGGTCATTAGCTAATGAGCAGAGGAACTTCTGGCCATCTGTGGGCTCTTATGGTGGAGAGAGAAATCAGGAATGCTGGGAGTTCTCTCCCTGTCATGGCCAGAAAGCCACACAGACAGGCACACATCAGGTTTCTTTGCACAGCTTAGCATAAAAAGGAACGTGTTTAACTTGCATGAGGGTCTCCTCACACAGACATTTGTTAATAGAGACTTTCAGCTCTGCTGGGCAGACCCTTGACATGGGATGAGCGACAGGTATTGAAGCTTAATAAATTCCAGCCCATTGCTGAGTGGTGGCAGGAGAAGATCTGTACTCACACTGCTTTCCTTGCAGGTCTTCCAGAAGTTTTGGATGAGAAGTAATTCCCTTCTGGTGCGGCTGTTCCAAGAGTGGACAGGACAGGCAGACACTGGGCAGCCCAGCAGGATTTAGGGAGGCAAATGGCCTGGGGGGGCGAGAGGGGAGAGCTGAGAGGGAGGCAGTTTGATGGAAATCCTGTTTTCCACAACAGATGCCATGCATGGAGATGAGCAAAAATGCAAGCATGGAGGAGAACTGTGGCACAGCACTCTGCAGCAAGGCTTTTTGAAGCCAAAGGCTTCAAAACTCTATGGAATGCAGACTGGAAGACTCCAGCTGAAACCTTTCTTACTTTGGCTCACTCCTATCATGGATGACTTTTCCTGATCACAACCCTTTCATCTGTGGAAACGCTTCTTGGCTGAATTGAGCTGCTGCCTGCATGCTGGATCTCTCCCATGGAGACAGGAGATCTGGGAAAGGATACATCACTCATCCACAGAGGCAGCAAACATCTTCTGTCTCGCTACTGTGTCACCTACTTTGTGCTTAGGGTCTGTTTGAGCCCTAAGTCTGCACTCAGAAAATAAATGAAAAATGAGGTTGTGTGAAACAGGCATAAACCTGCACACGCTAAGAAAGCTGTGGGGCTTATCAGCTTGGTGCACTGTTGTTCCTCTATCAGGTCAGCAAGCTTCCCCATTGCTGCTCCCCTCATAAATGCATAATACACATCCTACAAACACAGAACATCTCAGGAGCAATCTATTCTGGAGCTTGCTTGAAAATTGCTGTTTGCTGTAACGGCACCCAAGGGAGCACTGCTCTCTAATATTTGTTTAAAGCAGACTGGTGAAAGTGAAGTAATGCCCTCAGATGCTCCTCACTGACTGCAGGCTGCTCCCCACAAGATTGGGCAAAATTGAATATCTGAGCAGAGCTGCAAAAGAATGTTTTGCTCTGGAGTGAGGGGTCCAAATCCAATTGAAACACAGAGGTAGAGGAGCAAAAGGCAAATAATTTTCTACAGTTGGCATTTGATGCCTACGTTGCTTCCCTAAACACAAGCTGCCATGGGGCTTGCATGGTTGTCTGATTAGGGAGTCATTTTTTTAAACAGCTATGTGATCTTATCATAAACTTGGAAGAGTGAGAAGGCAGCTGCAGTGGCAGGGGGAGACTTTGCCTCTTGCCAAAGCCAAGATGAGCAGAAGTATTTGGGAAGACTTGAGCTCTGAATGTCTTTAGGAAAGAATCCAGTGGGACAAAGCTGTCAAGGTGACAGCACTTGCCATGCACTGACTTCTGTGATGAAGCCAGAGGGAGAAGGAGTACAGTACTGTCGGAGAATAGCTGGAGGCACCAAGTACCTGCCTGCCTCAACGCACACCACTGTGTTTCTGCACTGGGGAGATGGGAGGGCTGTTTCTGCACCTCTCACACCCTAGAGAAGTTCTGTGGGCAGACCCCACTGTTCCCCTCCCACTCACAGTTGTGCCCAAAAAATAATCACCCCCATGCCCTTTTGGGGGGTCCAATGCTGTTGCCTTTCCCTGCCCAAGCAGTGGTGCCTGGTCCCACAAGGGGCCTAGTGCTTCCGCTGTTCCTCTTCCTAATGGCAGCAGCAAAACCAGATCTGGAAATTACCCATGCAAGGTGTATGAATCCTGGCATTAATGTTTGCAACATACTCAGAGATCTCAACAGGGAAACTGCTTTACAGTGAAATATTTAACAACATAGATCCCTACCACCTTGCAGGAAGGCACCAAGTGACCCGGGAGGCTTTTTCTTCTTCCTCAGCCTCTTGGTTTCTCCATGCAAACTATGGTTCACAGGGTACAAGATCATCTGCTGTTCATTTGTAAGGAATATCTTCATGCTATTTCCAGGGAGGTAGGAGGGCTAATAATAGAGTGTAATGCTGACTCTTTTGTTGCTTGAGTCATATTTATCATTAATTCAGCTACCATGCACAGATGCAAAGAGAGATCTAAAGTGACGGTCCTTAAAAAATATATCGTTTGAAATAATTCCAGGCATTGTTATTCCTATTGCATGCTGTCGTGTTCATCGTTATCAGAATGGCTCTGTGAAATTGCCGTGGATGTACAAGGCTATTTTCATAATTCACTCTTGACATGCATTCTGGGCTGCTGCTTTTATGGTGGACTTCTGCTTCTTGCCTTTAATCATTTAGGTTGTATATTGCTTTCTGTGCATTCTCATTGCAACAAGCAATCATCACAGAGCAGGTATATATCTCTCCTCAATGTGATACTTGTTCGTACTGTGAGCTCATGAATTCTCATCATGCCTCAATTTATCCTCATGGATTGGAGCCCTTTGAGAGACAACCAGTGTTGCACGTGGAACTTGCTATGCTTCACTTGGTTATTTGTAATCACAAAATACTGAAATCAACCCTTTTTGAAAGATTTCTTACAACCCCTTGTGATTCCTGTAGTAACTTCCATATGAAGACATCCAAATGTACATTACCAAATGGGATTTGTAGCACTCCTGGAAATAAAAATATTATTATTCCCTCTTCATGGGTAAGGAATTTGAGTAAAGGAAAGGAAGCATAATTAAGGTTGTGCTGAAATAGTGTTGGATAGAATAGGATAGCATGAAATCAAATATAGCTCTGACCTCCTAAATCTCACTTCATTAATTTAAAATTTTAATGGTGTATCTTTCTTACCCAGAGGGCTGTACATTGATGTACTACCATCAGGGCATTTTTCTGCAGTCGAGGAGGTTCAAAAGGGCTACAAGCCCTCATGTAGAGCTTGGTTGGGGTTCGATGTCTTGGCTACAGGCTCCACGAATGGAAAGACAGAAATGAGTTTTCTTTGTTTGAAGGTACACTTCCTAATGCTAAGAAAACTTTGTCATACTAAAAGAGTTTCTTTCATCCATTTAATGAAGTGGGCATGCTGTGTCTCTGCTGCCCTGGAGACCTCCGGCAATGGAAATCTGGAGCTACCTGTGCAGATGGCTTTTTGAACTCTGCAGAGCTGAGACCTTGTTTATGTCCCTGGAACCAGAATGAATTAGTGGACTTAAATTTCAAAGCTACTCCTTTTGTGTCCACCTCTCAGTAACCTTTAATTACGCCTTCATGCTCACTCTTGCAGGCTCTGTAATTGACCACAAATTTAGTTGTATGGCCCAAATCAAAGGCAAAGGCACATAACTGTATTAAGGTCAATTATCTTGTGCTACAGTTCTCCTGCAAAGTGAGCTGCTTCTGGTAAACCCTATTATTAAACAGGCGACCATTCAGTGCTGAAGTTGCTTCGGTTGTGCCTTTTCCTCAAAGCTGCACTAACAGGTCATCAGCGTCACAGAGGATTGCAGCATGGAGGCAAACAATAAGGCAACCAAATCTCTTTGCATGCTTCTCATCAAAGCTTGAAATGCATTAAAAAGGAACAGTTGATGGCAGACTGTGATTTTGTCTGTTTTACATCCTGCTCTTCTGGAGAGTCTAACATCTGAACCTATCAAATATTACCATATTAATTATCTAATATCCTCTTGAATTAGTAGGCATTTAACAAATGAAAATGGAGCCTTCAGAATTCAGTTTGTCTAAAGCCAGTCAGCAGCCATCAGCAGCAAAGGATCATAAAGCCCAGAGAAGGGAAAAGCCTATGAGAACACTGGGTCACTTCCCTCTTAACGCAGGATTATTCTTAAAGAATAATAGGCTGAACTGAGTGCAGTAGAGGTTTTAAAACTCCATTTTAAAAGAAACTAAGACTGTTAGGATGATTTTAGTATGGTGCTAACTGGGAAATCAATCTATTCCCTTGTTTTCCATCCAAAAAAAATGCCAGAGAAATAAAACATCTATATAAACATGGAGAACCGTGTTGGGTAGAGTAATTAGGAAACTTCTTGATCTGTGAAAGACAAATTCTATCTTCTATATAGCAGTACAGATTTCAGCAGCTAGCAAGGGACTTCAAATTGCATGGTGTTTTCACAGCAAGGCATAGCCAAACAGAAATAGATCCTTGTATTGAACAAGGGGGAAAAAAAAAGAAAATCTACAGCACTGATGTTTTCTCCCTTGATACCAAAAGCTACAGTTAGCAGGGAAGTTTTGCACACACCTGACTTTGGGTGAGCACATGGTCAGGTGTGCACTCAAACCAGGTTGGTATTCCTAGCTGAATGGCATCAATTATCATTGTACATCTGCTACAGATAGCCTTCCTCTCTGATGTCTTTTCAAATAGGTGGCCTCTGCTGGAGTTGCAGATGCTTCTGCTGTTTGTTAGAAGTCATTGCTGTGTGCGGCCAAGCAGTGCTGATTGTATATCAGCTAGAAGCACCTGCAAGGTACAACTGCATTTCCCATCACACACCACTTTGCTCTGCTGTGGAATACTGCTTTGATTATTTTTTAAGAAATATCACATATATAGAAGAACATATATGGGGAAAATGTTGCCATTTCCATTTATACAGTATAAGACAGTGACTTTTAAGAAAAAGATAAGGAAATTGTTGCACTGTGTCAAAAATGAACTTAGTAACTGAATCAGAAAATAAGCACAGTTTAAGAGAGAAATGCTTCACATTCCACGAATGAGGGATTTCAATCACCAGATATCTACTGAGAAAAAAAACACGACGACCTGCAAGCAGTCCAGGAGACTCCTGGAGTCCATTAATGACAACTTTCTGGTTCACATGTTGGACAGACCCACCAGAAGTGAAGCATTGCTGGATGTGGTGCTCAACAACACAGAAGAGGTGGCTATAGGGGTCAAAAGGGGACATAGCCTGGCCTGCTGTGACCAAGCCTTGGTTGGGTTCATGATCTCGAGGAACACGGGCAGAGCAAAGAGTAGAGTCAGAAACCTGAACGTCAGGAGAGCAAGTTTCAGGCTTTTTAACGAGTTGTTGGATGAGATCTCCTGGGAAACTGTTCTTAGGCACAGAAGGAACAGAACAAAGCTGGCAGCACTTTAGGGATGCCTTTCTGGGAGGGTAAGAGTTCTTCATCTCCCAGAATAAGAGATCAGGCAGATGAGGCAGGAAACCTGCATGGCTGAGCAAGGACCTGCTGATCAGGCTGAGGGGAAAAAAAGGAAAAGCAGTGGAAGCAGCGATGGTGGCCTGGGAAGAGTACATGGATGCTGTCCTGATATTCAGGGATGAGATCAGGAAAGCCAAGGCACAGATGAAATTGAACTTAGCAAGAGATGTTAAAAACAGCAAGAAGGGTTTCTTTAGATACATTGAGCAGAAGAGACAGGCAAAGGAGAGTGTACTCCCTCTGATAAATGAAAAGTGAGAGCTGGCCTCCTCAGACATGGAGAAGGCTGAGGTACTTAATGAGGTCTTTGCCTTGGTTTTCATGGCCAGTCAGCCTATTCAAGTCTCGTGTCCGTGACCTTCTAAAAAGGGGTCAGGGGAGCAAAATCCCTCCCAGTGTAAGAGCAGAGCAAGACCAAGAGCATCTCATGAGGCTGAATGTGTACATGTCTATGGCTCCAGATGACACAGATCTGACAGTGCTCAAGAAGTAAGCACATGAGAATCTAATGAGGTTTAAAAAGAGCAAGCGCAAGGTGTTGCACATGGGTTGAAGCAATCCCAGATACAAGTACAGACTGAGAGATGAACTCATTGAAAGCAGCCCTGCAGAGAAGGACCTGGGAGTCTTAGTGAATGAAAAGCTGGACGTGAGCCAGCAGCATGCACTTGCAATCCAGAACATCAACAGCATCCTGGGCTGCATCTACAGATGGGTGGCAGCAGAACAAAGGAGGGGATGGGCCCCTCTTTACTCTGCCCTCATGAGGCCCCACGTGGAGAAACATGTTCAAACCTGGGGCCCTTACTACTGGAAGGATGCAGAGCTGTTGGAGCAGGTCCAGAGAAGAGCCATGAAGATGTTCACAGGACTGGAGCACCTCTCCTATGAAGAAAGATTGAGGGAGTTGAGCTTGTTTATCTTGGAGAAGGCTCCAAGGAGACCTCAGTCTTCCAATGCTTGAAGGGAGCTTATAAGAGGGAGGAGGACTGACTTTTCATACAGTCTGTTAGTGACAGTCTGATAGGACAAGGAGGCACGACCTCAAGGTAAAAGGAGGAAGATTGATGTTAGATATTAGGAAGAAATTTTTTACTCATAGAGTGCTAAGGCACTGGAACAGTCTGCACATGGAGACTGCAGGTACTCCATCCCTGGAGATGCCCAGGGCAGGTGGGATGGGGTCTTGGGAAGCCTGAGCTGATGGAGGGCGAACCTGCAGGGCTTAGAACTGGATGGACTTTAAAGGTCACTTCCAACCTAAGCCGTTCCATGACTCTCTGAATAAAGGGCACCTTGTTATGAGCTGAAGGTCTATGAATAATCCATTAACTGGAATCTGCAGAGGATTCAGTAGGAAAGCTATTGTTGTGTTTCCTTTACACGTGCTGGAATTCAATTTCATTTTGTATTCTTCTTTGACATTAAAATATTGATGTTTACATCACCAGTACACCTAGATGCCAAAACTCGTAGTGGGAAGACAGTCAAATGCAGCTAACAGGAAAATCAGGAAAAAAAAAAAAAATAAGTTCTCCTCTGGGAGATATATGGCTCCCAGCAGTTTTGTATTGTGAGGTGGCTTGTGCTGCCTCAAAAAGGAATTTTCACACTTTTATTTATTTATTTTACAGCTCAGGGTAAAAAGTAGTTTAGGATTTTAAACCCTGCCTGAAACAGCTTGGCTCTTCCTTTTTAATTTCCTTGTAGCCAGTGGCCAGGACAGTCCTCGAATCTACAGTGCCCTCACCATTAAAAGTAAATAGATAAATTCATCTAATTTCTAATCGAATCTTTGTTGAATTCATCTTTCAGCACTTCAAAGTCTTTTCCAGTTAAATAGCCCTCTTATATCAAATGTTCTCCCCATGTAGGTACTCACAAACTGTGATTAAATTGTATCTTAATATTCTTTTCAGTAAGTTTAATTGAACACTATAGCATCAGTTGAGGACCACCTCTTGGTAACTGATTTTCCAATGAATCCTAAAGCCACAGGAACTGATGAAGTGCCCCTTCTCTCCCTCCTCCTTTTTTTTCTCCCTCTATCAAATAAAAACAAAAAAAGAAGGCAAAGAATCAGTCTTCCTCCTTCTTAGGTGAAGCTCATTTCCAAGGCAGGTTGATGACATAACAAATGAAAATGTTAAAAGTCCTCCATGTTGCCAAGGTGCTCCTGGTGCTAAGTTCAAAAATGAATTTGAATAATAAAATAAATGGAATAAATTCTAACATATGTGGATAAGAGATATAGTCCAAGATGTGGAAGAAGAGCTGTTAAATGGTACCTGGCTGTCTGTTATCACACAAATCAGAATTGCTTTTTCCTCTTTATAACTCTCACCTGACCATACTGCAAGCAGGACTGCCATTCCCCAGTGATTGCAGGGGCCAGGGTGGAGCTGGAAGGCTCAAAACTTCTGCATCAAATTAAATCAATAACTGTGCTTATGAGACATGTTAGGAAGCACATGGCAGGGAGGGTCTGCTGTCAGCTACACTGAGTGGTAGGAGTGAGGGGAGCAAAGCATCCAGCAACTCTCCAACCTATGTAGAACCAAGGATGAGGAGGTGCTTTCTTCCTCTTTCCCCTTTCACTAAACTTTTTTTTTCCTGTTCTCATTGTAAGCAGTGAGAAAACAGCATCAAACAGCAGATTCCAACTCTGTGCAATCCCAGATTAAATGCACAATGTGATCTAAGGATACATAAACAGCTATTCCTCACAGCGCAGCAAGAGCTCCTTTTCCCAAGACAGCTAACAAAGCTCAGCATACTACAGATTCCAAAATAATCTAAAGCTTGTTAGAAATTTTGCAGACACCTTGCAAACAGAAGGTCTGACCAGCAGCCTGCTAACCTGTTCCAATCCCACATCGTGCTGCTAATAAAGCTTGCAGGAATTAGAGCTGCAGGAAAGTCTCCAGAGCAGCTGGGGGGCCAGGAGCTTATCATGCATGAGTACAGCTGGTGCAGATACCCTCATCTCCTGCCAGGAGGATTTCTCAAATTTTTTTTCTGAAGTTTTAAATCTAAAAACTCTGATCTGAGCCCAGTGCAGTACAAGGGATGCTTCAGTCAGCAAACTGGGGGTGTCTCACACTCTTGCCTTGCACAGTCCTTGGCAATGCTGAGAAACCTAGAAAATAAGCAATGGTGAGCTAAGACCTGGATATCAGCTTTGCCATGTCTGCCTCTGTATGTCACCCTGGCAAGGTGTCAAAAGCTGGAGCATTAATGTACAAGCAGAGCTGCACCCTCGCTGTTCACATGTATGTCTGATCTGAACACACTCCTCTGAAAATCTGCTTCTCTGCAAGTCTGTGCACATACATCCTCCTGCTTTAACCATGGGTAGGATCTGAAATAGTATCTATGTGACAGCTCTGAACAGATGGAAAATACGAGTGTCAATGTCTCAATTACTGAGCTTCTGTGTTTTCCCAGTGCTTACTACCATGCTCTGAAGAGCTAAGTACATGCAGTAAGCCTCTTGCCTGGGCTTCCATGTGCTGGGGTTTGAGTTTTTAGCTCTGAAGAGCACTGCTGAGAGCAGCTGAGCTGTTGTAGAGGTGTTTTCACTTTACTCTCTTAACTTCTTCCCAAACTGTAGGCACAAAGGCATTCCCAAACAAATGTCTCTTGCTCATCCACCACCGTTTTTATATACTGCCAGAGGGCGTGCTATGGGCCACTGCCAAAATAAAACATTAATTGCAAGGAGATGCTTTCAACGCCTAAGCTTCAATGAGGAAAAAAAAACAAAAAACAAAAAACCAAAAAAAGATCAGTTAGTTGCAGAATTGCAGTCTTTGGATCCTGCATCCACACAGCCACAGGCAGCTCTAGGGGCATGTATGCACCGAGTGGAGAACACAGTGCTATGATCTGGTTGTATTTGGTGCTTAGGAGTTGTGTGGTTCCCAGGTCAGTGGAACTCCATTGTTCTTGGTGCACATGTGTTGTAATTGGAAAGATTAACGCAGTAAAAAGGCAATAGAAGAGCAAACAACAAATGGACTAGTGCAGATGGAATGGCATTACAAAAGAAAGGTACTCACCTGTTTCTAAACATTGAGGCTTGCAGAAAAAACTCCAGAAGGGAGGAATCTCCAACCAAAGATCCTTCCCCAGTAGCAGCCAGCCCTTAAATGAAGTCTAAGAGAGGTGCAGCCAGGCTGCAGCCCTTCCAGTCGCACAGCTGAATTGCCTTCACCTGTGCTCCCAGGGCTGACCAGGTCCTTTCCCCAGGTGCTCAATCAGTGGTTCAGGCCATTACTCAACAGTTACCATACAACATCCAAGACAAACCCAGATAATGTCAGTGAAACTCCTCTTGACTTCAAAGTTAGGCCTGTTAGTATGCTTAACTGGGGGTTACACTGGAAAACATCCATTAAAAAAGTCAAAGATGCATTGCTCCAAATGGCTGAGGAATGTTTAGAATAATTTTCAGGAACATATGGTGTGTGCACACTGGTTCCTTTTCTTCTTGCTAATATGTTTCTGGTTGCCCATTCATCTTATAATTAACAAACCCACTGGGATCAATCATTGTTTCCAGCAGCTTAGTGTATAGCTGGCCTGGAACCATAGCACAGTGTGACATATATCAGCTAGTTCCCATACTCTGGCAGCCAAAAAAAAGATCTCTGCGATGCAAAGTTGTTCCCAGCACCTTGGTGTGCTTTAACCTCTGAGCTGCCCATGCTGTGCCTCATGGAGCTGCTAGACATGGTTTGGCTGCACCACTCAGCCTAAGCTATGGGGATATTGATTATTTATGCCCCAGCTGCCTTATAGGAGAGAAAATCAGCATTCCCAGGAATGCAACTGAAGCAGGTCCAGCTCGTGGTTCGTTCACGCAATGATTCTTCTTCAGGAAATGAGTATTTGAATCTGTTATTCTTGAGGGAAGTGCTTAATCAGAAGCGTAATCCTAAGCAAGCTTGCATGGGTGGGTGGGTTTTTGGAGCAAGGAAACAAGCAGGTGGGAGGAATGAAAACAAAGTAAAAGAGCCCAACAGGAAAGAAAAGAAAGCAAAGTCGAAAACTGAAATAACATATACACAAGAAAAACAGAGCTGTAATGAAGACCAGAAGAAACAAAGGAACAAAAATTAGATGTCAAACTGGGAGGTGGAAAGGGAGAATTCAGAAGTTGCTGATGAAAAATATGAGCCGTACAGACAAAAACAAACAAACAAACAACCCAGCCTTCCAAAAGGTTTGGAAATGAAAAGCAAAACCCTTATACACCTTTCTTAAAAATGAGTTAATATTCCAGTGATAAAAAATTACTTGTATTCTACAGCCTGCTTTCTGTTTTTCTGATAGACATCTGGAAATGTTTATTATTATTGTTATTATCAAGAGGAGCTGTTCTGGGGGCAGCCCTAACAAACCAGATCTATTATTTTCCTTTCCCCTTTCCACTCCCCTGCAAGATGACCACAAATGTTGTGAGAGCCCCAGCCCCATCCTTTGCACCACAACACCATGCCAGCTGAGTATTTGCAGCAGCAGCAATGAGGTGAGGATGCTCAGTGCTTCTCGATGCTGCATTCAGAGGGAGCCAAGCAGCCTCTCTTCTGCTCCTGTCTGTGTGGCCCTTGCCCAGCAGACTCAAGATGGATGTTAGAAATGCAGGCTGAGAGCTGGAAAGCACACGCTGTAATGTGCTGCTGTGTTCTGGGCTGGAGCTGCAAAGTGTACATCACATGTGCAGAACTAAAGATAGTAATGGAATTCTTACACTGTGTGTTAAAATACATATCTATGGTAGCACGTTCTATGGGGAGGTGGAAGGTGCACGGATGGTTTGTTCAGGGCTGTACCAAGGAAGCAGGGAGAGAAAAGCTGCCTTTGTCCCTGCTGACTGTAGGGAGTGCAGGAGGGAGAGAGAGACATTCATCCTGGATAACAAAGTGCCTTATTACAGTCTGAAATGTATTCTGCTCCATCAGACACCTTGCTGTTCAGTGACGCAGGTGAACTGCTAAGCTTCGAGACCCAAATCCTCACCCCTCAAGTGCACCTGCTATTGATGCTGATTTCTAAGCCAGGATGCCAGGAGGAGTCACTGAACTTAAGAGGAGGGTAAACTCAAATCCTTCACCATTCCCTGCCCTGCTGGGTCTCCTAAGTACATCTGGGCCACCTAGGCTGGCCTTGTGCTGGGTTTCTATGTTCACCCAGGGGTTTCTCTCCTTGAGTGAACATAGAACTCAAAAGGCAGCCGTGGAATAAGCAGCTTTCTCCCCAGAGCAGAATCTTCTTTCCAGAGCAGATCCCACTCTCTCACCTCAGATGAGAGATCAAACTCCCACACAGCCTCTTTGCCCCAGGGAAGGAACACAGAAGGACAAAGGAAAATGTTCCTCTAAACGTTTTCAGTTCATAGCCAAGAATTTAATTATGTGCCATTTTTGCATTTAGCACATACCTTGCTTCCTCAGGGGATTGCTGTTTTTTTCACTGTTGAAACAAATCCCTATCAACTTGTTTGGATGGTTCAGCCCCTTGGCTGGCCCAGGTACCTTATTGCTTCTGCCAAAATACTGTTCTAAAATTCACAGTTTTATGGCAGTCTACTCCTGATGATACCATTGATTTCGTTCAGTGAGCAACAGCAATCAGGACCTAAGGACGTACTAACAGAGAAGTGTCACATGGCTTGCACTGCCACAGGATGTTGTTTTTCCTGGAGGACCTGTGCTGTGAAGATTATGTTCTCCTTGCAAAATAGAAGGTCATGTCCCATGACTTCTCCCTTTCAATTCTGTGGCTTTGGAATCATCCTTTCACAGCTGCTAAGAAATAGATGTGAGCATCAGCCAACAGCACAGTTTGCTGGTCTCAGCTCAACAGGATGTATGTGTAATGCAGTGATCTCAATAAAGATGTGCAGTAAGTCTTTGTCATGAGAGAAGATCTGAGAGATCGTCAGTGGTATCTCATAGGCTGACATAGTCAGAACGGCACTGCCAGGGCAGGTCCAGCATCTCTTGAGCATTTCTTGAGCATTGTGACAGGGAGATTTTGCATCTTGGAGCTCAGCTTTTAAGGCAGCAAAGAAGACATAATGGCTTACAGACAGGAAGAACATCACCACTCTATCTTGGGCTTAAGGTTTTTGTAATGTGGGTAAGCAATGGGATAGAAAAAACATGCTATCTGTAGGCCAGGGACCATGGGTGACCTTTGCATTGTCACAGCAGCTTAGAGAAGATAGTCAGTTTTCTTCATAACCGCTGAAGAACCCTTCACAAGTGGTTAATGCATTCCACCAGCACATGAAAGAATAATTGGATAGCCTCTTTTTTAAGCTGTATGTAACCAACCATACCAAGTTTATCACTAAATGTCACAGTTTATCATAATCTAATCACCAGAGAGCAAGAAAAATGAGCATACTTGTCTCCATCAATAAACAAGCGATTATTCAGACAATAACTGGGTTTATTTTCTTTATTTCCATAATGTTTGAAGTCTTATGAAGATGCTCTGGAGAAAAGATTATTTATGTTGGCATCCGGACAGTAGAGTGGTAGGAGGTTTAGAAAAGCAATAGAGAGAGATGTTCAGCTAGGAATGATCCTAAAAGACTTAATGATTTTCATTCTGCAGAAGGAAATTGGGACAAAAGATTATTTGTCAGATTAAAAATGCACTGCTTGTTCCATCTTGTAGCATGCAGGCACGATGCACGATAGCATTGAGCACTGGAAAGCCAATAATAATGAAAGAACCAGCATTTCTACTTCGTTTTTTTTTTTTTTTTGTTTCTAAGTTCTCCTGCCAATTGGCCCTTCTTCCATGCCCCATTTTTGGAAGTTACATAGCATCAGATGCTGACATGTTACCACTCCACTGACAACAGTAAAAACTGTTTTGATCAGCATCAGCAAGATAAAAAATAGAAACAAAATCTGGCCCCAAGTCTCCACTGTGTTCTAACACGAAGAAAGTTACAGCTTGTCCCTAGGGGGATGACAAAGTGCATCTCTGATGGCTGAGCAAATCTAATGCCACATGACACCTGCGCACCCACGCATGCCAGGAGACAGGTGTGTGCTGTAGTATTTCATACAAACAGATGTCCTCAGAGAAGGCAGTGGGTTATCTGAGCCTCATATGAGAAAATAGAGATGTCAGGAAAGGAAAACAATTTCCTCTGTGATACATTTGCCCTTGCAGCTATTCCTCACGCCTCCAGACTTAAGAGTGAGCATCTGATGGCCGCTTGGGCAGAGGCACTGCTTCTGGGGCTGCGAGAAGGAAGCGTCTGAGGGAGAGCTGGAAAATGTTTTTGTGACAAAAAAACAATCCATCGGCCTGAGTGAATGATAAGAGATAGGGATTTTTTTCTCCTCACCCATGTAGGAAGATCAGTGTCAGCCGTCTGCGAGAGCTCTGCCCAGGCTTTGGCCATCGGAGCCTAATTGTGCCTGCAGCATAGACCTGGTTGATGACATCCCTGCAGTGAGCTGCAGTTTTGAGAGCGTCTCCCCTCAGTTTCCTTGGAAACATGGGGACCTCCCAAGAAGCAAGAATTTCTCTGTGAGAACCTCCCCTACTCAGGAGTGCAATCAAGATGATAGCCTGAAATCCTGGAGCAAGCACCCGGGAGATCTTTTCTTATTCCTTCCTGCCTTGACTTTCAAAGCTGCCACATCTCTTTAGATGTCAGTTGCCCAATCTGACTGATGGGGAAGAGCCAAAATGCCTTTTCTCTGTCCCTGCTGTTTTATCATATTACACACACATGAAGTACGTAGAAACAATGAATCTGTATCTTTTCAGTGCTGTTGTAACATAACAAAGAAGCCAGCTCCACATATTTCCTTCTTAGGTTGCCAGTAACCTCCTGTGACCTTATGGCCAACCTGGTTTAACAGGAGGCACTGAGCAAGGGCTTGTGCTGGAAAATATGCAGGGAAATTAGTCCCTGTAGAAGGGTTAAATGAGGATGAAGGAAAACTGAAATCTGCGGTTTGATGAGGATTGGCACATTGTGACTTGGGTATATAGCTGCTGGAGGTTTCCTTTGAAAAAGTATTTTAACCCCTTTAAAACATTCACCCTAGAGCTTCTTTTGACCTGACATTTCTGTAGTATGTCACTGCAAAATATCGTCTGAACAGCTGCTGGCAGATCGTGGCATCCTGGTGACATAAATGCTACTTTTTGGAGCAAGTACTGGGTGATCTCACATTTCCAGCAGCCCCACTGGGAAGAAGGAAGGGGGACATGGTGACAGGAGGAGGCCCCAAAGCAATGGGCAGGAGGCACAGAACAAGCTGATGAAGGTGACTGGAGTGCAGCAGGTGCCATTTCTGGGAAGAGAGTTAAATTCCAGCCTTAGTGGGAAACTGGTGATCCTCTGATGTGTGCTATCAGAAAGCCAGCTTAGGACACACGAGTGCCCTTGCTGCCTATTGCTGCTGGGCTGCTGCTTTGCCCGCACAGTGGAGGACATCAGCTCAGCTGCACAGGGCACCACAGCATCCCTACAGTCTTAGATGTGATTAGAAAAAAAAAAGAAAAATCACTCATAGAAAAATTACCCATAGGTTAATATGCTTTTGGATGGTGGCAAAAAATGGTAACTCAGAGCTGGTATGTGAGAAACCCATTTATTTCTGTTCTCTCCCTTCTTATTTTAATGTACCACAGCTAGATTAGCAGTGGCAGAATTTACGGCCCTCTAGTCTATTGGCGTCTCTGAGCCTTTAATGTCCCAAGTGGTCCTATGATCTGTTAATTACCTTATTGCACGCAAAGCTCTGTAGGGCTATTTCTCTACAAGAACTGTTCGTCAGGATCAAATTAGTTCTGGGGACCTCTCTCTGTGTGATGTGGAGTGTCCTCAGCTCTGCACAGGGAGCGTAAGGTCCTCTGCTCATAGCAGGAGGCACTCAGCCCTTTGCAGGATGAGACAGCGTGTGAAGTAAATGATCAAAGTGGCGTTTCAATAAATCCACACTCTTGTCATTAACCATCCTGAAAGTTGCAGGGGAATGGTTTACATTTTTCATTTTGCAGTCTAAGCACCGTGCAGAATTTTGATGTTTCCTCTCTTTGTAAGGGCTGTTCTGGTGTTTGGCTCTGAAGGGCTGAGCAGCCGATACAACTGAGCTGAGGCGGTCAGAGATCTTCCTGCTTCTTTCTAACCCTGAGCAATTGTGACAAGCAAGAGGAGATTTTGAATGATTTTTTTTGTAATGGACAGCGGAATTCAAAGAATGTGTGAAAAGGCATGGCAACAAACATTTCTGGGAGATCTGAGTTTTCCTCTTTACACAGTATCATTCATCCCTGCCTAGAAGAAACACCAGTTGAGTAGAGGCATTTTTCTGTCCCATCCCCTGAACCCTGTAGCACAGTTAACGGCATTTTTTCTGCTTCATATATGGCATTTTTCTGCATTTTCAAATAGCAAAGATCCCTCAGCTGAAGGCTGCATCCCCAGGCTGCAGGTCCAGCATCCATCACTGCACAGCTGGCACAGCCAAACTGCAACACATCTTGCAAGAAAAACACAATTCAGATGAGTGGAACCAGGCATTAGGAGATTTTGCTCTTTCATGAGCCGCGAAGTGTCCTACAGGTGGAGAGACATTTTGCCATCTGTTGCTTCTGCATGACCCCAGCCATGTTCAACAGACACACGTCAGCAAAGGGGAAGGGACATAAGGCCATGAGAGATGGCAGGCCCTGCCTCTTGTCACGGGGTGCCTTGCTGCATGAAGTAGCTGATGGGATGTTCCTATGGTTGCCACAGTGGCAGTGTCTTCTGTGTGCTCCTGATGGCTTTACAAACCTCAGTGATTGAAGGGTCTCCATTAATGACATCACAGTTGCATTACTTCAGCTCTCATTTCATCTGTGTAAGGAAATTCATAAACTTTCTCCACCTGAGGACTGCTCCTTAGGAGAAGTTGTCACTGTATCCTTCATCCTGAGCATCTTTCTTGCCACTCCCTTTTATAAAAGGGGCTCAGGGCTCTGTGCCCTATCCTCAGCTCCCCCAGCCCAGCTGGCAGCTGCAGCAGTCCCCAGTTCCTCATCTGGATTTGGAATCTGCTTCAGCACTGGATTAGTGCACGTTCAGCTTAGGCACCGGGGTCAGACTGCACTGTGTGTTTGGCTGAGTCTGAAAGAAGATGTCTTTTAAAAGCTGCTGTATTTAGGCCATGGAGGGGAAAAAAAAAAAAAAAAGAAGAAGAAAAAGAAGAAAAAAAGCCTACAAATCAGAGAGAAAAGGGGATAAGAAATAGGCATCAAATAGAGCTATCATTTCTTTGTATGTCTTATTCTTCAGTAAGCCATCCCTGGCTTACATTTGGGCTACAGTTCATTTTGCCTGTTTTCACATTGTCCTCTTCTTGGGTCCAGGCTGGGGATGTTACAAAGAAGGAGCAGGGCCAGTTTTATGCATCCCTAAGCAAGAAGCATTTTCAGCTGTGTGGCAGTGCTGAAGTGTGCCCTTGATGAGCGGATCTTATTCATACCATCCCCAGCAAGCAGCAGTCATTACCAATCACAATTATTAGGCTGACTTGGTTTCCAGAGAGACATCCAACAGATCAGCTTCTTAAAGTGGTGCAAATTGGTTCTTGCTGCCCACAGATGGGTAAATGCCATGCCCACATCACTTCTTACTGCCTTCCCCAAGGCAGCTGGGTCAGACCAACCTGCTCCAATGAGGCTCTTCCCTCTGCATGTTGTCTCCTTGCCACATAACACATCACTCCTGGTGCTATGAACATAATGATGGGCTGAACAGGAGTTAAATTATGCCAGGAATAGAAATGGGTAGGATTTTTTCTTAACTTTCCTTGTGGGAAATAACCACTTCAGCAGTGTTCCTATTAGCAGTATTTGTGCAAAGTTAAATACAAGATTCAGTGCTGCTACGTGCAAAGTAAGAGTATTTCATTTCAAAAATAAGGCCTGTTTTGCATTTCTTATAATAGTGAATCTGGAATTATGGGGCTGATGTGATTTTTATGGATAAAACAGCAGACATTTTCCTTTTGATTTCTAAAATATTTAGGAAGAGTCTTGACATGAAGCAAATAGGGATATTCTGAGGTGTTAATAAGATCTTCACCAATGTGGTGGAAGTCATGGGCAGTTAATGGGATATTAGGAGACACTGAGAGAATGCATTTGTATCATCACTTAGAATCTCCTCAAAAGGAAAAAAAAAATCATAGAATCATAGAGTATCCCAAGTTGGAAGGGACCCATAAGGATCAGTGAGTCCAATAAAATTAAGTATTACAGAAGGAGGGTGTTGGGGTGCCAGTTAAACTCTTAAGTCCATCTTCACATTTAAAGCATAAACAAGGGAAGAAACATATAACATTCAAATGCAATTATAAACTGGACAGGGAAAACAGAAGGATTATGAGGACATCAGCAGTGTGCAAAGACACAGTCGTGAAGTTATACGAAGACATGTTTTATGCTGATGAGAAGGTCAGAAGAAAGGACGTGCAGATGTTGCAGAATGGGGGGATATAATGATAGTAAACTATCTGAGAGATTAGCAGTAGACTGACTGATTCTCTAGGACCACAACAAAATGAAGACTACGTTGTAACTGAGACAGAATTAGAGAATGTCAAGAAATTCATAATTAAAGATGGAAAAAAACAAAACCCAAGGTGGTGATGGTTGTCTTTGAAAAGACCATGTTGGAAAAGAATGTAGAAAATGAGAGTCTTGTCAAGGCTGGTTTAAAAGGAAGAACTACAAGTGTGGTCGTGTCTGTGCCAATATGCAAAAGCAAAGATAAAAGGTAGAAAGATGTAATCCTGAATATGCAGCCATGCTGCAGGGTATATTGGTTGTATTACAGGAGGATGTACAAGGGGAGCCAGAGGGAGGTATGAAGCACAGTGTGACAACAGCATCTGGACTGAGCGCTGAACACTCTGCTGCTATGAGATGTGTGCTCCACCATGAGCCCAATAAAATGGTAGGGGAATAAGAGAAGAATAATGAAGTTTCTTGTTAATTGCTTTTCTTAAAATGGTTCCCAAAGGTCTGGCAAGGCTAGCATAAACATACAACATGATTGTGCTTCACAGTGGGCTTTGCCACTCATTGCATGTGCTTCATTAGAAAGAGAAATATATGTATATAAAACTACAGCTATAGATGTAAATTGCTAAGAATTGTAAAAACAGATAGATCTAAAAATGATGCCACTTATTCATGCAGGTCTGGGATGTCCAGAATCTGGATCTATTGAGCCCTTCTAAGAGCTGTACTAATGGCAGCAGCAATAAACTGGAGGACAGCATTTGAAAGGATCCCTGCCCATGTGCACCCTGCAAAAGTCAGTAGCTGATGGCAACCATATCCTCATTACTATGTCATGGTAGTGTCAAACTGGAAAGAATGTCAGGACCAGCATCGCTGGAGGTTCTCATCTCTCAAGCATGTTCCCACGCTGCACATTTATAGTCATTCCCTCTGCTCCTAGCCCAGCAATTAGATGTGCTTCAATATCTTGAAACTCCATGCTCAGCAGTTTGTATTTTGCTGGCTGGTACAATTTACTACAGCCTTTTCACATTTAGCAGCCCATACAGGTGTATGAAAGTCTGATTTGTAAACAAAAGTGCGGTGATGGTGCATCTTTTGCTTGGATTATAAATATCAGCCAAGTGCTTTGGGGGTCATGGCTTCCCACTGCACACTCCCTTTTGAGAAGGACTCTATTAAATGATGGATGTACTTGTATAAAAATGGCAGGCTCTGGCTGCAAGTTGGGTTAATAAATAAGTATACTGTATACTCTAAAGAGTACATTACCCTGCCTTAGTCACCGAAAGCCAGAGCTAGAACCACAGAGGTCTTGATTCTTTCTGGCAATGGGAATGTTTCCAGGGATTGGAACTAGATAATATTAAGGGTCCCTTCCAACCCAGACCATTCTATGATTCTAAAGTCAGTTTGAAATTCCCCGTGGCCATAGCAAGCAGACCAAGCGCAGAGGAAAACGTTGCGTGTCAGATTCTGTCAGCGCTCCTTTAACTACGCCATACCTCTGGAGTGTCTGAGATGTAATATTGAGCATTAATGCAATTAAGGTGAGATAAAAGTGTTTACTTTAGTGCCTCGTGTTGATTTTTTGACAAAATGTAGGTGCCGAGAGTGAAAAATAAAATACTTTAATGAATAGCTGAAATAGTTGCTCTTTATTTCAACGCCTCCCTAAATTAAATCATTTCTTTTCAGTATGCTTAGCTCCTGAGTAGGAAAATTGCTGAAAATGGACAAGACTGTTAAAGAGAGTTATAGCTGGCATAAACAGACCATTGAGGAGAGAAATGGAAAAATAGATCTTATTGCAGCCCTGCAAAGCAACTGCCTGGTTTACATCATAATTTCTAAAACCTGCAAGTGACTGCAGGAATACAAACAGGTAAAAAAATCAGAGCTGTGAGTTATTAAAAAGTAGGCATACAGACCCTCCATTAATATCCTGTGGGCTCTCAGCATCTTTAGGATATATAGATAACTGTGAGATCAGCTGGACAGGTTTGAAGGCAGTGAAAGGATGAGACAAAAAGCTGTCTCATTACAATTTAGGAACGGCTGTGATAATTGCCTGTGAACATAGCAGGGTTTCTTAAAGAAAATCTTTTCACTGGTTCACCAGTTGTCTCTCCAGTAAAACCCCACATGATCATGCCTGAGCAGAGGAAATGCTCACCAGCCCAGGGGCTCAGGGGATCCCATCCCAGCAAGCTGCTGCCAATGGGGCTTTGCCTTTCAATGTCAGAAAGGAAATTCCCTGGGAATTGTCAGCCTGAATTCAGATCAGGGAGCAGCCTGAAGCTGTCTGATGGATGGTGTAAGGATAGGCACCAGAAATCCCAGGTCATCAGCATGTCCCTCCTTCCTGCACACCTCAGCAGTCAGCACCCACCCAATTCCCATTATGGCAATTTGGAGGTGAGGTTACTCTGGGATACGTTTGATAGCCACGGCACACTCCATACTCCAGGGGATCTGGCAGTTACACACTCTTATTTCTCCACTGAGCCATTTGTCAGCAGGTGCTTGTACTCATTCTGTGTTATATAGCATCAGGTCCTTTTTATAGTACAGAGTCATTACATTGATAATTAAACCAATAATGTCTATACATCTGCTGTTATCTCAGAGGTGCAAGCAGTGAGCCATTAGTACACTTCTCCAGTCATCTCACAGCAGTGATGAAACTCCCTTAAACTTCAGTGACTGCTTCCAGCCACCCTTCACAGTCAAGGTGAGATTATAGCCAATATTTTATTTTTTAAATGTGATTTTTTTTGGGGGGTGATGTAATCTCCCTTTGTTTTTGAGGCCAATGGTGGCATTCCCAGTCAAGTAGACTTGATCATGGGCTGACAGATAAGTCATAGCATCATGGAATCATTAAGGTTGGAAAAGACCTCTAAGTTCAACCACCCATCTACATCAATACTGCCCACGTCCCTCTGTGCCACATCTCCCCAGTTCATGAATGCCTCCAGGGGTGGTGACTGCACCACCTCCCTGGGCAGCCCGTTCCAGCACCTTACCACTCTTTTGAAAAAGAAATTCTTCCTAATATCCAACCTGAACCTCCTCTGGTGCAACTTGAGGCCATTCCCTATCACTGCTACTGGGAGCAGAGTCCGATCCACACCTCACCACAGCCTCCTTTCAGGGCACTGTAGAGAGCAATAAGGTCTTCCCTAAACCTCCTCTTCTCCAAAAGTGAGACATACTTCAGCTTTGTGCTGAAAGCAGAGAGCTCAGGTGCTCCAGCCCTCACTAAATATCTAAAGTAAAGCAACTCTGAGGAGGGGACAGCATGAAAGTGATTTCTGCTGAAGCTCACGAAGATGTAGTGTACAGAGAGAAAAAACTGGAGGGAAAACAGGCAGCACAACACGTCAGTGACAATGGTCTTCTTCCTACTCAGAATCTAATGTTTTTCAGACAGTCCAAAGAAATAAAATGGAAATCTATTTTATTTTACAGCCCAACCACACCGACTAACTTTCTCTCTAATTAGATGATGCAAACCACATGGCCAAAGGCAGACAGTTCACCAGCACAGCTCAGGTGCCCCTTCCTTATTCGCAGATGGCACAGGTCACAGTGTGGTCCCTGCCTCCCTGCCCAGCTGCGGCTTCCAGCTCTGCTGCCTGGCTCAGAGCTCAGCAGTTTCCTACACATCTCTGCAGAGAGAGCACATTCTGCAGGCATAGGCCATGAACTGGGAGCAGCCTGCACTCACAGCTGGTACCAACCATGCCCCCAGCCCAAGGATCCAGCTGGACTGAGCACCTGGGCTGTGTCCTTGCTCTATGGAATTGCTAGCACTGCACTTACCAATGTACAAACCATGGAAATGTGCAGCTCTACACCCCCTTATCTGCACTCTAGGCATTCTCCTTCTCTTCTTATCCCCCAAACTTCCCCCACTCTGCTGCATTTCTCTGTCTGGTGAGAAATTTAAAGGGCTCCCTCAGGAGCACTTACATTATCTGTGGTGCATAGAGGCAGATTTCAGTGCTCTCATACGAGGTTGTAACTCACATTCTCGGAACAGGCCACTTGCTATTACACTGCTGTGAGTTCTGCTTGCATGGTGCGATTACAGGGAGCCAGCATTGAGATTTGAGGTTGAACTTGGTGCCTTTCTTTCAGAGACTTTAAAGGGAAGGAGGGAAAAATCTCTTCAATGAACCAGACAATGCTTGGCCAGGCCACGCTGCTCAGTGGATGCTGGATAATGCTGGAACTTGTGTGCAGCTCCACGTTTCCTTCCATATGGGTCTAGGATGCTGTGGGATTAGTGGCACTTCCCAGCCTTTTCAACACAAAAACTCACAGCAAAGCTCTGCAGATCCTGCGTATGGCACATTGCTCATAAAGACTTCTCTCACCGAGACTTGGACAGAAAGGCTTAAATAACCTGAGGAACAAGCGGGAAGTCAATAGGCTCTGAAAGTACAGAGGAGCTGCCAAGTGCTCCTGACTTCCAGCTGGGAGATGAAAAGCTGCCGGGAGCTTCTGATGTTGTTTGAAGGACTTTTCTCTGAGCACAGCTCAGGCACAGCTCCTGCCTGCTGCTGCCTTTTGGGGCAGTATGTGTGGCCTGGCTGTGCAGTGGGGTTGGCTGCATCCACCCTGCAGCTCCCAGCCCCAGGACACCCCAACCACAATGCCAGGGCCCTGAGCTGTCCCCCAGGGCAGTCCCCATGTCCTGGCTCTGCCCTGCATGCTGCTAGTCAAAGCCCACACTGGTGCAGGGATGCAGTGGTCTGAAGGTAGATGAACTTGTGGAAAATATCCCAATGGACACATGTACTATTCAGAAGAGGCCAGTCTAGGGGAAATATACTACCTATTCTACCTTATGTTTATGCAAAAGCATGTGATCTTACCTAACGGAGAGCTGTACCATTTCTCTCTACGTTACATGGTGCCTCCTAAAAACCTATGACTCCTTACTGACTTGTTGCTTCCCACAGGCACCCAGTGCCATAACACAGAGCCCACAACAATGCCTTCCAATGCTTCAGTCCTCTGCATGTGGTTCATCAACATGAGCCCACCCTCCAGCCAAAGCCCAGCACAGCTTACCTGACACACAGTGCTGCTGTGGGGACCATCCTCATCATCCTGCATTGCTCCATTCAGCATCTCCCTCTTTCTCACCAGCTGGAATGAATATTTCCCATGTGTTGTTCTTTTGCATTTAAAACCCAGCTGTTTTCTAACTACCTTCACACCTGAATCAAGGTGGTCTGGGGGCTGAATTATTTCAATTCTCAATGCTTAAAACATCATCAGGCTGCAATCCTGAAGCAATCGGTGGGCATCTGTGTCTCATCCAGTGTCATCCATTTATTTATTTTAATAAATGAGAACAAACTCTTGTAGATAACTGGTCTGTGAGTTTCAACTGGGTGGAATACTAGTCACTGCTGGTGGGGTGATCAGCAAGATCAGTCCTGGATACTCTTTGTTTTCTGAGTCGATCTCAGTCCATTGCTTGCTCGTGGACAGAACACCCGAACTCAGGTGCCCAGGGCTCACGGTGCCTTGCAGAGATTATTTTCTCCTTATGGTATTTAGTAGAGCTGCAAAATACTGATCTTGCTTTGGGCCTCCAGGTCTCCCTCTGTGCATTGACAATGCATAGATGGGGCCCAGAAAAAGCAGTGTAAGGCCTATTTTGTAAAGAGTGATGGCATTTCAATAGCAGTAAATCTCCCTTGAAGCAGAATTAGTTCTGGCAGGTGTATTATGGCTGCATGTGTGTCCCTTAAAGAGGTACTAATAGTACTGCTAGGAGATATTTGCTTGAAGACTTACTTATATTTTAGCAGAGTTTCATCTTCTTCCTTGTATGTGGGATTTTGTGGGGAGTGCCCGCGTGTCTGCAGCTAGACAGAGAGGCAGATGTATGCAGGCAGGTGGGTGCACGCCATACTCACACATCTGCAGGGATGCCAGCCCAGGTATGCTCCTCTGTGCTCTCTCCAAACACAGCAGCTCAGCCTTCATCTCCCATCAGTCTGATACTGCACTCAGACCCCCCCCCGTCCTGTTGCATTTTTAATGGGCCTTATAATAACTTACTGCAGAAACAACCAGTGATACCTACTAAATGTCAGCTGATGCAAGGACCTGGGTGTTTTATTTCCCTCTCCCTTCCTACTCTCCTGCCCTTTCTTGTGCTCATTCTATCTGGCAGGTTATTAATGTGGGTCTGTGCAAAAAGCAACAGCTTTTCCATCTGACACATGCCAAAATATTACTGGAAATAAAAGGGCTGCAGAGGAGGCCAGGTGTCCCTTCTTTATATACAGTCACTGCAGCACCTCGCAGGAGAAAAGCAGCAAAACCACTGCACTAAACGAGAAGCAGAATAGGTTTTCTGCCTTTCTTTGTATATTTAGTTGGAGGGGGTTAAAGTGACACATCTCACTTTTTTAAAACAAAACCTACATAGTCAGCTTTTTAAAGCAAGGTCAAGATACAGAAGTAAGCAGATAATGGTGCATGCTGTGAGCTGGGTGACAGCCCTGCTGTGGAGCACGCACAGATTGCTATCATTTGTAGGACCCGAAGACTTCATCATGTTAATTACTCATCTTAAGGTCTTGATGATTATGCCAACAGATCAAAATCATCAGCTGGCATTTGAAACACTGGTTCTGCTTAAATACACAGTGCACCATTGCTGTGTGTGTTTGCTTGAGTCCTTTTATTATAGGAGCACAGAAACAGCCGTGGCTCTTCTACCACTGTGAGGTCTCCAAAGCAGATCTCTGAAAATCTGTGTGTACTCATATGGAAAAGTATAAGCTATTTGTATGGAAGAGTATTGGGTATGTGGGTGGGATCAAATGTTTTTCTAGCAGAAAACTTGTGGAAAAAAGCTGAAAAAAAAAAAAACAAAAGGTCTTTTTCACTGTTTATATATTTTCACTCCTATCTCTGTTATTTCATAATTCTCCTCACCTTTCTTTTTTTTTTTTTTTTTTTTTTTTTAATTATTTTACACAACCCCAAGACAATTCCAACAATTTCTTCTTTATGATGAGGGGAAGTTTTTTCCTAGTGAGCCAAAAGTCCATAATTCACAGAGTAATTCTGTTTGCTGCTATTAAAATAGCCACATCTTCCCTATGGATTAAGCTGTCTTGCTCACCAGACTAGCCAGTCCGGACCACTGCCAAATGCTATATTTACATTTCCAAACTGGAATCTGTTTCTAATACATTTTTATAGGGAGTTTTGACCCCTTATATTTATTGTTAATGAGCTTTCATCTCTATAATAGGCTTTCATCCCAAAGGATACTGAAGAGTAATTGTAATAACCTGGCATGCAAAATATACACAGAAATCAATTTACCCACCACTGAAATGTAGCCACAACTGGAGGGGCTGAAAGCAAGCGACTGCTCAGGAGAAACCTGTGTTCATTTGAATGGCTGGGAGAGCTGACTACCTGTTCTGACTGTTGGCCAGCTGATCAGGGTTCACCCATAGGCCTGCAAAGCAACTCACTGAAAAGGTTTTAGTGACTGAGAACTCAGGAGTTTGGGTTTTTGGGTTTTCTGAAGACCATTAACTGTACACTTATCCAGCAAAGCAAAGTATTGGTGAAGACCCCAGCACCAGTACAAGCATAGACTTGTAGAGCTTTCAACCAGCACCTGGAAACTGCTGGCATCATTGCTGAGCATCGCACCTTTTGCTACAGCAGGCAATACATCCCATGGGTTTGTACCATGCTGTGCATAGCTGCACGTGGTGCTGTGCAAGTAGAGATGATCAGGGAGTATGTCCTGGAGCAGCCTAAGCAGGTTTTCAATGAGGCTGAAGCACACTCAGAATGAAAGCTCAGGACCTACAGGCTCTGAGGGAGAGGGAGGCTCGTTGTGATTTCACTCCCCATGTAGCACAAGCACTGCTCTTCTTAATCACCAGGTCTGAGAAGTTGGATGCTCCTTGGCCATGGGCAAACACTGGCCTACAAAAAGTCACATCAATAGAGAAGGGCAGTGGAGGGGTAAATAATGCTATCATTAGCCCCAATATCCATGGGGATACTTTGGCACTTGACTCATCTAAAACACCGCTGCTCACAAGTGTAGATATTGTATTACTGGCTCCATTTTCAGCATTTTTATTGTTGCTCACGCTCTGTGCTATCAGCAAAGGTCTGTGCAGGTTCTCCTTCCCACCTGTCCCTGTGCTCGTGGGGTGCAGGCAGAAGCATGGAGGGGATGTGCAGCCACAGCAACTAGTTTCTGCTTCAGGCATGGCCAGTGCCTCCACATCAGAGCAGAGAAGGGCAGCAACCGTGCCAATGAACTGTGTAACCTGCTGCTAAGAGGCTTTTCCACTTCCTCTTTCTCTGCTTTTAGCAGCCACAGATTGCCTACTGTGGGACAAAAGCCTCTGCAGGACTGATCCTGCTCAGCCCTGACAAGTGGTTCAAGCATAATGCTTCTGCATTTGTTGTCTTCTTGTACTTCAGCTTACCCTAGATTATTACCCATGATGGAGCAACCTAGAATTCATTGAATGACATTTCAGCCACCCCCCCCCCCCCCCAGGTAATGTTCTTAATCAAAAGGATTTTTACTTTTTTTGCCCCCAAAAGAACACCAGCCTTGCTCAGAAGGGGACCTGAGACACCCCTGACAGTCACCATGTGCTCCCAGTGGGATCCCAGCAATCCCCCAGTACTGCACAGCATTTTAAAAAAAGCATATGAGGCAAAAGCTACAGCAGGAAAGAGCTTCCATTCCCCTGTCCTCGTCTGTAAGTCATCCTCTTGGCCTATTTTACAGGAACAGGAAATCTATTAGAGCAATAGCTTAATCCGGTTTGACTGTAATAATTAGGGTGCTTTAAAAAGACCCTGACTAATCGTATAAAAAGTGATTGTAGACAGTTCAGTACATGACCCTTACACTTATCACTTGAGGTATTATTACAAACCAGAAACAGCTGGCAAACATGGAGGAGGATAAAAGGGGGGAAAAAAAAACACGTGAAGGGACAAAGACTGCTCCTTTTCTGATCTCACAGCGAGGCACTGCCAGCACTTCAGGCTGTCTGTCAATACAGATCCAGAGCACGAGGTTCCCTCCGTGCCCTTTGGCTGACATTTGTGTTTTCAGAAGGGGTCATCACCAGCCAGCAGGGTCCTGCATCAGCCCCTCTCTTTCTGACACTGCTTTTCCAGGCAGTCCAAGACGACTGGCATTCGAGAGGTGCAGTGATTCCCCTCGAGTGTGCTGCAGTCAGCAGATATTCATAGCAACAATGGGCAGCTTTTCCAAAACAAGGTGATCTGTATTAGTCAAGCTTTGGTATATAAGCTTTTATAGTGCTTTGGGATCATTAGGTCAGAATAGAAAAGCCATACTTACTTCCATGCTGGTAGCTGCCTCTTTTTCTCTTGCTCTCAATTTTTCTCAGGCTCTATCAGTCACAATTTCTTCCTCCCACTCCTGAGCCTCGGCTGAGAGCAGCTGAGTTCTCATCATGGCATCCCCATCTCTTTAGTGATTCCTTATTTTTCCACGTGTTCTGCCAGTAACACCGTGGGATGGCTGCCTGCTCAGGATGCCCTTGCCCCTTTAGGTGAGCTCATTCACGTGCTGATACTTTTCATTCATCCCTCCCTACAACTTCAGATAGGACAAACAGTCCCAGAACCCACCTCTTATCTCAGATATGAAATCAACTCTTCCAGTCCCAGTGACTCAAATACATATTTTGGTGGAGAATTCAATATTTATCCATAAAAAAAAAGGAGTTTCCCATGTGCCAGAAACAGACAACATCAGGAAACAACTATAGAGAAGACTGTATAGGATGTTTTGAGAAGCTGAGCCCACTGCAGCTATCTAGTATAATGGAGAGGCTTGCCCAAAGGGACTCCTGGCACAGACTGAGTAAGTCACAGATGAAGAAGCAGGAGAGGACTTGGTCACCACACACACGTTGGAGAAACACAGGGGAGGCTCACTTTAGTCAGCTTCATGAAGAGCTGAGATGGAGATTCTAACCAGGCCATAACCTGCAAAAACACGACTCAGCAGAGCCAGTCAGGAGCTGCAGACTTCACAAACAGGTAACAGCCAGGATGAGATTGCACTGTCACAGATATGCTACCATAATCACCTCTGAAAACATATGATCAGCTTTGAAGGAGGCTTTTAAAAACTGAAATTAGATACACTGCAACTTCAATATAGCCTATCTCTGTTACTGAGTTTAAAATATGTTGTTGTTATTGGAAGCTCTACAGCAGCTTGTATAAGAACCATAATAACAACATTTGCAGTAATGGAACTTTCAGCTGGAGTTGGGTTTTTTGCTTTCTTTTGCTCTCCCATGAGTCTTCCCTGGGTCTGTTTTTTTTTTCCTCCACTCTGCTCCATATAGATTTTGATCTTTTCTTTATTAAATAGAAATAGCTATCCCCACTGACTCACTTATCTAATAATAACTAGACCCTTTCAATTCAAATGAGTTATTAAAGTAAATATATGGTTAGGGTATTACTGGGAGAGTGGCAATAGAAATACCATGGTCAAATTATCCTATGACTCAATTCTGCAAAGCGTGCTGAAGCCATTTAATACATTTCACAAGTACTCAGTAGTGACCTCTAACACCAGAGTGGTTTCTCTCCTACAGTAGCTTTATTTCACAACTCTGAATACACTTTTTTTTGGTGTTTTTTTTTTTTTTTTAAGGTTTTTATAAATCATTCTTCAGCCTTTGGGAACGAGCCAATTTAATGCCAGAGTATCATTCCATTTCAAAGACTTGAAGGATTTGAGGAAACACAATCTGCTTTCTGAACAATGTGAGATGAATAAGTTGTGGTTTCATTAGAAACTAAGCTGTAGAGTTTACATTCAGAGCTCAACTTTTCCAAAGTTCAGCAGCAGCTCTTGGCTTGTCAGCAGTATTCCCCTGCAGTGCTCTTCTTGCAGCAGCTCTCCTTCTTAAGCTTGCTGTAGCAGGAGAGCTCACTTGCCCCAGGAGCAGATGGCAAGGGACACATTGCTGCCAGCCAAAGTTTCTAGCAGTCATTGGCCTTAAAACAGCAGGGGAAAGGAATTCCCTCTGTAAAGTCAAGAATCACCAATCAAAAGCATTAGTCCTTATTTTTAGCTGTTTTTCCACCATGTTTGAGAGGATGCTGGAGAAAAGAATGATGTTGTCTCAAGCCTAGATTCCGTCCCAGATCCATCCTGATTCTGAGGCTATCAGAACCCACCTGGCTCTTTTCTCAAGGTCACAGGATAGGTCTGAGATGTGCCCTGCTCCATAAGGACCTGAGGAAAACTGATTTTGTAACTGCTGCATTTCTTTTCCACCACGTCTGCTGCACTGCAGCAAGTGCTGGCATCCTGATAGGAATAGCACATAATAGCACATGATGATGCAGGCTAAAGAGAGGTATTTTTGCCTAGTTTCCATGTCAAAACATTTGGGAAAAGAAAAATAGGACTCTAATAGAGTAATGGGTTCAGCCTCATTCTGCAGCTCCAGACCTGCACCCATCACCATCCCCAGCACCACCTCCCAATATGTCACCAAAGAAACCTGCCCAAGCCACAGAGACACTCAGTCACATCTAGCTTTATTTTAATCCCGTCAGAAAAGTTCAAGAATTACACCAAAAAATACTTCAGTCTCTGCTACCTACTGACAAAAAATACACCACAAATTATAAACTGTTCAGTGGTTTGCTGGAGTTTGGATTTTTGGTGGAGGGAGTGGTTTGTACATTTTGAGTGAGAAATGAATTTACAGATGGAAGGAGAAGGGAGGATAGGAAATCAGACAATGACATTTGGCACTACATTTTTAGCTACACTATACAGTTATTTATCATGATGCCTGTTAGGACTGAGGAGTTCTGCCCTGATTTACACCCTCTAGTGTCTATGTATGCGAAATGGAGGACAAAATTGCCCAATGCAGGGAAGAAGGGGTCAGTTCCTAATTTCCATCCCAGTCTAGCCACAAATCTGAAAAAAGCAGCCTTAGTATAACATAAACCTTGCACTCTGCTCTTGCTGCTCAGCATCTCCTGCTAAGCAGTATAACCTCACAATGATGAGCCAAGTGGTGGCTCTGAATAACAGAATCCCTTCTTTTAAAGTCCCACCACTCTGTTTTAACTGCCATTTGTGGGGAGAAGATGTTTTACACCAGCTGGTATTGGTCTAAGCTTGGGGTCTGGTCTGGGTATACAAGCAGAGATCCAAAGGGACCCTTCTACTCTGAGAGCATGCTATGGCCAACCCCCTCCCACATCACTTACTAAAGGTCGCTCAGGAAATCCATGCCAGAAGTAGGTAAAGCCCTGATCTTCTGACTGCCACCAGCTCTGTGCTCACAAATACACTCCTGCTTTCACTACAGCAGTTTTTATCCTGCTCCACATCCACACACCAGCCAGGACTTCAGAGCCCAGGACTTCAGAGCCCAGTTGAGATCACTGGAGCAGTGACAGCTCTTTAGGAATGCCTGGATCTTCCCGGATTTGCATAAGCCCCTGTTCAGGTGTGTGTGCATGTGCTTTTACACCTGTGCATGTTTGAGGGAGGAGGGGATATTTGCATCTCTCAGCAAATGCACACTGATACTGGATTTAGTTTGATACCAGTTATCCCCCCTTTGGCAAGCTAAACAACACTGCAATATCCTTCTGACAGGTTCTCTCTATCCTGTCTCTTAAAAGGGTTTCAGCTATTCTTCAACTGCATGTTAAGTCCGAGTCACAGCTTTCCAGCAATGGTAATGTTTTGTAGGATTCCCTTTGCTGCTTTTATCCTCTCTGGCTGTTTATCTAATTTGCTTTTTTTGTTTTTTAATTTCTTTTTCTAACAAATAGTTAAGCAATGATTTAAAAATATTTTTACATCGTAAGGTACAGTCAACATCAAACATGCCTTTGTACAAGAGCTCGACTCGGTTACAAATCAACGAGAACAATGCACAAAAAGAAATATCCATTAAGATGACTCCCGCACTTGGGTCTTATTTATTCCCATCGTGCTGCTAGCACAGCACCCACTCTCAATTAGAGCAATGCAGTATAGACACGGTGCTGTCCCCCCCCCACCCTCCCACTTTGCCCATCACCACTCGTTAATTTTAATGACCTTCTGTTTTGGCAGCCTTGGCTTCATGGTTTACTGACCCTGAGGACAGCCAGGGCGATACAGCCCGGGAACTGGTCTGCTTGGCCATGCTGTAGTGGCTGATGACGGTGTAGAACCTGCCCCGGGAGTTGGAATCCTGTGCGGAGTAGTAGGCATCCAGGGAGGCCGGGATGCACCGCTTATGCTAGAAAGGAGGAGAAAGCAAGAGAAGTAAAGAAGGGTCCTATCAGCCTCAGGCTCTCCTTTCAAAAATCTCGTTGTTAGGTGCTTGCGTAGATGAAGTTTGACTCATATGCTGCAGTGAGAGCATCTGCTGCACAACCCCTACTGCCTTTCAGCAGCCATGTGGGAATGCACAAAGTTTAGACTCAGCAGCAGCCTTTCAAGCCTGTTGCTACTGGCAACCCCGACTGTAGGCAGATTTCGTGGCTGGGTTGGAAATGGGGGCTGTAAAATGAAGATTTGAGGGGTTTGGTGCGTTACTGGCACATACAAGGACCGACGTCCCTGCCAGGAGTCCTACTAGAGTACATGGGGCAGCTTCTGTCCTGATGCAGAGAGGTGCAGATGTGCAGCTCTGTTGCTATGCCTTGTCCCTGACCTGCAGGATAACCACTTTGGAAGGATGGTAGGAAGCATGGCCCAACTGCCCGGCCCTTGTCAGAGTTTCTTGGCTGTGCAGACACTGCCAGTGTGTCTCCTCTACACTACTTGGGTGCTAAGAACTGCACAGACAAATCAATTCACTTTGCAACAGCTGTAAAAGAGCAATGAAACAGTAAAAATACCAGACAAGATGGCATTCACAAAGTAGGACCAGTGATATAAAAGGCCCTAGGTATTATTATTATTAAATGATGAGACAACCCAGCTCCCATATCAATGTGATTAGCAGAAATCCGAGTTCAAAGCCTTTAATCTTTTCAGAAGTTCGGGTTTGGATCTGATTCTGAAATTCACGTCTGAAGTCCTAAATTCACTTTTATACAACCGAAGAGAATGATTCACAATAGCTACTGTACAAATAAGCTTACTCTATTTTCCAGCTCACAGACCATTCTTAGTGTGGTCAAGCCTCCTGTGTGTTTATGAGTTCATTTGTAGCAAAGAGTGAGCGACCTATTTTGCAATTATTATTATTACTATTTTTAATCTCAACAGAGCAAGCAAATAGTTCTGTGTATTTGACATAAAACTGAAGTGCAGAAAGTTTTCAGCAACTAGGTTGCATGCTTTTGTTCTTGATAGATGCTCAAAAGCACAATAGATGAGCACAATGGGCAAATTTGGATTTCTTCCAGAAAGGAGTGCCAGCACTCTGGGAGCTTGCCTTGCATTAAAATGTATGCTAGTAAACCTTGGTCCCTTCAATGTGTGGGAAGCAAACACGGGATATTCCAGCTGCAATAAATCTATTCACAAATAGGAGGGATTGTTCCTGAACATCTGTCTGTAGTGTTCACCAAAGCTAATCCCAACAATTACAGTGTAACAGTAGCTGATGGAAGCAGATGCAACCCCACATTTCCCATAACACTTTTCCCATTTCAACACATTCTTGCCAAATGTTCTGTTTGGTCTGGTCAAAAAAGCAGACCAGACTGTAACCATGTAGTCATTTAGAGTCTATCATTATCTCAGGCAGTTCATCCGGCTGAAGTTTCTTACCTTATAAACAAATCCATCTGGGCAACTGTGGTCGTAAGTAAAGGCTTTGTATACCACAAGAAACACTATGCAGGCAAGGAATGCAAGAGCCAGACTTATGAGAATAGTGACCTACAAAAGAAGGATAATGTTACTCTACATATGTTAAAATGGCATATGAGCAACCTCATAATTAAAAGACTTACAGTAACATCCATCCTAACAGACTGCAGTCTTCACTTCACTGTGCAGTACTTAACTAAGCATGGTAATTGAATGAAGGCTAGATCCAATAGCCCTGAATTATCACATCATTTCCATTCCCCCCACTCCCCTACCCCCAAGACTTTCAGGAGTGCACATTCCTGTGTTTAACCCCTTGCAGTGCTTTTGGCCTTCTTGGACCCTCTGCGTTCCCAGGATCTCATCACCTCCTGGCCCAGCAGGACCCCCAAGCAGCCAGAGCTCCACATTCAGAGCCTCATCTGTGCGGGTAAGCTGCCTCACAGCCATGGCAAGATATCATTTTTCTGATAGCAGAGGCAGGTCAGCAGGTAGGAAGAATGAAGCTTTAGGAGCACGTTCCTTTGTGTCTTCTGCTGCAAGGTGAAGTTACTCCTTGAGTAGCTTGCAGAAGGTGGGAAGAAATCCTCTATCAAAGGCATAAAAAGAGAACAGCCAACCACTGACAAAAGCCAGCATGTATACCCACAGCATGCCCATGAGCAGGGAGGCAGGAGGTTTACTGTCCCCATTCAGATGCCTGGATTGAAGCCCTGACCCTTGGTTTTAGCTGAGCTAAAACCTGTGTCCTTCCTACAGGCTGAGCAAGAGCCTCAAATACACATTGTTCAAATGCACTGAGTTTCAAGTTGATAATCACTTCATCAGGGTGCATGCATATGGGTGTATGTCTGAAACACCTTGGGACAACACCACTCCCTTGTCCCTTTGCCTGAAGCTTTCTTCGTCCCAACTGGTAGTTCAGCAAATGCCCTGCAAAAGCCTCTGGACTTCTACTACCTGTATTACAGTAATTCATCCTGTTGAGACTGCTGTCTCATGCCAATCCAGATTGGCATGAAAAAAATCATAATCCCTGGAGCTTCAGTGTTACCACGCAAACTAGGGCTCATAATCAAATAAAGACACTTATTAAGATGATGGGGTTGGGAACAGCAGTAAAGGATCATTTGGAACTGTTGCATAGCCAGGGCAGGGAGTTGGAGCTGGGCACCACCAGAATTTGGCAGGATGTTTGCCTATGTGAGGAAGGTGCTGCAATTTCCTGTGCTCTGTGAGCCTATCGGAGCTTGCACTGAGGATGATCCTACAACAAAAGGTTGAGGTTAGGCATGAGTTTACAAGAGGGATGAAGATTTCTGAGGCTTTTTCCTACTCGCAGACTCAATCTGCTTGCTTCTGGCTCCAACTTTTCGACCAGGAGCAGAGCTCAAGACTGCAAACTCTCCCTGATTGCAACAAAACTGAACCACTAAGGGAAGGGCAAAGGCAGGAAAAGGCACAGACTGTGTGCTTACCCTGCAGACATGTTCCCACCAAACCAGGCATGTGCTTATCCTTACTGACAGAACAGATATCCAAAATATGCCCTCTCCCCAATAATAGGGCTGCATTTACCTGTATGAAAGGCAGCAATTGTCATTTACTGTCCTAGCAAGGAAGAGCCACATTTTTTCATTTCTATCTAATTATTCAGTAATTCTAATTATGTCGGTTCACCCACTGTAGCTTCTGCTGTTCCAGTTACATCATTTTTATGTTCTTTTACAGGAGTCTAAGGAAATTCAATAGCATTTACAGGTAGAAGCTGTTCCTTAACTATATGTAGGAGATTGGTCATAGTACATAGCGGAAAATCAGAGTTAATTCCCACAGTATAGTGACCAAGCTTGTAAAGAACAGCAGCTAACAAATAACACACTGGATACATCTCAGAATTTGTCAATATAGTATTACTTGTATATCAATAACATAATATATCAATACATGCATGCTAATTGCTTAATATTGACTCACTCTGAATTTTGCTCCAATTCCCCCCTTTAGTCACTGCAGTAGCTGTCATTCTGCAAACCTGTAAGATATGCAATCCCTGCACAGACTCAGAGGGATCACTGTCATTGCTTTGCTGTGCAGAAGGGACATCCCACACTCATAGATCCTGCAGAGGATTGCAATGCCTGGTGAGATGCATTTCTAAGCACATAAGGCATTGGGACATTTTCTCAGAGAAGCTAAAGCAGCCTTGGCGAATTCTAGATGATCCAGAGCTACAAGTTTGGTGGCTTTTTTAAGGCAAAAAGTAAGAGTGAAGTTATGTCTGTATGTACTATGCCAAATCTGACCCATCACATCCTGTTCAAATCCCAGGAAAAAGAGAGGTATGGAGACCATGTCTAGCAGAAGTGATTTGTAAATTCATTGTTAAATCAGAATATTTTAGAATAAAAGTGCAAAAAGGTAAGATGACCGGGTAAGATTGGAGCTAATAGGATTTTCTAGTGGTGAACAGTTCACTGAAGCCCTGACTCTACTTTTAGAAAAACTGCTCATATTAAGCCATCCTCCTTACGGCTTAATCTGCTGCAAAATGGGTTAATTAAGCAAAAGGCAGGAGCACAGGGGCACAGGGAGAAGAACTTACTGCTGGGTCTCATCAGAGAACATGTGTAAAAGTCTTGGTGTGCTGAAGAAATAGCTGGTAAAAGAGAAGAGCAGCTGTATAAATTTCACCAGTTACCAAGAAAATAGGTGCTCCACTTCCTCTCCAGCAAAACACATCTGACTGTGAGTTTGAATGGATTTCCTGGATTATGCATGCCTACACTCTCTACTCTTTCCAACAGAAGATCTGCAGAAAAGAACCCTCTCCAAAAAGACCCTGATCTTGCAGATCGATGTGAAAGAGCATGTCTCCCCATAGAACAAATGTCCACCAATTCTTTCTCATCTAAAAGAAGAACAGTAAATCCAGTAACTCCTCTCATAACACTGTATGTAGTAATGCACATATGAAGGCAGTAAGGCAAAATATAGCATCTTGGTCTACCAAAGCCAGTGTTTAGAGGCTAGTCTTGGCAACGGGCTCAGTAACTAAGAAATGCTCAGTTCTCCATAATTGCAACGTACAGTGAATGAAGAAATCTTGCATTGGTTAACCTGGAGGAACAAACTTAGGATCAGGTTAAAGGAAGTAACAAAGTTCACTGACATTATGCTAAATACCACCCATGAATACACAGAATGTAACTCTGAGAAAGCATCTCTTGTTCTGAGAAATAAGATGCTCATTCTCTAGCTTTGTTTAGCAAATGGAAGGGCTAGCTAAAGATCAGCACATCCCTAAGAGTAAGAAATCAGACAAAGATGGCAGGAGAACCACATGGGTGAGTAAGTAGCTCATGGAAAAACTCAAACAGAAGAAAATCTACAGAGTGTGGAAAAGGGTGCTGGCAACTTGGGAGAAATAGAGGAAGATTGTCAGGGCATGCAAAGATGCAACAAAGAAGGCCTACTTCAAATCAAGTCCTTTGGGGATCCTTCAGGGCTGACTGCCGCTAAAGGAGATGCTGTGAAAGGGGAACATTCCCTGAGCTGTTGGTTGTCTCTCCCATCCAGAACAGCTCCATGCCTTCCTTTCCCAAGAGCTGTTGACAAAGTTGTTTTGAAAACTTCTCCCTCTAAGCTAGATAAAATGGCCAAGTTCTTCTTTTGGCCTTCAAAACCACAAAGAACTGAGCTGTCTGGAGTTAGAATGAATGTCTCTTTCTAAATCCCCTGTGCACACACAGCCTACGGAAATGACCATTAGTAATGTGATTTGACTGGTTCCTTTCCTCTTGCCTGCCCACTGAGCCCCTAAAATAATAAATTCCCATCTGCTCTGGCGCTCTGCTCCAGCAAAGTGCTGACACCCAATTCATTACCTCCCAGGAGCAGGTCCCTTCCGCTGAGCTTTCTTCTCCCTCCTGGGTGTAATTGAGCCCATTTTCACCTCCCTCCTGCCATTTCATGCACTTGCAAAATTACAGCGTGACACAATATTACACATGATGATGCATAGTGTAAAATTGTTCTGGGATGAAATGTCGCTTCCGATGTTAAAGCCCAGAGGAAAAGGAAGGAAAAATACATTCCCAGATATTTTGCCAAGTCAGAGCTAAGATCCACCTCTATTCCAGAAAATACAAAGCTTAATTAGCATTCAAACATCAAAGAATCATAGAGCTGCAATACCTAATAAACCTCCCTTTTTTTCTTTTTCTTTTTTTTTTTTTTTAATGAATAACATGAACCTTGGCGGTCTCTGAGCAATATAAACACTCACAGAGGGGAAATAAAATTTAGTGAGCAGATAAAACCTAGAAGTGCTACAAGCATGAATCTGTCATGTGTGACTGCTTGAGTGGATAGCTGGAGGGGGATACTTGCCCACCCGTTCCCCAAAGTCATATACAGCCCCCAATGGTTCCCCTAAGAGGGGAGTGTGTCTGCTGGAACAAAGCAGAGATAGCATCACTACCACACCAAAAGTCTCCCCATCCACCATAAAACATGGAAAAGGGTTTGATCTGAGCCCCCTGACATCACTGGAAGACATTAAGCTCCCACCAACATGAGTGCGTTGGCTCAGCTCCTCCCCCCCTTTCCCATAGAAGCACACGTTGCATTTTCACAACAGCACAGACAAAAATAACTAATATTCTCATCAAGCAACATGAGATGCCACTAAGTTTTTTCATATCATGCATTCAGGTATCCTTCCTGCTGTTCTCATTTTGCAAAGACAGTGTGCACCCATTGCTCCCCATGGTAGTCAGCAACACCTGGGAGCAGTGAGTCACTCCAAAACTCAAGCCCTAAGGCTCTGACTTGCACATGAGGGTTTGAATGCAATGTTGATGACCTGCTGAGCTACAGAGCTCTGGGTTCCTTACTGCAGCACAGATCAGGGACGTACTCCGGTGCCTCAGTCCTGTGAAATCTAAATTCTCTGGAAGTACCTGGGGAAAACACAGAAGAAAGCAGAGAAAGACAGATCCCGAGCTACGGCTGATGGGAACACTACCACATACTGCAGATATTCTGAAGGAATATTTTTCAGGCAGTGCAGGTGGGGGAAGGGTCTGTCAGCAGATGGCAGCTCCCTCAAATTTATGTACTGTTTGAATTGAGTTGACAAATATTTTTTTTCCCAGTGGGGATTGGATGCAGACTGCTCTCTATTAGTATTCAGCATCTAACCTGTGCTGGTTGAGTTGAGGGGTTTGTAGGGTTGGGTTTTTTTCCACTTATACAACGTATTACTTACATTACCAGCTGGAGAAATATAACTTATAGCCATGGCTCTGGTGGTGGGGCTTGTCATTCCACCTTTATATATTGTTCACCTTGTGAGAACTCGGCATAAAAATAGTTAAAACTAAAAATAAAAAATTGGGCAGGGAGAGAACAGAACACGAGCACTCAATTTTAAGCCATCTCACCATGAACATGATGTCTTACAAAACTGTGAAGCAATAACTATTGGAAAAAGGACGTTTGCATTTTTTTTCCCTAACCCAAATAACAACTGTTCAATGAAATGAATCATAATTAATCTAACAAATTTGCTCTGTACAATACGGTCAGCAGAGATCTCAGTAAAATTCCAGAAAGATTAGACATTCATATGGAGATTCTCCATGTAGCTTAAACTAGGGCTTAATAAAACTAAAGGGGCAGCTCCCTCTTTCCCCTCTGAGCTCTCATGTTTAATAAATTGAATGAGTCCTTCAGATTCAGACCTACAAATGTCTAAATCTGCTCTAGTTTCCTACAGGACACTAAAATCAGCAGCAATTTGGCACTGTCTGTAGGCCCAGGTGTCTCCAGAGGAGTAAGAAGTTGTCCATTCTGGGCTTCCATAAATTCCTTTGACAACTCAGCTCACCAGGTACAACACTACAGTGCTAAAGCTCAGTCCCAGCACAGCTGATACTCAGGCAGCACTCTTGTCATCTGCTGTCTGAAATTTCTTTTGAAGACCACTGTGCTGCTGTTTCTTTGAGAGGAAAACAGCTACAGGGAGACCAGCCTTGGAGAAACTCAGCAAGAACCTCCTGCTCTTTGTGGACCAGGCATAAGTCCTGGGAGCCACAGCTGGCAGAAATTCTGTCAAGATCATTTTCGTAGACGAGCTACATAAGAGCTATGCTTGGATAGGCAACAGGGTTCTTTCCATGTTTTATGCTAATGCCATTCGACCTGGAAATGTATCAACCCATTGACAACCTCGTTAACAATCTATAACAAAAAGGCAAAATCATCAGTCAATTTGCCACTGGGCCAGTCCCAAAGATCTTGTTACTGGAGAAATTTTTCAGCTGTAAGGACATCGCACTCTCATATCATACACTCATGATCTTATTATAAGAATTTATGCTTGACAGTGAAAAATTTAGGAGAGTAATTTATTCCCCTTCATTCCATAACTTCTTCCAACTGATAATTAGATGTAAGATTGACAACATTAAATCTTGACATGAAAGCTACAGCTAAAGTGAAAGATTCTGGAGCAGCTCCCAGCTCCAGATCCGGCTATCCTGGCTGCCTCCTACCTGCATGCCAAGAAGAAATCCAAATGTGAACCACTCCAACCTTTGCATCCTGTAAGAAAACCCAGGAACAGGCAGAGAGGGAACTACTGCATGACTCATATGGACTGACCAGGGAGACAAAGGCTCTGAAATACACCCTAAAAAGAGCTACTCTACTGTTCAGACAGCCAAAGAAGCAATGTAGTGAAGCAGCACCCTATTATACAAAAGTTCATTTAGCTGCACTTCTTCAAAAATGGCATTTCTGTCCTGATTTATAACAAGCCTTTTGTAATATGTTGCTGGTTTTGCTGATTTTTTGAGAACAGCCTCTGAAATTTTGAAAGGCTAACAAATGAAGTGGTAAAATAGTCTTCATATTTGCCCAGTACTGTTCAAGAAGATGTAGGATTTGTCCTTTATTATTACAGCCCAGTTTCATTCCAGATGGTGTCCAGATTCTTAAGTAGCCTCTAGGAGATGCTTTGTCAACTGCCTAAATCTTCGAAGTTCTGGGAAAATACTTCTTTGTGCTACATGGCTTCTATATGAAGCTTAAAGGTTTGTGTTTGGTTTTGTTATCTTATCTTTGAATTCGTGACCATAAGACAACTTGGCACCAGTTCTCCTAGGACTGCTGAACAACATCCGTGAGGATATTATAATCCTAGGGTGCAAAAAATCTCCCGTCTGCTCAACCATTTCATAGGTTTCTTTCAGCCCACACATTCCAGCAATCAAACTCCAAAGGACTTGCACGGTAGAGCCACATCTCCAACCATTCTAAGCCAGAAATGTAGCCACTTAAACACCAGCTATCTCTGAGCCAGTTTCCTATCTTTGCTACGTTGCCTTTGGCTCTACCCATGACTGCGTACAGTACTCCACCACATCCCCACCAGCAAACCTTTACATGCTCACAAATCTATCTATCTGCTGAGCTCACTAGATACCCACCAGCAATTCCTCAGTTCTGTGCCTCTTAATACTATGAGTGCAGCACAAGCATGGAACAAGAACACTGTGTTTCTAAGCAATTTGTCAAATAATTAAATTACGTGCAGAATAACTAGCTGGCTCAATTATATTAGCCAGTCTCCATCATGTAATGTAATTCCTACTGGCTGTTTAGGCACTAACAGCCTCAGATCTTTTAACTGTGCCTGATGCCAGCTGTGGTCTGCAGGATGTCTTTCTATGCCAAGTCAAACCCCCTGAATGGAAAAATCATGGCTCAGTTTACACCTGTTGCTTACAGAAGTTCTGAAATGCCATTTTCAATGAGGATGCTTTGATTGATGAATATTAGTGAATTTCTACTTAGGTGCAGATAAAAAAGATCTGTTTGTTTTACTTTTCCTTTTCTACCATTTAGTGTCTTTAAAAATGTTTCCTCCATTACTCTAATTAAAGTTCATTGGAAGACAAACCAAACAGGGCTTTTTGCCTGCTAACAAGTACTTTCCAATATGTGCCATGTTACACATGGCACACAGATTCTCATCATTCAAACCATATTATGTGTGTGGAAGACTTGATGATCTCTTCAAGTGCTGCATTAATGCAAACAGTCATATTTTCAGCTCTTACTTTTGAAATGTAAAGCACTCCTCCTTACAATAGATTCCAAGAACAGTCCTGTATGCTCAGGATGGGCTGTGTTTATTGAGATGATGTACTATTACTTTTAGGAACACCAAATTAATACATGGCCTTTTAGGAAAGGTGTTAAAAGGTCTTTTCCCCTCCTCCTAAAGGAATAATTTTTTCCTCTTCCAACTACACAAGCCTTCTCTACTTATTTCTGTCATTCTGTACCTTTAGAAGAGCAGAGCAAAGAAGCAAAAACCTAAAAACAAACAAGTGGAATGACTCAGGAATACTGCTTGTAATGGTCCTTTTCTTCCCAAATCCATGGCCCCATTCATAAAATGGCACACTATTTCACAGGACAACAAACAAACAAACAAACAAACAAAAAACAAATAAAAAAGCTGATCTGAGCAATCTGGAAGAGACTTCCTTCTATATCACTAATTTGAAATGTTTTTTTTCCATTAGTGGAATTATGGTAGAGAGACACATCTCCAAAGCTACCCTTCCTCTTTGCATCGTGCAAATCTTAGCGGTGACATTTCCTCTGGTCACTGTGAGCAGAACACGATGGATGCCTTTTAAAATGCATTGACAGGAGTACAAGAGAAACCAAGCCATCAGAAAAATGTCTCCTGGCCTACCCTTTGCCAAGACTCAACCTCCAAAGAGTTTTATGCACGCATAATCTTCCCCTTCTCCCTGCTTACCTCAAACTGGATTTGGTACAGAAAGCGTTAGGAACTCTAAGAATAGATCCAGGGATTGGCACATGGCTGCACACTTGAGAAAGGCCAGTTGTGTTCCTTCCTCCTTTACTGCCCTTCTGTGAGACCTGACACACACAACAAAACCAGCCAAGCACTGACACTGTCCCATGGCCAAAGACTGGCCTGGCTCTGAGAAAAGCTGATGCCTGTTTGCTTAATGAAATTATCTTCTTCCACAGGGTAAGTTTTGAAGCAAACATTTCAGGCTCAAGTACTAAGTCTAAGGCAGAAAATGGTATTCCTCCATGCCCTTTTTCCTCTCTAACTACTTTCCTACATTTTGATTTTGCATATGGCACTACTGTTTCCACATCACAACAGAAGGCTGGATTTTAAAATGTCCGGAATAATTTAAGCTCTTCACATTTCAGGGAACAAGATAACTCCCCCTGCCATTCTCCAGTCCTAAATACTTCTTAGATAAAGTGAAATCGGAGGTCAAGTTTGCATATATTGAAACACATTCGTTCACTGCACCCTTGTGGTTAAAATAAAATGGATTGGAAGTTTGTTCCTTCAAAAAGGTTAACATATTCACATGCATTCCAGCCTCTGTGTCTACCATCACAGGTCAGGAAATAAAGCTAATAACGTGGCAGCATTCATGGTCCAGTGCATCCACTTCTCTTCTAAAAATTGTTATGTGGGTGATATATAAAAGTGAGGAATTGGAGAGCAAAGTGTTCCCTAGGTAACTTGTGAATTAAAAGCCTTTTCATTTTAAATTGGAAATAAGAAGCTTTTTTGCTGCAAATGACTTAGAAAAGCTATTCTTTTAAAAACAAACAACAAAAATAAATTATCTTGCTGATTATGATGCCGTCAAAGGCATGAGGCCAGTTCCATTAGCTGGCCCAACAGGCTTAATATGTCTGCAAGTGCTAACAAGAGAGAGCTCAGGTTTGTTTAGCATTCAATCAGCAGCCTGTGCTGCTTTATAAATTAAGAGAGTGAAACATTACATAGAAAAAAAAAAAAAAAAAGAGTAAAGCATTTCACATCTCTTTTTTTTCTTTTTTTTTTTTTAGCATTCTGTGGTTTGGCTGCAACACTCCAAATGCACTCTACAACTGTCAGCAAACTGCCGTGGCTTCAGCTAGCTAAAATCTCTTCCCTCTCCATTCCATTAGGTCCTTTTAGCTACAATAGCTGAACAGTGTTAAGCATCTTTCATTCCACCTGAAGTGCTAACAAGAAAATTACTCAAAAAATAGGCTTTACCGTGGGGCAGTGAAGACACCACAATGTACCATGGCATTGTGTTGTTGAAGACAAAGATATAGTGTAAGAAATCATTCAAACTAAATAGAAACTGCAATTACATTTTCTAAGCAGGATGGGTATCTCCATGCAATCCCTTATGAAAATCTTTTCCAAGCATTTTATTCCAAAGCAAAGGGTCAGGTGAGGTTCCTGCTCTATAGCTCCTTTTCTTCTTCCAATATATCATGGTTTAGAAAATCCAGATTCAGCAGGTCTACTTCACAAACCTTTAGTCATGTGAATACTCTGTGACTTCCATTTTTAGACATTTTCTGCAAAGCAATTAACTTCTTTCTTCTCTCCAAATATCAAGTTAAAAAAAAAAAAACACCCTGAAAAATTCTCTTCTGCTGATTACTCTGCCAGTACTCACAGATGGTAAAAATAAAACATATTTGAGGTTTGGTTTTTTTTTGACTTTGCAAAAGTGTGCATGTGTTTTCTTCATTTTACGAGGCAGCACTCAAGCCAGTCTCAGATCATTCTAGTTAAATCAAAATGTACTTCTGTGTTTACTTATGGAAACTCTTTCTGGCTTTTCCTCAGACCTCATCCGTACCAGAAAGCTAGGTATTACCTAGAAATGCTCATCAAAACTTGAGGCGTTTACAGAGATGTGGCAATGGCACATCTTGCTTGCAGGGTTCATAAGGAATGTACCTGGGAATGTGATTAGAAATATCTGTTTTCTAGCACAAATCCATACTCAGCTGCTCTGAATTGTCACTGATGATCACAAATGTCTCCATCAACATATTTCCATGCAAGTGAGACCAACTAGGACAGATATAACCTGTTCTCTTCTCTTCCTATTACAGCCAGAGGAGGAGAAGAACAATCGCTCAGCTGAGGCAGAAAGATGAGCAGCAACGTTTCTCATTTCCCTTAATAGGCATCACAAGTGAGAGTATGAATCCACTTAGGTGCTAACTCACATCAGATCAAGGCCAGGCTGGGCAGTGTATCTGTGAACAAGGAGAAATGGAGAACATCTGCACTGTAGTGAAAAACACTCAGCCCAAAGACAACTCAACGCTCAGACTCCGCAGATAAGCCACACTACAGAATTGTTGACTCATTAAGGTTGGAAAAGACCTCTATGATCATCTAGTCCAACCATCCACCTACACCAACATTGCCCACTGAACCATGTCCTTTAGTACCACATCAACACACTTCTTCAACACCACCACCTCCCTGGGCAGCGTGTTCCAATACCTCATCACTCTTTCAGAGTAGTTTTTCCTGATATCCAACTTCTCACTGTCTGGTGAAGACTTAGGTGGAGCAAGGGCTGCCTGCCACCCCTTCAAGAGGAACATGCCTGAAGTGGGGAATAGAGAACTGCCAAGGCAACCTCAGATGGAGCAGAAGAGCACTTACAACCACGAGAAACAGATTTCCTGATGATTACTGGGAAATTCCATTGGGTTAAACAAGCCACCAAGTCAACCTCCTCATACAGACACCTCAGGCCCCTCTTTGAGGCTCAATAGAAACCCACTGCAACTCTCTGTGCTGGTGGAAGTGCAACAAAACCCCAAATGCTACTGCCAGTGCTAATGTGCTCCACATTACATTGTCTACCACTTTTCTAGTTTTTCTCCAATTTGCCCCTTGTTCTCCAGGATCACACTGCCCACAGGAGTACTGTGCAACCTGGAAACAGCCACAGTAGCAATTATCCCCAGAGTGAGAAAAATCTCTATGTTTTAGAACATGTTCCCTCCCCTGAGCACCACTCAGATTAGTCAGTGTAATGGGATCTTTCAGCAACCACTCTGCATCTTCCAGATTACTGATGTGATGTGGCAGTCACCATGGTAACAGTGTTTTGTTAGCATTAAAAAGCAGTAAGGAAAGTTGCCCATCTCACACTCAGATAAGCCATAAGTTGCTCCTGCCCTGTGGAAACTGAACAGCTGAAGGAACCTTTAATTTTATTTAGCTGTTGAATGGACATGATTAAATGCCCCATGCCATTTTCCTGGGATTCATGCCTTTGCAGGTTAGAGGAAGAACTATCAGCATAAATCAGCAGCATACCAATGGAAGAAGAACTTACTATGGAGACATTTGCAGGAAAATGAGTTTAGGAAACTGCATTCAGAGTGAAGAAACAGGAATGCAACATTTAGTGAGGGTGCTCCAGAAGAACAAGGAAGAGTTATCATCTATCCAGCTGCAATTATGATGTGTCCTTTAAAACCAAGGACAGGATGGACAGGTAGATAAATATATGCATTCAGGGAAATGATGCATTTCTCAAAGCTATGCTCAAGGTGCAGTCATTTGGCAGAGTGTCTGTAGAGGTCACACAGCAATTCTCTGCACCACTCTGTAAAGACACTATTGCTCACACCTCAGTAGATCTTACCCACAGAGATAAAGCAATTCAGACCTGCTCCTGCTCATGAGTAAAACTCTACATCTTCCTCCACAAGCATCCAAGCCCCGAGTCTGCCTTTCCCCCTGAATTTCAGTGCTTGTCATGTGAGGAACCTCCCACTACAAGGTCGAGCTGAACGCAAGGGGAATCAATAAGTTACATTCTAGTGGTGCAAGCAGGGAAAGCACCTTCCATTTCAGCAAAGCTGTTACCAACATGAAATCAAGCCCTGGCACTTGCCCAGAAAAATCTTTCTTAATTAGGTGTTTCAGATACTGGCTTCTTTTTGATAAGGAACAAATATTGCATCACAGTCAGCTTCGTAGGGTGCGGTTAGACAAACACATTCTGTTCTACATCGTTCACATTAGGTCAGAGGAAAATAATTGTTTCAGCATGAGTATTTCAATAACAGAATCATTTGAATGGGTTCCACTATATTTTAAGGACTTGATGAAAACTGTTGAATCATTACATCCACTGGATATTGCATGTGTTAGAAATGTTTCAGGGTGGAGAGAGGGGAAAGGATTGATCTGGAGATAAGAAATATATTGACACTGCAGACTCAACAGAAACAGAGTACCCAGACAGCAACTGCAAAAATGAATCTTCCCAACTTGTAGCAAAAAGAGTGAAGTTCCCGGTGTTCTTCAGTGAAGTAGTGATCAGTGCTTTCAGCTGATTTTTCCAAGTAGATAAATCGCTTCTTAAATATCTCAATTTCTCCCCCATACACCCACTCCCAACTTAATCTGTTAGAGACAAGTACATGGTTTAATTATTCCAACTCTGAGAGACTGATGAGACTGATGAGTTCAGCTTTCTTAAGAAAATGTTCCAAGAAAAGGAAAGAACTGTGGAAGATTTGAGAAGTCAGACAATTACAGTAGGTAACTATCACCTAGATGGTGGTAACTGAAGCACTGTCTCTCTGAAAGAGCATTTGGTGATAACAGAGGTCCAACTGGTTGCACATAAGCTTGGGTAATAAGAAGTGCCATTTGCACAAACAAGCAGCTGACAGTTATGTGCATCAGCCCAGTTCTCTGTGTTGTAAATTCTAAGCCTATGGTGAAAAGCCACTTGAGCCCAGCTCCTGGTGCTATTAGGAGATAGATAAATTTGGGTCCAGGGATAAGCACATGTCTACCAACATTCCTGATTTCTGATTAGATCAAGTAAAAAAATCCATCAGCAACTCTTTTCCAGCTTGTTTCCTCACAAGCAGGTGCTGATGTCTTGAACCCAACCACAAGTGCAGTGACAGCTAAGAAAGTGGGTAGAAACCCACTCTTTACCCCCTAAATCCATCTGGTTTCTGTAAAATCTGGACTGCTTGGAAGAGAAACAGAGTGATTGGAAAACTTGACCCCCAGAAGTAATAGGACTTTGGGTTTAGCGGATAATCTGTTCAAAAAACAAAGGAGATTTCAATCTCATTTTGACATTGATATAAACTAGTGCAGAAACTCAATTCATGTAACTTGCATGAGGTATTCATTCTCTACATCTATAACATGCAATATAATTGGCATAAAGAAACAGTAAGATCTGCCTCAAATGCGCAGACTTAGATGTACTGTTCTGCAAAGAAACATGAGTCATCACATTTGCAGACCCTTTCTTTACCCACTTTGGTGTCACTACCGATGGCAAAGCATGGTAACGTGCAATAACTTGAAAAAGTGCAACACCTTGAAAAAGTGCAACATGGAAGGCAAAACACCAGGCACTATTCCCTTCAGACTGAGAGACCTTGGTATACATCACTACTGCACAGTAAGATCATTACAGTTCAAAAACTTCCTTAGAGGGATGCGCTCCAAAGGCCTGGAGGAGGCGAGGTCTACAAATCACTGCCAGTCTGCTTATAAAAAAGTGTTGCCGTTGCTTCTCTGAGGAGGAGTAAAACAATAAAAGAAATTTATTTTATATGTAGATGGCTCAACATAATGCTCTTTTAACATCACTTTCTTGTAACCCATCTACGCACAACTATTTAAACGTTTGTTATAAAGTATGTATGGGGTGACTCATCCAGCTGAAGAATAAGCCTAATTGGTCAAACTTCCAGGACACTGTGTGCTGAGCTATAGAGAATCATAATAATCTCATCTATTAGGAGATGTGACAAGTTGCAGAAGCTATCTAAAATTCCTGGAAGAGGTAGCGTGAAATAAGAACTGTTGCCTGGGGACAATCTTTTCTTTACAATAATTAAAGAGCTCGGATCTGTCCTGTTCTGGATGAATGAAAAATATTCATGCATAAGCTTAGATTCTGGCTTTGGCTTGCTCATGCTAGAAAGCTTCCTAATAATTTATTAGACTCTTCAATAAAAGATAGCCAAAAGGCAGAATAAAGGGCATCTACAGATTTGACTGCCACGTCCATAAGGTCCCACACTTTCCCCAGAGACTCTCCTCTTCTTTGTAATGCAGCTATGACTCAGGATTAAAAAAAAAAAAGAAAAAAGAAAAAACCAAGAACTTGGGAAGTGTCCTTCTCTAAGAATGTTCCCATATCTAGTGATCAGAAGAGCAGAAAGTACTTCCCAGATTGAAAGAAGAACGTTAAAAAATGCTCCAAAGAGATACAAGTGAGTGGGGAACACAGTCATAGATATGGCATTTTTCCACAAACACTCATTAATGATAGGGACTCACTTTGTCAAGTTTCTGTTTGAACTGATGATAATTTTGCCTTTTGAGTGCAAAATAAAGCCTCTCTCTTTGCAGTCTACTAAAAGTAGAGTAATGGCAGGCAGAAGATGACCTCTTGGCTATTTCTTTACAGTCGTACCATCCTGCCTGTTCCCCCAGTGCGCAGGTATGAGGTGGAGACACATACTGCTCCTCACATGCAGTAGAACAGCAGTATCAAAATGGTTCCTTATGAAAATCCTTGAATTTAAGCATTATGCTGCACTCATACAAGTTGTACGTCGGGTGGAAGAACATGCAGTCTGACACGTGTTACTGGATACAGATCTCACGGATTTGGAGTGCGCTCAGCTAATAGACTGGCTCAAGTACAGGGTGATACTTTAATCAGTGAACTAGGAAGAAAGTGTGAATATTTCCAACACGTCTATTGGAAAGCTACACAAAGCAACCAGCCAGCAACAGAAAATACGGTGATCTCATTTATATTTTAAAATTGCAGCCAAACTGAGATAATAAAAGTATTTACTATGATTTCCTCTTACAAGAAACAAATGTAATATGATTTCATCAGTACCAAATAATAGGCTTGCTTATAACCAGAGGGCAGTATTTTTAATAACTTCACTAAAAATATAAACTGTTATAAAAATGTGGTGCAATAAAAAAAAAAAGTACAAAAGGTAATAAAATATTACCTATTATCTCAGCTCATTTTTGTCAGAAAATAATACTACAAACTTAATATGATACATGGAAGCGTTATGAAAAGCAGGCAGGGAGAGGCTTATAGTCTTATCCAGCATTAGATGAGAGGCTGACTGATTAATAAGTTGACATTGAACAGCAGAGAATGGAAATCATATGGACTTTAGGGAAAGGAAATAGCTTAAAAATGAAACTGTCATGTTGCCAGGCTGCATAGGAAGAGCCACGGCTCCCACTGCCATCCCCACTGTGCAGCAAAGGGCAGCTTAAACCTTCATGTTGGTGCCAGTGCTGTGCATGCTCCCAGAGCCTCCCACTTCCCTGTGCTTGCTGCTGCATCAGTCCTTGTGCACACATGGGCAAAAGCAAAGGTCAAACAGCACAGAAAATAGGAATGGAAAATGTAATCCAAAAGAATTTGAATGCAACAGCAAGCTGAGGACTTGAAGAAAGGGAAAAATAACTTATGGAAGGAGCTGATGAAAGGAAATACATCCTTTGTAGTGGATGAGCTACACTTCTAACTTTGGGGGCTTCAGAGTGCATAGTGTGTAGGCTTCATTGCTTTCTTAACTAACAGAGCTTTTGATGGCACCAAACCCTGGTCTAACACTCACACCAATGTTGTTCAGGGCTGCAGGATTAAGTTCTAAATACCCAGTGATGCACCACCACTTCCAGTATCAACAATAATGCCATTTCTTGAGGGTCAGAACCCAACCCTTCCCAGAGACTCTACATTTTACTGTTGTTTCTCAGGCACATTGTGTCTGGTTCCGATTTGTATGTTGTTCATGATGGAAAATGTCTGTTGTGGTATCCAAGACTGGGGATTTCAGCACAGCTAATTTGCTGTGTACTTTACCAGTGGTAACAATGAACTTGGCTATGCATGCAGCAAGATCAGTGAAGAATTTAGTTGAAATCAATAGCATGTAAATCCTTTGTAATTTAGATCAAAATATGGAATCTCCACTGGAAAAAAAAAATAGAAAAAGGAAGCTATACACAATTATTCACAGACTCCTTAGAAATAGATCATAGTTTTAAATATCATGGATGAAAGCTACAGAATTCTTGTGAAATAAATTATTGAATTTCTGCAGAGAACAGCAGCAGTACCATTCTGTGGTGCTTCAGAAAGAGTAGCTGAAATTTTTTCCTTTCAGTCAGTTCAATAAGCCTGATCCCTCTTTTTAGAAATGAAGAATGATAACAAGTCTTCCTAGATCACATTATAATTTTGAAAGTAATACTGTCTTCTAAATTACTAGAAAATAATTACAATAAACTTCTCTACTGCTAGCAAGATTAAGAACAACTAGGCCAAATGGAAGCTACTTCAGGCAATTATTCAGTTGCTTGGGAGAATTCCTGTTAATTGTTGAGAATCATGTTCCATTCTAAAAATGTATAAGCCCCATCTCAGTTTTTCAAGGAGAAGAACTATTAATTAGGCACTGCCGAGCCTCTACATTTTCTACTTAAATCATGGATATTTCCTCTGGCTTTAGAACTGTGAAATCATATCTTGCATTATTTTTTTTCCCACCTTTCATGCTCTGTGCTTTAATAAAAGCATCCTATCTTTTCAATGAAAAGGCAGCAAATACTAGCTGCTACATGCTTGGAGTCTAATTTTAGGAGGAACTGAGCCATTCTAATTTGCTGCAGTCAACAGGAACTGAAGGCACTCAATAATTCACGAGTTTCTTTCCACGTTTCAGTAGAGCCTGTTGAAAATTTCTCAAGGAAACACTTTTCCTCAGAAAATTCTAATTCCTGTGAACCAGAACTGCTTACTGAACAAGTTATGCTTGGATACTTTCTAACATCTCTTCTTTTATCCAGTTTGAGTTTTCATCTATAATGAAATAAATGCATAATAAAAAAAATATTTTAAATATTAACAGGGTTACTTTACTACAAAACAAAAGAATTTCTGAAAGATGACAAACCGTTTCAATCCATTTTCTCCCTTTTTTTTCTTAAACACAAATGTTTGAGGAGGAAAAAAAAAGATTTAAGTCTTTTTTTTTTTTTTTTTTTTTCCAACTTTCAGTTTGTGCTGGAAAACATTTTCATCACTCTTCCTGGGAGAAGAAAACCATTTCCTATAATATCTAGATATAAAGGTATTTTCAAGCCCGTCCTAAAAATAAACAGCTTCGTATTCACTCAGATAAACCTCTATTTGACACAAGTGATGACAGGAGCATTAAATTTGTTGTGTCTTTACTGTCAGTTTGATTTAGCATTTTTAAAATGAATGGCATTCACATCAGAAGGCAGCAGGATAATCATTTCTTACCTTTAGTCTTTCTGTTACACCATCAGTGAAACTGACTGTGAATTCAGCAATTTTGGGCACTCTGAGTTTTCCTTTGTTCTTCTGGTCAGGCTGGTACTCTGTTCTTGTTTTCACAATTACCTGGAAAACATCAACATTTTTAAGGTTCCTGCACACAGCATATGCTTTTTTGTTGTTGTTGTTATTATCTAAGCCATTGCTTTTCTACTCCAACTTCCCCTTGAACCTACAGCAGGATCTCATAACCGTCAATACAAGCTCATAACTCCCTCAGGAACTAAAATACAGATAAACAGACAAGCAGATAACAGAGACATCAGACCATCTTAACATAGCTGAGAGCAAAATGCTTAAGCCCACTGTTGTTTAGGGTCGGGCATGCAATTTTTATACAGTATTCAATGGACAGAAGATGTAAAACAACAAACAGCTCAAAGATAAGAAACTCGCGTATTAAAAGCCCTGGCCTAACAAGTTCCACTAACCCCAACTTAAAGTTAGGCTGTTTGGCCTCTCATTTATTCAGGCTCCATATTATCAATATTAATCTCATTCTATCACCTTGGGTTTTCCCCAGAAGATCTCAGTGCCATTTGCTGACTAATCCAGTTCCTGCTAATCTTATAAAACCAAGGTGGCTTGCGCCAGTGGAGCCGTCTGCAAGTGGTTTTAAAAGGGTACAGACAAATTACCAAAATTGCATTTTCAATCTGCACTGAATTTATTTGTAACCTAGAATGATCCGAAATATTTTGGGTAAAACGCATCCCACCACTGTCACCATGACAACCACAAACACAGAAAATATAACACCTAATGCCAACTGCTCCCAGAGAGCTGCGCACTGAAATCAATAGTCCTGATGTATTAGTGAGCATATCCATCCTATTATACATGCCTAAAAGACTACTCAACCATGAGTCTGTGCAAGAAAACGCTGTGAGAGGATGCCAGCACAGATGCACTGTCTTAATCTAGCTAGGGAATGCTGGAAGAGGCAAAATGTCCATCCTCAGCACCAGCTGAACTCATCCCTGCAGAAGTGGGGTTGTGGCTCTGAGCAACCACAAACAATGGTGGATGCACAGCATTCCATCAGCCAGGTCCACAAGGCACAGAACAGTTTGGTGTGACTTGCAAGGCGCAGAGAGATTAAGTACATTAAAGCTCCACATGACAAGGCAAGCACTTCCACGTTCTGGCCTCCCATTCTTAATTGCAGATCTACGCAGGTGTTAGCCTTGCCAAGGTGAGAATAAAACACTAGAGGAGGTCACAGAGAAGTAAGGCAGATCCTAAAGCTCTGCCTTAGAAACAAAATCTTGAAGGTTTGTAGAGAAAGATTATAAGGCAATCTATGAGCTTGAGTTACCAGCTAATGAAGAACTTTTATGCAAGTGAAGACAGTAAAGTGTGGTTTGGACCACAGAAAACCCCAGGTATTTAATTTTCTAGCACTTAATGCCACATGGAAATCAGAGTGAGAGAAAATCAGCATGGAGTCATAAGCCAATTTTCTGGATTCAAATGCAAATCATTAAAGACTAATGAATATTTACATCCGTCAGTAAATCCCTCTCCATAACATTTATTTACTGCAGCAGTATTTGCAACATTAAGTCTTGAACAGAGAATAAAAAAACCCACACAAATATATCTGTGTTAGCATTTTGGATCTCAGGACTTGTAATGACACAATGTACATGCTAGGATGTAACATATGGAGACAAGTTTGATTCAGCATATTTGGGATGAACCCTAACTCCACAACGACTCTACTACTGAATTGACCCCTGCTGTGCTCTGAAATGCACCCTGACACACTTTGGACCAAACCAAACAACGCTCCCTCTCCAGTCAGGACAAGCTTGCCCATTTAGCTCTGTATTAGCAATAAGCACCAACCCCATTCCCTTGCCCAGAAGAAGGCAGGTGTACTCAGGACTGCATACAGCTGGGCCCTAGCTTCCAGTCAAGGAAAGGCCTTTTGTAACCCAGTACAGTAAATTATAGAGTCAGCCATCAACACCTGCCAACCAGGGCTCAGAAACTCTGCTCACTCTGCTTTTAAATCTACCAACCACAATACCAAATTGTCACCAATCCATGCTTCCTGCTTGATAAATAATGCTGTTGCTAATAAAATCTTTAAATAGGATATTCCTATAAGCTCTAACATTAGGTCTTAGAGAAGATCCGTGGCACCAGAAAAAAAAGAAAAAAAGAAATTAAAAGCCTGACATGTTTTAATATATATAATTGAATTTTTCTTCCACTCTTTGTCATCACATTCAACGAATATATCTTAAGCAGGTAAGTATGAAATACGCTTTCTACATACATGCATTTACATACATGCATGAGATTGAAAATAAACCCACTCAACCCTGCAATTAGGCATCAGGTCCAAGTCCAGTAGAAACATCTATCAGGTTTGGGAATAAGTAAATCAGATCAGCTCCCAGGGAGATCAAAAGCTGCTTGAAACCCAATTTGCTGATTGTGCCAGCAGTGAGATTCGTGTGCGTAGAACCACAGACATCATTGGTCAGTGTTCTGCAGGGACATTTGCAGAGGTATCAAACGGCTTTAGTAGAGGACCGAAGAAATACCTTAGCTAAATGCCTTTTGGCACTGCAAAAGCTAAATAGCTGCTCTGCAGAAATATCTTTGTCAGACACCTGGTGGAATTACTCAGCAGAAGAAAGGGCAGTCAGTGAGGTCTCCTCTTAAAGGAGAGCACAGAAATAAAATGAGAAAGAAAAAACAGAAAACTGAAGACCTGCAGCATGGGGGTAACGCTCAATATTGTGGCAGTAAGGATAAAAATGCAATTTTGCTGAGGGCCCTGGGCGCACATTTAGAAGAAAAGAGCTACGTCTTGTTCAGTCGCCTACAGTCTAAATAAATAAGGCAGAGTACAGATCCCTCTGCTGCAGCAATGCTCACCCCCTCCATCCAACAAGCTGCCATCAGGAAGCCCACGCAAAGGCTTCTGGAAATTGAGTTGTGTTCATCAAATGCTTGTGCCTCTGGCTCTAGTGAGAGCACCCCAGGCAGGGCTGCCTCGGCAGCACCTGGGAGTAGGGGTAAGCACAGTCAGGTGGTAACGTACACATGGAAAGAATAATGAGTCTCATAAAGAAATATTTCCTGTATTTTTTGCATGATTGCTGCTATTTTGGTTGTTTGTTCTGTTTTCACTTTCTACTTTTCTGACTCAGGTTGCTAGGGTGGGACAGGGTTTCTGCCTTCCCCCCCCCCCCCCCCCCAGTTTCCCTGCCATCACTTCTATTTCATTTTTTCTTCCCATTTTATCATAGAGAAAAAAAAAAAAAATCCCTGGCAGCGAAGTCTTCCAGAAATTGTAACCAAATTGCTGTTGGATGTACGGTAATAAAACCCCCACTGACTCCACAGCCATGGCAATGATCAGAGCTCATTTATCACCGGCTGCCCCAGAGCAGTTCCATCAGAGACCAGGATCCTACTGTTTCACTGCAAACAAGGCACATTCATCTCACTCCACGACATGTTTCTTGGGAGAGGGATGAGCGTTTATTACAAACCACAGCAAACAACGATCCTGATTCTCTCTTCTTGCTCATTTTTTGCTGACTTTGGTAGAGTTGATCTTGACAGAAACTGGAGAAAGGGGGATATAAAACTGGGGTCCTGTGTAGGTTACACTTCAAAGCAAACTGAAGTGGGAGAAATGCCCAGCACTTCATTCCCTTCTCTGCAATGCTATTACAGTGAAAATGTGCTGCAGTAAGAGGGTAAGTACCAGAGCTGGCAGCAGGGCTTGGTTCTGCTCCAGCCTCATGAGAACAGACAACAAACACAAACAATCAAATCAGTGTTTAATTGGACAAGAAGTCTCTTGGATACTCCCAAAATAGACCATGAGTGCCTTTGCCACCCCTAGCACAGCAACACCATTCAGCCCATCCTCTGCACTTGTCTTCCTGAATTCTCACCTCCTCCTGCACACTCTCTAAATCTTAACTCATACTCCTCGTGATTAAACATTGGGCTGTTCTGGGTCACCATCCATAACAGTGTGAGCTTTCTGTGGCAGAGAACTGTTACTCTTCTTTTCATTCATCACACAGAACAACTTGCACATCTACAAATAAAATATTAAAAAGCAAGAACTGTCCCACCAATCAGCCTTATGGACTAAGACTTTGTGATTGCCTTAGAACAGTCCTGGATGCCTATCAGCCTTCCTGTTTCTTCATCTAAACCCTGATCCAACATATTCTTATGCCTCGTTATGTATTGAGTTCATCCACGAAGCAGAGCAGCCATCCTGCCAGCTCATCCCAGCACAGCTGTATGCCTTTAAAGCCTGCATTGTGGATGGAGTCTGGATAAACATCATCTCAGAACATCTCCCTGCAAATTAGGCTGCTGTTATATCCCATTCTCAAAGTTTTCACACTGCTTCCCAGAGAACTTTCACTTTTAACTGCAGATACACCGTGCCATGGCAGATAAAATAAGGAGGACACAAGCAAATTACCTGGGACTTTCTTCATTTTACACTCAAGATCAAACTGTTCTTTGAAAGTTGCTTCCTAGAGAAGTTGACAGAGGAGATTACAAGAACACAAGAGAAAAGGGCATCCACAGAGCAGCAAAAAGACACATCTAATTACAAGAATCCACATGCCAAGTCCTGGCAGCTTCCTCCAAAGCTAAGTTTATCTAGCATTTGAACTCATTAAATTCTAATTCAGTGAAGCTTTTAAGCTTGCACGTAGTCTTATTAACACCAGCAGGATTAGTCAGATATTTAATGTTAAGTGTGCATTTAAGTGCTTTGGCCAGAACAGAGCTTAAATCTGCTCCGATCACCTTCCCACAGCCAACTTTAACTATGAGGCACGGGGCTCCTGGGGCATTCTTCTGCAGGACCACTCCAAGAGCTTCCCACAGCAGCATGGGCCCAGTATCTGCAGGGGCAGCCAGGGGAAAAGCTTAGTGATGTGCTGAGTCACACCAGCAACCTGTGGCTGCTGCTGACAGAGCTCAGGTTTTCATTAACTGGGCAATAATAGCTCTGTATAAATGTAACATTCTTGGGATTAAGCGTAGGCAAGTGATACGGCTAGGATGGGGAGGAAGCCAGATGCTATATGGAAAATGGCAGTCCTCTGCAGAACTGCTGTCCTTGGTCATTCTAGGATAGCAGATGCAATTTCACTATGTCTTGAAAGGTTTTTACTTTCTATTTGCTTTCTTGCATCTTCTGCCTCTTCTTCTGCCTCTTTTTTCCAATCCCTCAAGTGCCCAGTAGCAGCCTACACAGTACAAACTACGTAAATTACAAAAACCCAAACATAGCAAAACAAGCCACATCGATCACACTGGCCCACACAAGCAAGATTTTTCCAGTGATGCTGTTTGCTAAAACACGTATTTATATATATGTATAAAAACGTACCAAACATAAATATGCTTACTATTCTAGGCTTAATACTACTGACACCAGTGGAGTTAACAGGAAACCTTTTCTTGTTTGTGATGAATTCAGGACCAGGGACTTTCCCTGTGGTGCTGCTTTGGAAAATTATAGGTGTGCTGAGGCGAAAAACAACAGATCAGAAGCTGCATACACCAGCAGGAAACCCAACGTGGACAACCTTGAGACAGCAAACAGTAGGAGAGTCTGGGAAATCTAGACGTTTGGGATGCTGAAAGGAAAAGAAGGACAGCTTCTCACCAAATGGACTATATTAAAAGCATTTGCTTTCAGGGGGAAGGAGCAGCCCAGACGTGAAATGTGACAAATGGAAAAACGCCACATTGAGCATGGAAACTTAAAAAAGATTTTCCTGCAGTGGGATGAAGTAAGTGTTTCAGAAAATGAACTGATCTGAATTCTGAGTCTTGTCTCGCACTGACTAAATGTAACATCATTTATTGCCACTTTATATTTGTGTTTGAGCTCAATGGCTTTCCCTGAAGAAATGAGTAATAATATTTAACATAACTGGCATTGTGAAAACTTTAAATTATTCATTTGGAAAAGGACATGCAGCCTTGCTGTAATTCCCACTTCACTGCCACGGTGCATGTAATATATTGTGGTTCAGGTGCTGCAAAGTGCAGACCATAAAAATTTAAAATACTACTTCCCGGGATTATTAATAATGAAGAGTCTCTCACTCAGAGTGGCTTTCAGATTGACAGAGGAGATAAACAAAATGCACTTCTCCTACCAAGGAGAAAGGTTTCAGCCAGGTTCAAAGCTGCCCTTTGTAGTCCCGCAAAATGGTTGTAACACACCCATCAGTTTCCTTTTGGTTCAGTCACGATCACTTTTAAATGACAATAAGACTCTCAGCTTGCAAAGACATGCCTGCATTCAATTCCATGCAAAGAGAGAACAGAAAATAAAATCTCATGCCACTGACATGGTGGTTTTCTTTGCTGTCATTACCCAACTGAGCATCAGTATCTGAGAAAGACCTTTGACGGAGTCCCAGCTGCAGTGTGCTGTCCAGGTTACTGATGATAGCAGAATGGTGACCCCCCAGTCTTGGCACTAAATCTGCTGTCACTGTGTCTGTTTCTATGTGTATGTGCTACGTGCCAAAGGATGGCTAAAATTCACCACCTGCTCTCACGCAAAAATCTCCAGTGATCTACAAGTCTAATCTCACACACAGCCAGCCTCAAAGGGCAAACGAGCTGTGCACAATGCCAACAGCAGCTGAAGTTAAAATACTTTGTAGTAAAAGAGCGTAAGAAAAGAAATGAAAAAAAAACATGTTTTGGGGCTTAAAACAATCTCTCTTTTTACAGGCTTAGGATGGAACATCCATGGAGCAGAGCAGTTCCGTATCTACCAGTGCATCTCCTGTATGTCCTTCTGACACTTGCACGAGCTGGTGCTAGAAATAGGGCACTCTGGTCTGGATGGATCAGTGATCTGAGACTGCATGGCAATCAACTATTGCAGATTCCCAGATTTACAGACAATTAGTCTTTAAAAACTTTCCCAAATAATTGCAGCTATGTCCCACCCTGTGGGAGAGGCAGCAGTGATTCCAAAGCTACCGGATGATATATCTTAGCAGGCAGACTTCCCAGAGATTAATAATAAAATGGGCGAGTTGGATGGATGCAATTCTAGTCCCCATGACACCCCTACATTCTATCTGAATGCACAAAATGCCTGAAATACCATTCAGCAAAAGGAAAAAAAGGAGATAAAGGAAAAAAGGAAAAGGATGTCCAATGATTAAATCCACAGCCTCCATAGTCAATAAAGAAAGGCACATTCCACGGGAAAAGGCTGCTTTTTGCATTTCTCTATATCAACTCATCTAATGAGTGTTGTACTAAAAATGATCTTCACAGAGGATGGTAGGAAAAAAGCATTTTCTTGAATCAGTGCCAGGAGGATATTCCAGGCATAAGGAACATCACAAAAGGACAAAGACAGCAAATGTAATCAGCCCTGGCATCACCAATGAATGGCAGCACAGAATGCAGAGGCTGCACTGGGAGCTGAAAGCAGCTGAGAAGGGAAAAGCACAGCTCATAAACAAAGAGGTGATTGGAAATTATTCAGTTAAGTCTTCCTACAAATCCCAAGGTTACTACAACCAGCAGGAACCCATGGGAGGCTGTGAAGGGGCGACAAAAATTGATTTCTATAGGTTCAGATGAGGAAGGGTGCAGCAGAGCAGACAAAAGAACCAATCGCTCAGCAGTAGTGACAATAAAATTGTCCAGGATAAATTAGCAGAGCTCCATTGATTTCATTTAAACACCACAGATTTACACCAGTCAAGAATCCTTCCCAGTCTTACTTCGTACACCAGTAAGCAACTGGTCAGTTGGGTTCAACAGACAGCCTTGCTGAAATAACTTACACCTCCAGCAAAGGCATTGCATTTTTAGAATAAAGAATGGATTGCAACAGGCTTAACCAAACACCCATACCCCAACACATTTTTCCTGTGTCCCCTTTTCTGCTGCTTCTGCAGAACACAGCTCTGAGAAATGCAGTGCAGACATAACGGGGTTTAAAAGAAGCAAAGGAGCTCACATAAACAGGCATGAGCTGGCCTTAACTTGCCTAATTCAGACACCGACCGACAGCAGTGCTGTTAAGGAGAGACATTTCTGCATGGGCTACACAAATCCACAGCCTCCATCCTCCAGAGCTGCAGCAGCAACACGTTATCTGTATGCAAGCAAGGTAGCTGCATGCTGCCAGTGCCTGCGCAGGCTTCGAGCACACTGCGATTGCAGCACAGTGTTGCCCGGAGTGGACACAAAAACCAGAGGTGGTTGGTGTGTTAGGGGAGGGCAGCCAACAGCAGCACGTCCAGAGAAGAAGAGCATGAAGCGCCAATAAGGGCTGCCCGAGCTGAGCAGATAAAATCAGAAAGGTTACCCCAGAAACACAGCACTGCCAGCGCTGAGCGTTGCTGCAAATATTTATTATAGCTTAATGAGCAGAGGCGGTGTTTACATCCAAACACACATTTAGAGGACAAATGGATTTGCACAGTGCAGAAGGGGGACAAATGTCAGCGGGGAGGAAGGCTCAGGCTTGGTATTTGTGGAGATTAGACATCATTCCCCAGATGCAGGAAGGGAAAAATGAGGCAGGACAGCCCGCCCATTCCTTCAGATTTGCAATAAAAGATATAAAAATTTTGTTCATGCTTTCTTTCCCTTTGTTCCCTCCTCCTTCCTTTTACTCTTCCTTCTTTCAAATGCCCCCATCACTAACCCTGCCCCATCACTTCTTTTACCGTTTGCTCCCTCCCACTGAACTCCAAAGCTCTCCAGCAGGGCGAGCAGGAACCCAACACCCAGAGCCCCCAGCCAGCGGCAGGGAGTGCTGAGCTCTGCCCATACAATGAGCAGCAGCACCTCAAACCAGCCCCACGTTGCCCTAGCTGCTCTGAGGGCTCTGCAGAAGGCAAGCAGGCATCAGGGCTTCAGGACAGAGCTGCATGTATTCCCTAGGGCACAGGAGCCTACTATTAAGCCTACTATTAATTATGCCTGCTCAGCTGGCCAGGACAAAACATTATTTTCTGCTAAGCCAATAGGGACAGGCTACGAGCTCAAGGGACCCTCCTGATTTTCAGGAATTCTTGATTACACCATATAAAAGCACAGCATGGGCTGCAGCCACAGAGGATAAGCGATGGACCATAGGGTGGGAAGCACATTTGAAGAGAGCAGTTCCATCAATTTTGTTTCTTTCTTGTGCTGATGGCAGGAATTTGTCACCAGAAAAATGATTTCTCAAGCCTCCAGATGCATTCAAAATGAAGAACAATGGACCACATGATAAGCCTTCTGCAGCCTTCCCCACAAAAGACACGCTGGATGTTTTTTTCAGCCCTGACAATAGCTTTCATGAACTTCGGTATTATGTAAAATTAGGATTTTTACTGCCAGAACAGAGGCATTTCCTGCAGGATTACCACTGAAGGCGCTGTGACCAAGAAGTCCCCGGTTGTTGGTCTCATTTAAGATTTCAGTGAAGCAGTGTGGGCTGTGAAAAGCCGCAGATCAGTTAGGATTATCATTGTAGGGACACGTCACAATTACAGCCAAAGCATTTTGCCTACGCCTAGGAAAACAAGTGAACAGCAACCCTTCTGCCCTCTGCTCCTAAAAGAAAAAGACTTCTTTGTTTTGCTTTTTTGAATACAAAAGAAATTACATTCGGAAACACAAAAAGCTAGGTCAAAGGCTTGACACCAGTGACAGCTATTATTCCAGCAAAAATGATTCAAGAGTGTCTGTCCCTGCCTTCTGCAAATGCTCACCAGCAAGAGTAGGGAGGAGCAAGAGAAAAGCTTGGTGATAGTTAATAAATATAAATGCATACGAGGCTTAGCACCCTAGGGGGAAAAATTACCATCCTGGGGATATTTTTCCCCTTTCAGCCATACAGCTGCAGACAGAATGTTGATGCTGCAGAAGGAAGAATGTGAGCCTTTGCAGGAGACATCCTTGCTTGGTGCATCAACACCAACAGCATCAAGGTGGGAATCAGGGGGAGCTGCCAAGCTCACAGCACATCAGAACACAAACTAGTTAAGGAAGCGTGCCCGAAAGACAGCCAGTAAGTTAATGCATAGCTTTAAGTATTTCTCCCCTACACCACGTGATTTATTCTAATCAAGAACTGTCTGAAAAGAGATGGGTTTCAGGAATTACATCACATGAGCAAGTCTCACTTTGATGGCCTTTCTCTGTATCCTTTCTCTGAAAGTAGAAACAGACACAAAAAAATCATTTGGAAAGAGGTCAAGCTACAGTGAAACAACTACAGAGGCCAACTCCACTTACAAAAATATTCTCAAAGCAAGGAAAAATTCAGATATCTAAAGCCCAGAAGAATGATTTTCAGTCTGTAGATGCCATGGGCTTTGTGGGTTGCTTTTCAGGAGATACACAGATTAGTATGCTGACAAACCACAGGTTTGTTTTTCTTTGACGTGCATGCATGTGTCTAAGACTGAGCTGGAAAAAAAGCAGCGGTCTACGTATTAACAGTGCTTGAAAATCTTTGCTGTGCACCATACACACACAAAGCGAAGGCGTTACTGCACACAGTAATAGCAGTGGGCTGCCCAGCACAGACCCAATGTGTCTTGGATCAGAGCCTTCCTCACTTCACTAGACTGGAGCTAGAGCAAACACACAGACCCAAGCTACTGCCAAACCTCCTTGTTCTGGTTTTGATGCACCCTAAATTGCAAAACAAAACAGACAAACCTGGGTTGAGAGCTTGCAGCATCATAAATGAAGATATCCTCTAACGGCCAAGATAAGCCCAGAAAAGGGAATGCGAAGCAGGTGCTTGGGTATTTTTCCCACTCTAGATTTCAGCCACAGGAAAATGTCAGGGAATACAGCCCTTTGCTGCAGTGGCACAGGAGATGTTCCTTGAAAGAAGCTTGGAGGCCAGGAGCATTGCCTCCTGGTGGATAAAAGCGAGCAGCAGTGGATTTGCATTTAGGAAAACGACAGTAAAACCCGTCTGAGTTCATACACTCAGATCCCAGCACCAAACCGCTTTTACCTCCAGTGATTTCTGCAACATTCCATGCAAGAGGCACAGGAAGCACCCTGGTTTGTGCTGCCTGTCTCACAAGTTAAAATCAACTGCTGGCAGGTTTGGCAAACACACAGAAAAACGTCAAATTGATTTCTGTATTGTGTTGGCTTTTTCTTTTTTTTTTTCCTATTCTTTTTTTTTTTTTTTTTAATAATTAAATCTGCCTACTGACTGCAGGGCAAGTCCAAACAAAAATTCATTCTGAAAGACTTGAAATCCATGTTTGCTCTACCTCGGGCTCACTGAATTCTTACTGAATTCAGTAGCAGCTTTGCTTTTCCAAGTACAAAGCTTAAGTTTCCCCCACCACTTAACCTTCAGCCAAGCTTTTCACCTAAGGCCCCACTCCTTATTCTCAAGTCTTTATGTGAACCCTTTGCCCCAGGGTGAACTCACTCTCACAGAATCTGTTCTACAAAGTGCAAAGGAAACAGGCAGTGAATTATTTTGCTTTTATCACAAATAATCTCTCCTTTTGGTAACAAATCTTCAGTTACTGTCAACTCTGGGTCTACTGCACACAAGAGCTGAACCACAGCCTGCAGGAATCAATACCATTGACTCTAATGATTTCTGAATCATGCTTAGCTCTCCTGGAGATACATCCCACTCTCCCAGCAAAGAAAAATACAGATGTCAGTAGATGCATTGACACTAATGTATGCTAATGAAGGTAATGTAACCTAACAACATGTGAATTATCGATGTAGGCATGTTGGAACAGGAAAATCAGCACGGAATCACACCGGACCAATACGCTCCAATATTTGTGCACCAACAGGCAATTGGAATGTGATGGTCGTGAGAACAGTCATTACCACTTTATTAGCTTGAAAGGATTTTTGTTAGGTTGTCCATGTCTCGCCTGATACACTAGCCATTATATTTCACATCATGCAACAGTGTGTGTGATATCAAAAAGCCACTTGTACCAGCATCAGATGAGTTACTGTTACACACCAATACTTTCCTCTGACCTTCCCAGACATTTGTCATAAACCATATTGCTTTGCCTAAGTTATTTTGCCTAATTGTTATGATGAGAGTCATAGACAAAGGCCAGTTTATCCTCTCATTCACAACAATTCATGGGAGCACAACTCTCCTGAATGCAGTAAAATTTCTCCTAGTTGCCATGAGGCCCATGGGGAATGAAGTTAACTCCTTTCTCTGGTTTGCCTCTGGTTCCCAGGATGTCAAGGCATTTGACTCAGTTCCATCATAAAATAAACTAAGTTTGTCTATCGAGACAGTTTTATCACATCATCATCATGTTCTCCTAATGTATTTAGAGAAATTTCATTGTGTGCTACAGTAAAAAGATGATGTATATTCAATAATAATCAGTGTTAATTTTACTATTATTCCATTATCCTGTGAGATCTAATCATTCTGTCATGTACTTTCGAGTGAGTTGGCTCCATCTCTGTGGTATCTGGGAACTACACTGCAGACAGGCTTTGTTTTTATAAGCACTGTTGGGGCATACAGATTTTTATGATCTCATCACGTCCTCACCAGGTTGTATTGATATGCACCAGCGCTGCATCAATATTGACAAAAGACTTCCCAGCATATGCATTGCACCTAAGAAACCCCAGCCTCCAAACCTCAGCCAATCACTGGGGCACCTTTCTGGACATTTTAGTGCTGCATTCAGCTCTGAGAATGTGGAGTGGGATGGGGAGAAAGCTGTTCCCTGGCAGGTGGGACCAGTTGGGGATACCAAACGTGGGATAGCTCCATCACCACCCTATGGATGGGGGAATTCATGGGTAAAAAGCAGCATCACAGATGCCCAAAAGAGCTTTGCACAGCTACAGAGAAGAAAACAAAGCTTGAGTGAGATAATTAAAATAGCATCTTATTTTGAAAGAGTCATCACATTACTCTCAGTGCAGGCAATTAATCTTACTGATAACAGTTACGTACTGTAAACTGCTCCTCAATTTCTCCAGTGTTCATAATAGAAACACACTAAGCATTATCCACTTATACATATGAAGGAATATTTGGATATTTTCTGAGGAGGGAAGGAGTAGGGGACAGCTGTGTGTTCATTTGCCACTTTAAAGCAGATAAACATGGCATGAAAGACACCCTCTTATTTACTGTATAGATACTATGCCACAGCCTTTCTCATCAGAGACCACTGATGGACACAGGGCAGCGGAACCCATGGGGCAGTAAACCCAGTGTCTGTGTGTATGGCCATGCAGGAGTGCTGTTGGGTTCTGCTTTACCTTTTCCGGAGCTGGGAACTGCAGGTGATTTACTTCCAAAGGTGTGATCAAAGGAACTGTCTGAAACCCATCTTCGCTGGATGGTGGTTTGCTGTTCTTGTCGTTCAAATTACTCCCCAGCTTCACCATGCTTGGACCTTTCTTTCCAGACCTAAATCCATTGAGACGATCAATGTCAGAGGGGCAGCGGGAAGAGGATTTCTGCCTTGCCCAGCTCGCTCTGCCTTGGCATATTGCTTTCCTGGCTTTGCAGGCACACGACATGCCCCACCGAGGCTGACCTCACCCATGGATTTTGCAGCGCCTCACGCAGCCGCCCCACAAACACATCTCTGTGCAACACGGCCGCTCCCAATGCCCCGCCATTGCCAACACCATCCCTCAAGCAGCACCGACCGCCCCAAATCTTGCCCCATCCCTCTGACCGATGCCCCCCTCCCGCTGCGCACCTGCACCCATGTGCATTCCGTGCTCCCACACGCTCCCCCATTTCCCGCAGCCCCAGGGGTCGCCCCTCCCGCCTCCCCCAGCCCCTACTTACTGCAAACCACGCGGTCACTGGCGGCGGCTCGGCGCGGAGGCGGGAAGGTTCCTCTTAATTTTCACTCGCCGCAACGAAATGAATGCGAAGGGGAGCGGGCGGCCGCCGCGTGCCGGCGGTGCTGAAGGGACAGCGCTGCGCGCGGCTGCGGCTCCGCAAGCGCGACTGAGGGCGGGCGCGGGCGGCTGCTCCCACCTCCCTCCTCCCGCCGCCGCCGCCGCCCGCCGCGAGCGCGCCCCCGCGCGGCCTCGGGCACCCCCTGGCGTTCCCGCCGCGCACGGCCGCGCGCCCCGGCGCCCCCTGCAGGCATCAGAGGGAGCCGGGGGCTGCGAGGTGGCCTTTGGGGTCAACTCGAGACCCAACAAGGTTTTCACTGAGATTAGAGATTACACCTCCTGCAGACCCGCCAAGAAAAGATACGTACATATAAAGGCGGCAGTGCGCATCCCAAAGAGGCAGGAAAATGTGGAATCGTAGAGTCTGTCGTACAGTCATAGAATCTGTAAGGCTGGAAGAGGTCATCCAGTCCAACAGTCCGTCTATGGATCCAATCATGATTCTCCATGGATTATGCTCTGTGAGTCTGAAGAGGCAATTCAAACCCACTCACTAATAAGGATTATTAGATTGTACCAATTTAATCAATAATTTATGATTGCACTGATACCAGAAATCACCCAGTCATTACTCATCAGGGATGGGATCTGTGAAAATATATCATAGAAATAATAAATCATTGGAAAAGTCCACCAAGATCATCTCATCCAGCCCCAACCCATCCACCCCAATACTGCCCACTGTGCCACACATGCACGGCTCTTGAACGCCTACAGGGCAGTGACTTCAACACCTCCCTGGGCAACCTGTGCCAGCACCTTGTCAGAACCAACATGTTATAAATCCTGAAAAGCCCTTTGCTCATGCTCTGTGCAGAGATGAATGTCATGTTGCCATTTGGCTCAGGATGATCTTTAGGGCCTTCAACATGTGGAGGTTGTAAGAAAATCTAAAAGCACAAAAAGCAGAAGCCCAGTCTTGTCCTAGACATTATCAGCACTCCAGATTCTACACCAACCCCTAAAGAGCTCTGCAGGTGCACTGGAGTAGGCTGCTATCAGACCACCCCATATCATTCATGCATCCCATCCCTCAGGCTAGCGGAAACATCTGCGGAGTGCCCACTTCAACTGGAAGAGCTGATATTCCCAACACTCTCAGCCTTTTCCCATATGACAGATAAAAAACAAACAAACAAACAAACAAACAAACAAACAAAAAAAACAGCAGCTCTTTCCCTAACATTCATTACATTACAGATTACACCACGTGAAGTGATTTGACTATCCAAAGAGTCACAGACTCTGCAGTTACCTTCTACTGAATGCATATATTTGAACTACTCTGGCTCCTCTCTCAGCAAAAGAGCCGTTTTCAATTGAGGGATTGGGAAATACTACTAAAAAAATGCAAAGGAAACAATTCCATTGTAACTGCACAGAAATGGCACGGTGGTTTTCTATCTTTATCTGGCAATTACAAAGGGGCATGAGAGTGCTTTGTTGAAAAGCAAAACGATGCCTTTCATAGTGTGAAAATGTGCACCATGACCTGAAAACCAAACTATTTTTATGCATGTCAACATCAGTAATGAATGTTCTACTGTCCAAATGCTGTCCTAGCAACAAGTAGATAGATCCTCTTACTTAAAAATGTCTTCAGCAACAACTTTTGCAAAAACAGTCACTTCATATCTCCAGAATCACTTGTGCAAACCCATGGGAATTGTGGTTGCACCATGAAAAATGAAGTTGCCAGTAAGGCACCTGCTTGTTTAGCTTGTCTACTCCCATGGATGCAGTGATATGCTTGCAGAATTTAATGTATTACCTTCAGTTGGTTATACCTGAGTACTCTTCTGCGTAACATAGCTAAGCAGCAATGAGGTGAATCCCATACCTCCGTGTGCATTTCTTCCACTGCTAAATACTTTCCATGTAGCTGCAAATCTGATAACTAAACAGAACTCAGTTCTGCTGGGGATACTCTGTATAACCCCAAGAATGCAGATCAATCTGCCAGCACTCTAGCACTGGCAGTTAGAGCCAGGTTATCACTAGGAGAATCCCAGCAGGAGGACTTGTGATAAGTGAGCAGATGCGGTTTCTACCTTACGACTTTTCAGAATAGGAGCAGATTTCAGGCAGTGTCTTTTGGTGGCGCCAAGTGAGAATGTTGGCAAAGTAGCAGAGGGAGGTGTGCAGGGAGATACCATATCCCTCAAAGCTGTCCCTTGCATGATATCCTCAACTGCCACTTTTTTTTTTCTCTGTGAGGCTGAACCATCCCTTTAATTACTTCAGGTCATACGTTCGATTTCAATTTGAAAATACCTCTATGCCAAATGCCAGCTTCACAGGGAGACACAACTCCCAGCAATAAGTAAAAGCAGGGTGCTTTATGGAAAACTACGCACACTTAAAGTTGCTAGCAAGATCCTAGAAGAGAACATTCTCTACAGACAGCACGAAAGTAAACCCAAGTGAACACGACAAGTGAATTCGCTCTTATGGAACGAACACAGAGTCTGACATTTCCACCCACACAGAGCAAATCAGTGATGGCAATAAGACAAAGCAGCAGTATGAGCAACATGAGGCTCCAGAGGAATAAAAACCACATGCCTTCTGTCAACAAAAATATATGCTTCTCTTGATTATTTTAATAAGACTCCCGTGATGTATTTTCTATTTTCAGTTAAACAAATCGAAGTGGAATTAATGCTTTCATTACCAGTTTACACTGAGGATTATTGTCTGTCTTTAAGAGGCAGAGTATTTGCAGCAAGGTTTGAGAACTTCTCACTGTATTCAAGAATTCTGCAACTTGTAAACAAAATGTCAGCCTCCCCAGGTCTGAACATAGAAATCAACTGCTCTTCAATGCTCATGAACATTATTTTCCGTATTCGCTCCATGATCTGTGAAAATCTTATGGTCATTACCTCTCTTCTTCAGATATATTTCCTCCACACTGCGCACTTTCCTTGCAGCGTTCTTATAAATTATTGCAGGTAATATTGCTTTTATCTGCTTTCAAACACTGAAAAAGTGGCGTTAGGCACTCAGTAGAAGTATCTGAAAATAGATGGACCGGCTGAAAGTATTGAGTTGAGAAACTGCAAAACTTGAAGGCGCACCATGAAGACAGTCTCAGGAAACCAGAGTTGCGGAGGCAGAGCAATGCTGGAACACCAGCCACGTCGGGCTCTTCCGATGAAAGATCGGGTTTGTCTCTCAGACATTCCCATCAATTCATTTCAAAATGAGTCCGAAAGAGCACTCAAGAGAGCTCAAGAGGAGCTTGAGGAGGCATTCAGGAGACAGCTTAAGGCAAACTGAGCCCTGATTTGAGTCATGTGACTCAAGAAACCTATGCAGTTACAAATTCACATCCAAGTTCTCCTCTAGATAACACCATACTGTGATAGAAAGCAACATTTAGAGCACATCAACACCGAAAGCAATCTTACCGTATTAACTGAAATCCCAAGTAGACCTGATGAGGTTATAACAGGGCAAGTCTCAGCAGTGCCCAGCCATGCTCTAAGCTGCTCCTCATTTCATGCCCCTGTTGTTCTGCTCAGTCTGGGCTAACAGATTGAAGCGAGAAGTTCATGTGCATTCTTTTCCTTGGGAGATCCTTCCTGGAAAAATTAGCATCACAGTCAAGAATTTTTACCTTGGAATTCAATAAATTTTAAATATGAAAGGGTGTAAAAAGTGATCACAGGTATTTCAAGTTGGGTTTAACTACTTGTTGCTTTTGCTATGATGATCATCCATTATGCAGAATTCCATCAGCAATGCTGACTTTCTTTCATACATCCACTGGGAACAAGAAAATAAGCATAGAGCAGAACAGGAAAAAAAAATGCTATGTTAATTAAGTATTCATTTCAAAATACAAGAGTTTGCAAAGATTCTGGAGGAAAGGAACCATGGATCAGTGCCTTAATGAACCTGCACGCAATAAATTTCATGCATGAACACACTCTTGTCATGATCTCCGGTAAGACTACAGTAATCAGACATATTCTTACTCAGCCCAGCAACATTTAGAATTCAACAAAATCTCTCAGCTGAGACACATGTGAGCCTACAGTTTAGAGCAAGAAGTAGAGAATCTCTCACTGATAGGCCCCTGTGCATACTGTGCAGAAGATGCAATACAGTCTGACCTAAAAGGTGCCACAGACAACAGGAAGTTCAAGTATACAGCATCTTCCAAGAGGTTTTCCTCCTATCTCTGCATCTAGGCATACTCCCATTTAATTTACAGCCTCCATATTTTTTTCCTCTAACAAATGAAGCACCTCCTGCAGCTCCACCTGCAGCACCTCCATTTTCACTAGCTACAAGGCAAGCAGAAAAACTTTCAAATGTATATATATTTTTTCCCATCAGATGTCTGTGCTGCTGTCACTGACAACAGAAGAGCTTCCCATAAACATTTGTTAAAATTCACTGTGGCCTTCATATACTTAACATGGTAGGTTCATCTGCTACTTCCATTTGCTGGAAATGCTATTATGCTACTCTCATTGCAGTATGGTCTCTTCAATTTTTATGCAAATTTCTATCATCACAGTTATATAAGTGCTTATGCAATGAAAATATACATAATACACAAACCTGTCACTGAGTGTTATTTACAAGAGCTATAAATCAAGGTTGTATCCTGTTTGGTTTTATATATCAGGATCTACTGCACACATACATAAAATGTCACTTCTGCACAAAATTTGCTTTAAGTCCCCTTCTTCCCCCAAAGAATAGAATTGAATTGTCTGCTGAAGGCTATTCTTTAGTCAGAGGCCATGGAAAGTGGTATTAGATGTTTTGAAGTTAAAACATGAACATCGACTACCAGCAAAGGCCCTAAAGACAAAGACATTTACTGGTATAAATGTTCAGTGAACACAAAGGTCACCTTATTCTTTCCCAAAATCTGGCCATAGTTGAAGCTTCACATCCTGCTCTCAACTTTTCTCAAGAGCTGAAATCTTTTTATGGAAGGAAATAGCAGTGAAATACGATTAGCCTTGGTGATGGCCAAGTTATAGCCTCACAGGCCATAGGATTGCAGAATCACTGCTGTTAGGGCAGCAGAATCTGATTCATCTCAACACCAGAGCAGATGGGGCACAAGTAGTAGAGCTGCCTGGCGAGCCAAGCCTCCAGTTTGCAGGAAATGTGGTTTTATCTGAACTGGTGGCATTGCTCCAAATCAGGGAGGAAAGAAACTCCTCTGAAAATGCCCACAAACTGGAAATTCCCAGAAAGGCCACTTCAGAAATACCGAAACACTTCCAAAACACAGATCCCAAAGTTCCCGAGTCCAAGCTGATCAGTGGCACTGTCTCTGACAGCAGCAGCTCGGCACAGCAGCAGTGAGAGCACCCAGGACTCAGCGCAGCCCTGTCACTGAGATCTGCCCAGGGAAGCCTGCCCAAAGTCACAGCTCCTCAACAGGCCTGCCTCTGGCCAAGCCTCCTAGCACTTCCAGGCATGGAAATCAAAGTGGAGATCAACTCCCAGGATTTTGGATGTGCTAGCCTAACAGCATGGGCTAGAGTTTCAAGCCCTCTAGCCTTGGTGTCTCTGGGCAGACATGAGAGGCTTCAGCTCCCAAGATGACAGACAAGAAATGCTCCAGGAGCCAGGGGACCTCAGTTTGGAAAGAACTCACCAAGTTGGAAAACTTCCAATCAAAATATTTCAGTCCTAGCAAATGTGCTGTTTCCCATTAAACTTGTTTTACCAGTAAATTTCTAACTGAAGACCTTACTCTCCATCACTTAGTTTCCTACAGAGTCATCTGTATTTATAAAAACATGGTACAAAACAATGTCTTTTCAGACCAGCTCTGAGATCTTGAGACAAAATCTGGCACTGGTGCTTACTGATAGAGGAATTCAGCAGCAACGCCTCCAGCTACTCTGCCAGCTCCAGCTGCTCCATCCCACCTCAATACCACAACGTACCTCCTCAGATCTCTGGCAGCTGTTCACAAGGCTGAGCTGAAAGGATTGTTCTTGAACTTTCCCAATATGCTAGTTTTTGTTCTGTGTAGAAAGGTAAATTACGTCCAGAGAAAAAAAAGCTGCAGAGCAAAGAAACATCGTGACCTCTATATTCGCACATCTGCTTCGGTTCACACTCCAAGTGAGATTTGTTATTAAAAACTTCAGGTAACTGGTATGTGTTCTGAAGAATGTGAAAGAACAACACTGCTACCCAGGATCCACAGCAGGATGGAACGACACTTGGTTTTGCTTCTGCGGTGATGATTAAAAACTTCAGAGAAGGGTCAGCTGTTTGATGAATCTCAAGCGAATGATCCAGTGCCCTGAGGTTCCCTTATTTATTTTTGATTCCTTTTAATAAAGAGATTTTAAATACAGTTATTCCTGTATAAACAATTCATTTTTTTCCTATGCCACTTAGGTTATACAAGGATATTTTAGCACAACACAGCAATTATTTCCTTTTTTGCAGTTTTTACCTAAGTGACCACAGAAAGGAAAAAAAGAATCCATTGCAACAGGGATCTGAGAGGATGGTGACAGTGTACATGTCAGTTGGATTTCTTCATACATCCTGAGTTCAATTCTTCTCTAGGTTGGTTTCCTAGTAGCTTAACTGCTCTGACTGCCGTTGTTCAAAACAGTACTTTAGAAAGCTGGTCACTGCAACAGAAAGCTAGAGAAGGAACTGGAAACTAAGCCCAGAAAAATTAGAAATCATGCAAAGAGTTAGAAATGGATCCTAAACCAGCAGGTATCTTCCCGTCCTGTTGCATTAGCTGATTTGTCCCACAGTGATTTCAAACATAAGATCCCTTTCAAAGTAACACCAATCAGAAGTTCTTTTCTATTAGCAGACCCCAACCAATTAATTACATTGCCACCACCACAGGGTTTTTGGGAGGCGGTTTCTGGCCCCTGCCTGCACTATCACACACCCCCCAGGCTGGGAAGCCCTGCTGCTCACCACCTTGTCCCCCAGACATGGGCTGGATTCTTGAGTAGGCTGCCAGTGGGGTGATGGCGGAACAAGGGCATGTTGGAAAAGGGTTAAAATAAGTAGGTAAGAAGACAGATGTTAACAAGGATAAAGTCATACGGCATATTAATGCTTTGTAGGCTTTCTCCTCAGATCACCACCACACCTGGATGAAAAAGCTGCAGCACAGCAGAAGCACTAAAGCTTCATCTCCAGGGCCACTTCCATCTGTGCGAGTAAGGGGACAAGCTGCAGCTTACAAGGAAAGAAACATCAGAGCAGCAAATCCACAGTTTACAGTCTGTGTCTATAAAGTACTCCTCATGCAAACATTACAGTGACAGAACCGGAAGACTATACCTGTTATTAAACAAATAACCAAATTCATGCAACTCCAAACACGAATTTTGAAAATACCAAAGAACTGTGACATTTTTGCTCTGCCAGAAAAATGATCATGTCTTGATTGAGTACTTTGCTTTCTCACTTCCTTTCACAAGCTGAAATGTCAACTATTTCAAGTCAAATCAGAATTTTACTCAACTGCAAATCAGAAGAAAACCACCTTGATGCCAGAACTGCCGTCAGGAGGACACATGCCATTTACATGTTTGCAGTTGTGCTGTTAAGTAAACGGAGATTAAACCCTTCTAAATGCTTTGCTGCTTAATGACACAATCACTGGCATGTTATTAAAGCTCAGCACTGACATTCCAGTCACCGTGTCTGCAAACAGTAAGACGTTATGCAATGAGAAAAGCATCCTTTTATTGAAACCAATGATGTCTAATTGTGACAGGTGAATGTTTTACCTATGAAGCTTGTATACACACTATTTGTATGCAGTCTTTGTGTTCCATTTACACAATTTGCTAGTTTAAAAGGTTTTAACAGTCAAGAGTCTAAGCGTAAAACTCCAAAACAGAAGAAAATGAGACTGTGTTAATGAAATCAGCTAGGTGAATGCCTTCTGGTTATGATGATATCATAAGGGGCCTCAAGATGAACAGTGAGGCAGGAAACATTCACCTAGTTCTAAATTCAAAATATTTGCTGAGATTCATGTCTAAATGGATGAGTGAGCAGAAAGGTAATTGTGTGCTACTTTAATATAACAAAATCAAAATTATTCAAATCACTAAGAACAAAAATGTTTCTATATGCTGCATGGGGTTCTGCTTTACTGAAATTGTTTACGATTCTGACAGGCTACAAAAAAACAATAAAATAGACATCAACACTAAATGTGGGTCTTTATTCTTTTACAAGCAAACTGTCACAATACTATGCTCACTAAAAAGCTTCCAAAAACTAATAACTAAGTGAAATATCAGACTTAATGACTTCAAATATCTTGTAACAAGCTACTTAAGCCACTCTAAAAACAAACCTATTGAACAGCAGAAACATACATGCCAAACAAACAACAGAGAAACTGCATTCATCTAAATCATTTGTAGTCTTCTCACTAATTTTAGCAGGATCTGGATGAAAACAATTTCAATAGTTTTATGTTTCCTTTCGGCCTGAATCGTCCTTTATTTTCTTGCTACACCCAACCAAAGACGGACTCCTCCTAGAGAAAAAGAGATGACAAAAGTGAAGCGGTACATTCACTTCAACAGAAAAAAGTCAGATGTGAAGTGTAACAAACAGGCTCTGTTCAGATCCTCAGGCACACATCACATGTATAGGCAGCCCAGAGAGAGAGCACTTCACTACGTGCAGGAGATTGCTGCAAGGGGCCAGCCAGGGCTCATGAGAAGCTTCCACAGCACCTAAGAGAAACGACAGCCCTACACTAGTGTTTCTCCTTCCCCAAGCTGTTATGCCCACTCTTCCCACTCAGCCCCTCCCCAGAACAGACCTACATGTATTTCTTTTGATAGCGTTCTCAAGGCCAGCTACCAGCACTCCTCACTGGATCACAGAAAAAAAGTTCTATAGCCACAGAGCCAAAATGTGAAATCACATGAGCATGCAAGCTTACACATTAAACATTTCCTAAATGCTGTGCCTTTCTGTCTGCAGACAGTGCACGTCCCTCTAGTATTTGCTGAGGGCAAACAAATGCGTGCATGTATTTGAATGCTGACACCATATGGACATTGACCTGAGTTTTTAAACATGCTGCGATTCATCTTTCGAAGTTTGAAGGAGAGAAACTGTATGATGAAATATCTCCTCACACCAGTGAGAAAGCCATGAATAAGCTGCGGAGGAGAGGAAGCAAACAGCCCTAGTAGCAGACTTGGTCTAGAGCAATAAGAGCAGTCATTAACACAACATGCAGAAAGAACTGACAGGCAGGAGCACAGACTGTGCCTCTGTAAGGGAAAACCCACTTCCCTGTGCTGGGTGCATACAACCTTCCTGCTGAGCACATACCCCCTCTGCTCAAAATCTTGGGAGACGAGTGAGGCGGACATCATTAATAGTGAAGCGAAAGGCTGGCACTTATTAATAACATTAAACAATATCAGTGCATCTCTTTTGAATATTTTGCTTATTATTTAATCTTGCTTGGCAATTGACTCCATACATACCCTGTCCAGGGGGAGCCCTTCTGTGAACTTTGGTTCGCATCATTGCCTGTGGGATAACATCAGTTGGAGACACATCAGCATTTTCACTGAACTTAATCTAATCCTGCAGCATTCCAGAGATTAAATAGGTAGCATTAATAGTCGCATAGATTGTTTCTCTCAAAAGAATTTATTAATAGAAGCCATAAAAAGCAGCATTAATTTTCCAGATCTATTAATCAAGGAAAAAAAAATGATGCAAATTTATTCAGATTTGTTGATCCCTATCTAAAAGCCTGCCAGAATTATTTCCTTTGCTTCTCATTCAATCAAGCATTCAGAACAATAGGAGACTTATCTCCATGATTTGGTGTTTGTAAAATCTACTAATTAGAAAGGTGTTAGAATTGATGATTACCAGCTAAAAAGAGCTTAATAGTAGATTCTCAATTAAAGTTCCTGAAAAGTGAAGTACAATCATAATTAAAGACACAAGAAATGCTTGGTTGGGTGTTTTTTTTTTAATTTTGTTTTTGTTGTGTTTGTCCTGTTTGTTTGGTGTTGGGGTGTTTGGTTGGTTGCTTTTCCTTTACTTGTTATTTGCTAGGGGTTTTTTTTTTGCCTTTTAAAAAACAAAACAAAACAAAACAAAAAAAAACTTCTTTGGGGCTTTATTTGTTTAAAGTGTTCGTAGAGATTACATAGAAAGGTAATACTTTCCCTCCAGATGACAAAAAGAAATGAGTGTTGAAAATGAGAATGGGCCGCGTCTGCTCTGTCCCATGATAAATACAAGCTCAACAAAGGAACACGTTGCGTATGCATAAAAACCAGAAAAGCAAATCAGCAACCAGAGTGTTGAGATGGTAAATCCAAAGAGGAGATTTTGTATTAGCAGCACTCTTTTTATTTTATTTTATTTTTTTTTTAAATAATAGTTTGAAATTTTGGAGGCACTCACATATCAAAGATTTCTACTCCTTTTTCCCATCACCTGTTGCTTAAAAGCAAGCAAATACAAACCCTAGAAGACTTCTTTTTTCCTTTATTGACTGCTAAATCCCACATACACATTAACATCTGTGCACTAAGATTTTGCAGAGATAAAAGCTGCAGCAGAAAGCGCATAGAAGCTGCTGGACCAAAAACCTTTAAGTTAGGTAGAGAAGCACAGTTTTACAGAGGCTCCTGCAACAGGTTTATCAAGGGATAACATCCTAAGACTCCTCTTGTGAAAGGCTCCTGTTTGATCCAGGCAAACCTCCCCGGCTGGGAGGAACCATTGAGCCCAGGAGGAAGGGTACCCACCTCACCTCCATGGAGTTCTTAGTGCAGCTACTTACTTGTGCAAGCATGAGACAGATACAACGTTAGGTTTGCCTTTAATTAGTGTCTCTAATTACCACCAAACAAATGAGCAGTAATATGGATGAACTGTACAGCATACAGAGAAGCAGAGAGATAGCTTTCTAAGTGACAGAAACAACAGACTAAAGATTACCACAGCTGAGAAATAGTGCAGATGAGGGAGATTTCATAGGCTAAATTTGAGCAGCTTGAGGGAGAACAAAGTAGAAAATTTGACTAAGGCCAATGGAATTATGATTGGTATAAAGAATACAATAGCACATAATAAATGTACTGCATCTTGTAATAGCAGAATTAATCAGAAATTGGCTTTCAAGCAAACAGAAGAGCTTTCCCATACGATGGTAAATATTTTCAGAATAGTTGCAGATGTTGTGGTGTTTTTTCTGTTGTTCCAACAACATCCACTGTAGGTTGCGTAGGTCAGGCCCCTGGAGTAGAAAGATTTCCATTCTGAACCAGAAATGCACTTCTGTTATTCTTATGAAGGTGAATGTTGGGGAAGCAATGTAACGTTTATGAAAACTGGCAAGAACTGACCTAAGTTTTAGCACATAACTCTTAACATGCATGCTTGTGGAGAACTTCTATCAGCCCAAATGTAAACTGAGCAGAAGCACTGCACATGAATACACTGTTTTTAATTTACCTGGTAACTTTTCATGGTTTATTATATTCTCTATCCTAAAAACTCATCAGACCATGAGGCCAGAAACTCCCATTACATTCATGAGTGTACACTGCATTATCTTAAATTGTGCAGCAACTACAATGTCTCTAATTGAAGCTGTCTCAGGGCAGAGCATCACTTTTAATTCCCTCGCCTTCTGCCAGTAATGGAATAACTGTATTCAGGGCACAGTGTGAGGACAGGTTTGATAGTCGTGTTAAATTGTATTGCAGTTACCTTTGGGGAGCATCTAATTTATTTATTGCCAGTATGAAACCAACTACTATTTTCCACTTTACCAATGTGAAGAAATAAATTATTATTCATCCAAATGCTGCCTTAGATCAGTCTGAGAACAATAGTTTAATTATATATTTAACATGTCCAGAAAAAATTGCAGATGTTTTGGATTCATATTTTAAATCTTACAGAGTGCAGAGAACACTCTTCTCATCCTTCTTGCAAAGTCATACACCTTTTCATAGAACCTTCAATTAACACAAGTCAATCAAATATGGCTACAAGCATTTAAAGGGTGCAATGAATTCCATTATTTGTGAGCTGTGAAGCATTTTACCCAAAATAAACAGCTCAACGAACTTCAAACCTAAACATCTTGCGTCAAAGGACTTGCATCAATAGCTTGTATTCTCTAACATAACAAATATTATCAGTTTATTACTTACCTTCTTCACTGAACTGACTGCTAGTCAACAGTCTATGTCTGAACTTTTCATTTTCTTCAAGCATTTTTGAAATTACTTTCCAGACTTTAAGCCAGACTTTGGACTGAAAGGCAAAAATGAATTTTCTCAATGAAGCATATAAAAAGTTTGTGTAAAAACATCTCTTGTGCTGCAGAACCTTGAACTCTTCAGCACGACTATGAAGTCTTGCTGTTTTCCGGGTGGAGGGGGAGAAACGTGACATCAAGAGGGAAAACTGGAGGAAGGATAAATCAATGGGACATACTGGAAGAGTCATCTCAGTTTGAAAGCCAACAAACTTGGAATTAGTCTGTGCTTTTCCACATGAGCTATCATGCTACTTCCTTGCCTGGCATTCCTTTTTATCCAGGACTTGCAAACTGCCCCTGTAGATAAGAGCTTAGGAAAACCTACACAGGGACATTAGAATCTCCTCAAAGTCATTCAAAATGGGAGAAAAATTAGAATAATACAGAATTGCTCATTTTTTTCTGAGAGCAAGAACTTTCCTGTCTAATTCCACACCAGCAGTGTAATTCAGATCCTGTGCTTAGATTCCAGTGTAGCAGTGACCTGGCCTATCTCATATCAAGTTGGCATTAATCTGTTTCATAGATGCTGAAGACTTTTATTTTAGAGGCATAAAAATACATCTATAGTGGGTTTATTTCAAGCACACATTAAAAATGCTAATTTGGAACTGTTGACAATGGCATTCAGACAAAGAGGCAGACTAACAAATATAAATGGATGTTAACATGCTAACGTTATGACTTTCGCTGGACCCCATCTGTGAAACTAGTTTAAATCTGAAGGTAATTCCTCTCTCATTGACATTTATTACTAAAACATAATGCGTTTTCCTCGTTCTTTTTGAAGACTATTTAATGTACTGGAAGAGTGATATTACAGTATGCTATTAGCTGTTCCTCTGAAGTCTGTAATATTTTTCTGGTTTTAAATCAAGTATCTGTGACACTACTATATTATAGTCTAGCTGATTACTTGTACCTAACACATTACAAAGTCTCATCACGAGTTTCTCTTTTAACAAATGTGCCTTTGTAAATTTCAAGCATTTGCTGAACTACTGAACAAGAACAGAAATACGTTTGTGAAACAGAAAGCAATTTCAGATCACTGTTACTGCCGTGTTAATACCTATTGTTCTCGCCTTCATTTCTTTCTCACCGATGGAATTTCTTTGCTCAAAACAAAAAGGGAAGAGGATGTGCAGAAGTTTTAACCTGCCAGGTTTCACCAAGCAAGGTGTGCAGTGCCCTGGCCACAATGCATTTCTGTACATGCTTTAAGTCAACAGAATACTCTAAACCTTCAAGGTAAGCACACACTTAAGTGCTTTATTGAATGAGAGCCAGAATTTTAAAGCCTCCAGAGAGGGAAAATAATCACATTTTTCTTTTCAGTAAGTGAGGCTTTCAGTAACAGACTACCAGTTCAATCTTCTAATCTCCCTTATGATCCCGCATAGACATATACAGAACAAGCAGGAAGATATTATCTCAAATGCTAAGGCAGTAATTCAGCTCCCACATTTCATACCTTCTTCTTCTTTCGTTTGATTACTTTTTCAACATTTCTTGAAGGGAAGGGGAAGTCAAAGGCATCAGCCTTTTCCTCTCGAGGGTCACCTAGGAGGAGAGTTCAGAAAGCGTATCTTCAGTGTTTACAATCAATCCCTGAGGAAGCTGCACTTCCCTCATCTTCCAGAGATACTTATTTTTAGTCCCAGGTTACAGAACATCAGTCTTCACATTACGTTGACTATCATCTAGCTTGTTTTCTGCATTATAACCATGTGGCAAGTCTCACAAACTTCACTGAAAAGATTTCAAAACAATACAGCTAGTGAAGACAGCAGGCTTCTGGACTCCAGAATTCTGGACAGCAGCTTTCCAAGGAGCTGCTGGGCAAGCAGTGCAGCTGAGTGAAAGTGTGAACCATGTGGGGATGCTGAACTCAGTAGTGGCTCTGGGCACGTTCCCCCCTGCAGCAGGGCTGCAGGCAAACCAACATCCTGCAGGCCACCACAGCCTGCCAGTGGGAGCCATGTTATGGGAGCCAGGCTTTCCGTTCCCAACAGCTGCCTCTGAGCCACTGGCTGGCATCATTTAATAACAATCCAGCAGAACTGATTAACTACAGACTAAAGTCATATTTCCTTTTGTTATCTTTAGAAAAACGGTTCTTAAGAGGAAGAAAAAAAAAAAACTAAAAACATTTGAAGATCAACAAGTTAGTAACACTCAGGACCACCATACCTTTATCACTCAGCATTTCATAGAATCATAGAACGGCTTGGGTGGGAAGGGACTCCAAAAATCATTTAATTCCAACCCCCATACCACAGGCAGAGCTACCAACCTCCAGATCTGGTACTCGACCAGATTGCCCAGGGCCCCATCCAACCTGACACCTCCAGGGACAGAGCATCCACAAAGAATAAGACTGCGGCTTTCCAGACTTGTGCAATAAAAGGATACTGAATCTCAATGTCAATTTGACACAAGCTGCTCAGTCCAGCATGATGCTTTCTATTCTTTTCCAAATCCCAACCCCAGCTTCTCCTCCAGAAGCTGGGTCACACTCACTGTTTTCACTCCATTTCATCTTATGCAGCAGAGCTATGTTTCATAACAGATTGCAAACAGTGGGAAACTGCTCAATCTCTTTCTCTGCACTTTAAGTAAATAGAAGGCACCCACACCCATGCCCATCCCAACTTTGTTTGGTCCCAGCCACACAGCAAGACAATTAAGAAACATCTTCAAGCGGTTGCAAGAGCAAGCAGCACAGTGGTACCCTGCTTGGACAGAAATTGCTTGAGAAAAGACAGAAAGAGCCCAGAAAGAACGTAATGCAGCAGCCTTAGGAGTTGGACTCTGATTCATAAGGGTCCCTTCCAACTCGAGATGTTCTTCAACTCTTAATTTTTGTCTCATCACAGGAAAGGAATGAGGTAGGCTGCCCCAAACACATCACCTCACCTTGCAGGATGGTGACACAGCAGCTCAGCAGCACAAGAGTTTGTAGCCAAAGTAACGCATTTTTCACTCACATGAGTTTAACAACGTATTCCAGCTCCTTCCTAAACACCCAGTCTGCCTGAACCCAGCACATTACAAACCCTTCAGTGCTGCGTTCACCTCCCAGCATACAGTCCGACCGTGTTACTACATGGCTACGGCCTGCCCCAGAGGAGGGCATGGCAGAGATCTGAGTGCAGCCCACACTCCTGAGGCATGGGATTCCCCGGGCTCAGCAGCACATACCAGGGCGCAGGCTGACATGCTTCACCCCACCACAGCTCCTTGTGGCCTGCATCCCATCAGCAGCAGCCATCATCTCAAGGTCAGCCTCTTCCCTCAGCGCCTGAGCAGCGCTCTGCCCCCTGCTCCTGTCCGTGAGGCTCTGCCGGGAAAGCAGGCTCCCAGCCCCGTCCCTCTCAGCCTGCTGGCAGCCCTTGCCATAGCGGATGATGAATCCACAGCGGTGGGAGCCAAAGCTGTGGATGTAAACATGCTGCATGTGCAGCCGCGCCTTGCCATGGCCCGGCTCCATGCTGGTGGGCAGGCTGCTATGCTGTGAAGTGCTGAGCACCCGGCAGGAATGCAGAGCACTCTCCTGCCCCGTCACATTGGCCACCACTGCCCCGGTGCAGTGTCCTTGGCTTGGCAATAAGAAATGGAAAGGATGTGCAGTCTGAGCAGGAAGGAAAAATGAGCTTAGCGCAAAGCAGGCCGTGTACCATCCAGTCACACGTACACAAAATGGCTGCCCACAGGATTCCAGGAAACACCCTTAGTTTAATGATTTTCCTCCAGTCTGGGTATAATTCAGTTTCCTGTCAAAAAAAAAAAAAAAAAAAAAAGATAGTAATCTACTCCACCAAATTGCCTTTGGCCACCATTATGGAGTCACAGAGTGGTTTGGGTTGGAAGGGACCCTAAAGACCGTTTAGCACCACTCCCTCTGCCATGGCAGGGGTAGACCGCACCTGACCAGTTGCTAAAGGCCCATCTGACTTGGCCTTGAGCACCTCCAGAGATGGAAAATCCATGGCTTTTCTAGGCAGCCTGTGCCAATGCCTCACAACCTCACAGTAAATAATTTCCTCGTTGTCTAAACACAGTGCACGCTCTTTCACTTAAGATTTAGCACAATGCACACAGTCTGAATTCGTATGTTAATATATTTGACACAATTTATTGATAAGTGATACGCTAGGCTCCAGGCTAAAGGCAGTGATGTACTGTTAGTCTTTGCTGCAATTTCCAGAAGAGGAACTAGCAGCATCTCTTTCGTGAGGGCATTCCTACAGTTTTTCTGCACTGATGCCATGAGCTTCACATCAGCGTACTCCAAGCTAACAGCCAACCTGCCAGTGGATGTGTGGGTGCCCAGCTGCCTGGTGACCATATAGGGAACATTAAATACATGTTGTCATTTCATCCTTCAAGCAGCAGCTGGTGGACACAGGCACTGTGTGACACCATCACAGCAAGGAGCCCTTCCCCCAAACAGGCTCTCCATGGGAAGAGTGCCACTGCAGCACTGGGGCTAGGAGGTGACAAGCAGGTTTCTCAAACCACTTAAAAGCATCCATCCTATTGATCTTTGCTTTAGTATTGAAACACCTCTCAATATTATTTCCCAGAGGCCATCAGAGGAGGGTGAGAGCCCTCGAGGTCTCAGGGCTGCTGCCCCTTGTCCCCTTGGCAAGGCAGGGTGCTGTGCAGAAGGACCCCACCAGATGGCAGCCTTACCTACCGAACTGGAGCCTCCAGCCCTGCAGGAACCTGCAGTGGTACGAGGAGCCAAGGGGAGGGAAAAAAAAATTAAAAAACACTGTGGAAGTATCCCAGGATTTTCAGCTATTTTATACAGTGTCAGAAAATGGCAGTTTGTGTACGCAGTTGAAGAAAAAGGAAATAACTTCCAGAGGCACAGCCTGACAGTTTGCCAGGGTATTTTTATTTTTTTTTTCCCCCCCACCTCCCAATGATAAAAGGGCATCTTTTGCAGGCTCCAAAACATAAGGAGCAGAAAGGAAGTTGCAGACATTTAACATAACCACCAAGGCAATCACCTCAAAAGAAAAAAAAGAATAAATAAATAAAATCCACCAGGGACTGCCTCTCTCCATTTCAAAGATTTGAGCTGACATTCTGGCCTAGTGAGTTAGCCAGTGCATCTAATTTGAGGGAATTAAGCACAGAGTGAGGTAACCAATTAAAAACTGGTCCTGCAGAGCAAACTTCATCATGTCCATTAATCACAGAGCCTGGGTAAAGAAAGCACGTCTCTTGCTGAAACACACGTCTCGTTTCACATGTCCCCCAGCACAGAAATACAGACCTAAGCAGGACCCGTTTCAGTACATGCTCTCATTGCACTTTGCGTGAACACTTGCTGCTGTATGTTCCTGAACAGGAGCCTGCCTTGCCAGCTGGCAGGCTTCTCCCTTCCTATGGCCCTTTCAGGGCATCAGAGCTGCCAAATCAGTGGTTCATTCATCTGTATTTATGGTGTATTCTCTCACCCTATTAATACAAACGCACATCCCTTGTGTGACACATTTTGCCTACTTTCCACAACAGCACATTGCCAGGACTTTAATGTCAAAAGCCAATTCAGCTCAGATCCCATTTAGAAACTACTTCTGCTGACAAAATCAGCTCCCCCCTTAAATCTCTGAGAAATCTGCAGAACTGGGTATTTCAGCTATCTTTGCTGTTCTGCACTCTCCAACCCCCCTTCCCAGTGTGACCAGACCAGCAGCCAGCCACTGGTTTGCTACTTGTTGCTGTGAACAAACAGCTCAGCTTTTCACCACATCTTCAGCTGCGAAGGTAAAAATAGAGCAGTAACTCTCAGCCTGCACCTCATCACACTGCTTGCTTTGTATTCTAATGTCAGCCTCTCCAGCTCAGAACTTGCATTGTTTCCTGAATTCTATTGTTTCGGTTTTACTTCGGCCAAGCATGCATCATCTTCTGCTAACCTCAAATACCATTTTAAAATTAGATAGGTTTGGTGGTGGCACGCCTTTCAGTTTATGCCAGGAAGGAAGGAAGGAGCCAACAGGGCATTGCTGCGTGCACTTCTAGCGATGTATCTCATGTCACTGCCCTGCAAAAACAAAACTTGCTCTTGTTTGAGAATTGTTCTTCTGTGAGGATCCTCTGCAGTGCACTACAAGGAATTATTCAACATAATTCTGGCAAGACAGGTTGCTAATTAAATATTAACCTGATCAAATCATGAATTCATCTGAAATATGAATTTTAACACTGTTAACACTGGTGTTTGTTTTTTTGTTTTTTTTTTTTTGTGAAAAATATGCTAATTCTGAGAACAGCTCCAGTCAAACCTTGTTAATTATATCCTCAACAGCAGCACAAACAATTACTGTATCTCTGTCATTCTCACAGAAAACTTGATAGGAATTGCTGGAGTGAGGTATTCCATCAGAACGTGGTGAATTTACAGAACATGCTCACTGGAGAACATTTATTAGTATAACTGGGAATCATCATCAAAACAAAACTCACCGCTTCTGGTAAATGCAAGCAAGGCATTATGCCTGCAGTTTTTGCTTACTTGTAGCATTTCTTAATTCACAACAGATCTCACAGTTAATTATGGAAGCGACAAACCAGCGCAGCAGAGATGTAAAATGGCCAGCTGCCATTTCAACACACCTGCACTTCATATTAATGAACCCACGTATCTCAGATTGTTGCCTCACAAATCATACACGTGGGAATCACTTCATCCGCACCACTCATAAGGGGAGGCATGTTTCCCCATTTATTCATGCTGCAGATAAAATTATTTAGCAGACTATAAACTAAGTTTGTTACATAAAAGCCTGAGTCCCCCTTGAGAGATTTTCAAGTCACTGAGAAGATCCATAGGCCTTATAACCAAAAGCCAAGTCAACAAGACTAAAGCCTTTGGTTTAGAAGAATTTTGTGTTAAGGTATTTGAACAAAATTCCCAATCTGAAACAAAAACATGGGGGGGAGGGGGGCTCAAAAAGGGAAAAAAAAAATTGCTGCTAACACAACAATTGAAGGGAATTCTTCCTGGGAAAGATGTGCTGTCCAGAGGTTATCACAAAAGGCAGGTTAGGACTTCTGTTTCTCTGATTTCACTTTTCCACGTCAATGTGCAAACTACTGTTATTTAATGATGGCATCCTTTGTTTCCAAAGGAGAGAGATGAGAACTTTCCCACGGCTCTTCCAAAGGCTGCAGGCATCATAGTAGTAAATGTTACAATTCTAGTTCTGGGCAATGTGCAGTAGGGCCCTGCGTGAGCAAACAGATGGAAGCTTAGTCCTACCTGAGACAGAACTGCAGATTGTCTTCTCACACCATTTAAGAACACTGGCTCAGTAGTGCACATGAAAAGCAAAAAGCAATAAATCATCCTCCAAATTTAGAAGTATCCAAGGTCTTCCAAGTCCATCTGTCGCAGCACAGAAACTCGTGCTTTCTTAGCTTCAGACATCCAACAAAATATCAGCCCAAAGCATGCCTGCAACCCAGCATAACCACCAATGCACTTGTCTGCACACACAAGACAGTCTTACCTACCTGCAGTATAAATATCACTGAACGTTCTCTTTAGCAGGTCTGCTTTGTAACGGTAGTTGGGCCTTAGCAGAACTGTTCCAGCTTACTCCCTTCCTATCACCAAAAACTCGAGGATGCTGCCAGGAAAGGAACAGAGCAGGGCCTCTGTCTGCAGGGACTGCCATCTCTGCACAGAAAATTGAAGCAGTGGCTGCTTTGTTCTGCCATCAGATTCCTCCAAAGACACCCCTCTGTATAAGCAACCCATGAGCAAATTTCCTTGCTACTGACAGAAGAACTGAGTTGATTGTGGCAGTGTGTACTCAGCAGCATCTGCCTGTGAACAGCTGGCTCCATACAGCAAAGCTGGGGGCTACTGCCTGCTGCTTACAGTAACAATGTTCCTCAAATATCTAAAAATCACATTGAACTCACTGAAAGAAAATTCAGAAATGCTTGGCAGGAATATACTCCATACACAAACCAGTACTGGGTACGTGCTTAAAGTGACAAGGATTGTCTTGAAAAATGACACTTTGCTAAACTGACAACTTAATGCTTTCACATGCATATCAAGGCATCAGAGATCACTAAGCAAACTGGTCCTGGCTTATGAGTCAAAAGCAGTGAGAGATGGCAATTTTGGTTGAAAAAAAAAAGTTCTCTGAAATGTTGGACCAGAGAAAGTCGGTAGACCTTTTTTTGTAATGCCTTGCTGTGTGTGTGAATTGGTATCCTCCACAGATCACAACACGGAGTTCAAAGTTACTAAGGCACACAGTGAGCGTGAACTGCATCTACACAGCCCATCACGTCAGCAAAATCAACACTTCTCACTGACACGAAAAGAACCAGAACTAATGCAAAACCAAAAAGTGTTCTCATAGTGTTGTGCTCAGAGAATTTAATTTCAGTTTTCACCACTCACCAAAATTAACTCTGAGGAAGAAAAACATGATCAAAAACAATTTTTATCTAGTTCCATATGTTATAGTGTAATGCTATAATGGGATGGAAAGTGCTGCAATAATAGCAGGGTGGCAAAGCCTTTGGCTGCAACAAATGAGAATGAGCCCAAATACAGAAGCCATGAATGGAGAAATGAAGGAAAAGAACCGCTTACCTTTGTAAGGCCTCAGGTAGGCAGGGATCTCCAGCAAGAGATTTCCTCACCTCCACTGCCAACACTTAACTGAGGTCTGGGAAGGGGATTGACCCTGGCTCCATCCCTTCCGGTCATTCAGCTACATTGCATGCACCTGAGCTCCCCTGGGTTGGCCCTGCCTTCCCACCAGGTGCTCAATCACTGCTTCAGGCTTTGCATTTCCACTACATATAGATACAAAGAGAACTGAGAACTTTTCAAAGTTCTCAAATTCTGTGAGGGACCCCAAATAATAAGAACAGTACCACACTGTGGTTTCCCAAGTGCCCTAAACAAGACAACTGAGAGAGCTTCCTTTAGGAATAATCACATCCAAATTAATAAGCACTCACAATGAAAAAACTTCTGACAAGCCATACAAAAAGTCAGCAAATTAGAGTTTGGGTGTCGTGAAAGCAGGCAATACCTGATAGCACTAATGAAATCACCAAGTTTCAGAATGACCTTCTCTCCATCTTAGGGAGATAATAACAATAACACCTTGGGAGCACTGATTCAGCCTCTCTACACCCCTTCAATTTCTATGACTGGGAAGGCAGCTGCAAGTATATTCTTATCCCAGAGGCTGTTTTTCATACTGGCAGACTGAATCAGCTTATTTTACGCAGAGGAAGAAATGTCAGTGTTTTTTTCCTCATCTACCCTTTCTGAGGCTATTATTTGTCTTAGATTTCCTGTAGGCTAGCAATGTGCATTTTGGACTGCGGCTGAGCAGGCTTTCATTGCGCTGAATAAACAGCAGCTGGAGAACCAGGACAGACAGTAGAAACTGTCCGACACGAACTTGACAGCCAGGAAACTCTCTTTAAAACGTACCTTAGCCTTTAACTCTGTCCTAGATGGGTTTTATCCATCTCACCCAAACTGAGTTCCTTCACTGATGCGGAATGTAGCAGTTCATTTAGTGAAAGCAGCACCCTAGAGAAAGCTGATGGCTGACTGTGCTCAACGAACAGTTTGTGCTGAAAGAAAATATTTGAGATTCATGTACTGTGGAAATTCTGAAATTCTACCCCGCAGGCAAACCTCCACCTTCTGGAGTCAGCTTGGAGCATTTATTTATAGTTTCAGGACAAACTGAAACCCAAAAGAGATTTGATATATTATCTTTCCTAGAATGTTCTTCTCAACAATTCAGAACCAGCCAAGGCCGTTGCTAAAAAGGTGATTATTTTCAGTTTGGAACACCCCAGACTTCTGGTATTTCACCTTATTGAGGTGTGTTTTTTTTTTAGACTCTAATAAATTAACTCTCATTACATAGGCAAATGTTCACAAAGTATTCTGCAGTCTCCAGAGGGGAAAAGCTCTTAATTAATTTACACACCAATCAGGTTTCATCTTGATAAGCACTTGTGAACTCAAACGAGTGTGGGAGTGCCTTGCCTGCGGAAGACACCAGTGGTTCTACCACCATTAGAAAACCCACACTGCAGGACCAAACTTCAACTCCATCCTACTTGTTAGAAACCATTATCAGACAAAGCACTGATAAGCACATGCTTTCTAGAAGACCACTCTGCACTTGAAAGCAATGTCAAGAAGTCGTTATCACACTGGGAGAGGCCAACCTGTAACTATTTCCTAGCAATAGGAACACAGAGAATGGAGAGATACTTCCCTTACCAGCCAATACTCTGTCTGATGCAAAATGCAACAACGTGGAATTCATCATTTGCCAGGCAGACTTCCCATCTCCAGCCTCTTTATTTTTCCAAAGTTTACCAGCAATTTTATGATTATCTTAAAATAGCTGTTTCAAAGGATTGAAAATATACGCATGGAGTCACCAGCAATTCTTTTCTTGTTAAAAAGGCATTAGCTTCTAAGTTTGCATCATCCGAAGCCAATGGGAATTCAAGTGATTAGCACCTTGCAGAACTAATCCCATTACAGCTCAATTCTGCATTTTCTGAAGTGCCCATGGAAATAATTACACTCAACATCTATAAAACATTTACAACACCATTCCTCAAACTCGGGCACAAGAGATTAGTAGCCCAGATGCCAATGACAAAGCACTGGTCATCAGTGCAATGCTACTCGTATCAAAATCTAGAAAACAAACAGAAATAAATCTGGATCTCCTAGCCGCTAAGGATAGCTTCTGACGAGCAGATACAGTAGGTGGCAACCCTTCACAAGACTCCTTAGACATCTCAAGATCAGGTATTTTAAATTAACGCCGACTCTAGCAACCTCATCTAAGAACGTTCTTTAAAATTCCAGACTTATTCCTTCAGGGAATATCAGATCACAACTGCGAGACAAGTGAAAAGCGATCCTTGTCTGTCTGTGCCACGCTTGGACAGGTCCTCGCCTGGTTATCTTTTTGTCCCAGCTGCAAGGTGGTTTCTGACTTATGTTATGCATTGCATGCGCCTCGGCGGTATCCTTCTCATTAAACACGTCACCCGCTCAGTTAGCTTGATTTCTCAGCTGCATGGTGGTTGTCTTTTGACCCTATGAATTGGAAGCAGAGAGCAGAAAGAAATGATGCAATTCCTGGCTAGGGTGATACTCTTATGGCTGCGAAAAAAAATAGAAACAGCAGTGCTGAAGCTGCTGAAAGGTTTTTCCAGAGATACATAAGATTACTCAACAAGCACCAAATCCTCAGCAAGCAACAAATCCACAAAATTATGTAGTTAGCATTCAACATTCCCTAAAGACAACATCTGCATGTAAGCAGAAAGAATGGATCTTCTTGCAGTCTGATTCAACCAACAGCAGTTCTACAGCCTTCCAGACATCACCCTTCCCATTTCTGCTGCACTGCACATTTATCTTGCGGTGCTTTAATGCACTGTTCAGGGCACTCAGCATCTCTCCAGTGGTTACAGCCTCTCACACACCCTCCACAAAACCATGCTCAGTGTTCTGACCAGAACAGGACCGCAGAACTTCACACATATACAGTCAGACATGTGCCCACTTCATCAGCATCACCTCCCGAGCCCCAGGAGCTGCAGTCACAAAGGAACATTTATCCACTGAAAGCTCAAAAAAAAGAGGTTAAGGAGAAGCATTGAGTTAAAAGTTTTATTCATTCAACATCTCACATTACAAATATTTAAAAATTATATGCATACTGGTATAAATAGTCATTTGCAAACTATTTAATAACATTAATTTTCACTAGCACTTCAACAAATGAACTCTTTAAAAAAAGTAACTTGTGTTATATAACTTAGAGTAGAACATACAAAAATATGAACTTAAACGTGAAAATGACTTTAATAAAAAATGAATTACCCTTATTTAAAATGCTATAATAAATACTACAACCTCCCCATACACAGTAAAAACTATATGGAAATTCAGCCAAGTAGTACAATTAACTGACATACTTAAATAACTTTTCCTTCTGATAATATGAGCAATACATTGGGGGGAAAAACATATTAGGGATTAGTAAAAACTAGACACCCACTTGCTAAAAGTTTCACTTCCAAAAAATATAACAAAAAAATCTGATGAAAATTATAAAAACTAATTATACTTTAAGATTTAAAAATATAAAAAATAAAACAGTTGAATACAATATTGTCCCAATTCTTACAATGCTATCACAGTAGCTTTAAAATAATAAAATAAAGCAAATGACCAAAACCTTTTATTCCATTTTTTTTTAAAAATAATCTCAAATTTACATTAGTAGAAAGATCGATTTCTGATTCTTTTCTTTAGAAACGCCAGCAAGAAAGAGGATTTACTAGAACAGTAGAAAATGACATTTTTAAATGTCTGCAATTAAAAACAAAGAATTACACTGCAAAGATCTTCCAGAAGTCTGAAATAGGTATTGCACATAACTTGAAGTTAACTTGCCACAATTCATCACATTCAAGTTTTAAATCACCTTTTAACAGAAGGTTTCAACTCCTCTAAAAACAAAAGGGGTGAATTATCAAGTCTTTCCAACAGCATCCTTAGAAAACGCTAAATTCATTCACTGCAAGTTTTAAATTTGCATTCTGCAGAGGTCTGTGTATGGAGAAGTAGATACTATACCAAAAAGCACGGGGCAGTGGGGTTCCTTTACATACAAAATAATCAGAAACACTTTATTTTACATTGCAAAAATAACCATGTAATTACTCTGTAACTACACTGTAAATACATGGCCGGTGCCATGCTAGTGTGATAAAACTACATGCTCATCAACCCCTTGCAAATCGAAGTGATACCCTAAGACCGGTAAACTAATTACATGTTCATTATGTTTGGAGCTACATGGTAACCCCAACTACAAATCCCATGTAATCAGAAGGACGTGCCGTCACTACTTAAGTACAGAGTAATGCCTATAATTGTTTATGCCTTGTAAATCGAAGTGTAACCAAATAATCTGTAAACACGCTTGTCACACAATCACAAGTGAATATTAGTAGAATAACAACTTCTTACATTAGTCATGCATACTAACATTACGCGCCTGCCACCTAGCAGGCTCTCTTTTATTCTTTAAATATAATTTAAAAGAGTAGACACATTTCTGCATCAAACACCTAACACCGATTCTGTATTAATATTAAAAATGGCTAAACATTCACCAAAAACGTCTGCATTTGTGTATCATCTTTAAAAACTCAGTAAGAAGCGGTAGACAATTTTGATGTTTCTTTGCTTTTAAATCCTACGCTATACTTATGCATTTAAATTTCAGGGTCTAAAGACAGTGTCATTTGTCACTTTCATGCTTTTCTTCTTTAATTCTCAACTTTACATATACTATTTCTTAAATTATATGTACACCAAATACCTGGTGCTGGGCTAAGATGTTTAAGCAACATGCTTTCTTTTCTCTGCAGATTCTAAAATAGCATTGCCAGTGCACAACATCCATAATTCAAAATGTATGCAGAGCACTGAAATGTATAAAAAGCAGAATATAAGAAAATAAAATTTATTAAAATTATTTATATTAAAAAATGAAGTATATGAAGATCTCTCAGTAATAAAAGTACAAAAAGCTACTCTTTGCAATATGAAAAATTGAGGTATTGCATAAAGAGATATCCCGTCAGTGAAAAGTGTGCCTAAAAATGCTCACTGTTGGAAAAACAAGATATACAAAAGTAGTGCATAACAAATATACATTATGTGCATGACAAAATAAGTTAGCTACAAAAACACTGTACCGAAATTCAGCAGGTCATGTACAAAGGGAAAATTATTATTCAAAGCTAGTTCTCAAACAGTGTTATTTCTCGTAATGGTAACCCATCTCACCTGTTTACTGGGTAGGATCGGCACAATAGCACACCCCAAGCCACCTACAAGCATTAAAAAAATTAAAGGAACATTCCAACTCTAATTATGTACTTCAGAGAAAAAAAAGTCCCTGACAATCTACACAAGAGCACTCTGCATTTGCATTACTGTTGTCAATATTTTCAGGGATTTCATTAAAAGCAGCTCCCTTTCTATACTTGACTAATAGACAGCAAATGTCTCCATTTTGACCTTTGGAACTCGAGAAGGTTCATTAAAGCCTGTATTGAAAATAAAAACTGCTTCTCATAAAGATAGTCTGGGCTGGGGGACGGGACGAGGGGGCCGGCGAACGCTTTCGGCGCAGCAGATGTTTCCCAAGCAGTGCTGAGGCAAGTCTTTGGTCTGAGAGAATCTAGGATGGTACCACGCCAGTCGGGCGGTTTAGAAGATTGCCACTGAACCTGTTTGGTTGCACACTGCTAAAGAGTAGTTTCAGAAGTTGGCCGGGGCTTTAGTTCAAAAGTAAAAAAATTATGTTCAGAACTACTCCTTCATTCAGCCATTTCAAACTAAACCCCTGCACCCACTCTTTATCATTCATTAACATGTACTGTGTTAATGCTTCTCAAGGTAGAATTTGTTTATAATAAAGCAGGCATTAACTTAGCAATGCTGGCACTTCAAATACCTGTGTTTCTCTATTTTTCCATATTAAGTTCTGAAGAAGAGGAATTTTAGCTGGGATTCTTTCTACAAGAAGAGTAAGAAAGGCATATGCATGCTTGCACTGTTTCATGCACAAAACAGCGCAAAACGAGACCTGGAAACTATGGAGGTTCATGCCTTCTGTTACAACTAAGTTAGAGAGTATTCAAAACTAACTTTACATCCATGATGGGAAACCAGTAAGCAGCCGATTTTACTTTGTGTGACACACTGGAATATCAAAACTTCAGTAAAAATTAGTGATATCCTTGAGGTATCTTAAGGTTTTCTAGTTTTTCATGTCAAAATGGAGAGCAAAGGCTGGCCCCTGATGAATGTTAGTACATTAGGATATAGAGTTATATATAGCCATCAAAAATAAAATCTATATATTTAATCCTTCAGGAGAGGAAACGCCAGTTAACTAGTTGTCATTACTCTAGCTTTGGTTGGACTTCTAGGGCTGTAACCAGACAATTGAATTCTCTTAAACATAAAGGAAAAAAAAGTGCACTCCCCCCTCAGTAGTAACTTTACTCAACTTTTACATTCAGGAATTCTTAAAATGTAATAATTTTGATGAAAATATAGTAAGCTCTGCCTATCTCATTACTAATTTGGATGTGGGTGGTAGTCAGAGGCAAGGTCAGATATACACCGAGCAAAAATTTCAGCCTCAAAACCCTGAAAAGATTAAAGAAAGAAAGAAGGAAAGAACGAAAGAACTATCATTATTAAAACGCTGCTTCAACTTTACTCATGCATTTTTGTTGCTTTAAACATGCTCTTTCCTGTTGATAGGTAAACGCTAACTTCAGCTGTTGCTGGAAAAATCCAAAGTCAAAACAAAACGAGAGGCAAAAACAGGCTTCCCTGGGGAAAAGTGTCAGAACAGACTTATAGTGTTATTGTTACACGGTTATTTTAATAAAAGTATTCTTATGTTCTTTATTAACAATAATTTAATTAAAAAACCAAAATACTCTATTGTTTCAATTCTCTTTTCTTAATATTTTTCTCTCCTCTAAGAAAATGTTGCATGAAATTAAGTGTTCTCTCCCTAGTAAAGACAAGAGAATGCAACTCACTTGCAACATGTTATCAATACGAAAAGGAGTTCCCAATACAGTTTTCAATGACAAGGTTCTACAAAATACCCATATTATAGGTCATTCTTTCATTATACTATTGTTAAATTACAGACTACTACAAAAAGGACATGCTATCTTGAATAAGAGAAAGGGCAGGGTGGGTAGGGACAATCAGGATAACAGAAGAGTGCACTTAATTTGAGGCCTGCATATGAGCGCTGCAGCGATCATTTAGTTCCAGCGGAATGAAATATGTCTTGGGCGATCTCCTCCCTCCTTCACCAGGGGCTTGTGGAATTCCCTGCCAGCGCGTGAATGGATAGCAGCCCAGCAATATTCACAGTAATACTGCAGACAGGTAACATTAGCACAGAAAAATGGAGCAAATTTTCCACCGCAACGGGCCCCCTGACATTCATCACAAAGCTGATCGTCCAAGACATATGGCTTAACTTCCACCTGCATACAGAAAATGAGAAGAAAGTTTACAATTCTTAATTACAACGCAGATGAAGACAATTCCACAACATATACTATTTGCATTCTAGCAGGGAACAACACAGACAAGAAGTAAATGCCAAAACTCATAGGCGCTTAATGCGAGAACAATCTTGTTCCCGCTGCATTCCTTGATCCTTCAAAAAGCACCACAGAATCCAATGCTCAGCATCAACAGTTTCACACAAGCTGTCATTTGCAGAAAGGAACAATCAACATGTGGCTGTAGAACTGATACACACAGATTCACATCAGAACGCTGGAGAATTCTGGGGATTTATTTTTAAGTAGCGTGATGCACAACCAAGCTCCTACCCGTTCAGGTAGGAACGTCAACTGTTTACACAACACTGCCTGCAGATTAAAAGCAGTTTGCAAATTTCAATGTCTGAATGCCCGGCTTTAAAAAAAAAATCATTATCTTCAATAAACAGCACATCTCTGTTCTCTTTTTCTGTGGCTTTGTCCACTCAACAGAAAGAGACCCACCTACTCTTGCTGGTATCAAATACAAGGCTTAAAATGGGACTGATGACCATCTACTTAGTTGGCATGAAGGGCCAGATGAGCAGCAGACAAGAAAGAAGAAACATTTAAGTTCTTAATTGATAATGACTCACAGGAACTTACCAGCTGGTGCTACAAGGATACATCTACGCTTCAACATCTGCAGGCTACTAGCTTTTAATCTAGGCATTTGCATACCAAGAACAAACCCCTGCCCACAGTGCAGAATGCTGACTGTGTGACAGGAAGGCGAGGCTCGCTGCTCTCAGTATACAAGCTGGCTGGAGTACAGCTCGTTTAGACATGCCTACATGTTCAAATAGCATTGCCATCCCTTACAGGCTGGGTTTCACCTCATAACCAATAACCACCTCTGCTCCTGTTCCTTCACTCCCTAGGACTATGAAAGGTCCATCAGAAGCACAGCAACAAACCTTAAACCTCACCGTAAAGAAGCACACAAACAAGTTCCTGTCCTGATAGTGTTTGTGAGCCCTCCCTTAAGCCTGTGCCATCAGGCATTTTCACAACCATTCCCAAATATCCAGACAGCAACTGGTGTCTCTATGTCGTCCTGCTATTTCTGCATCTGCTTACGGATGGCTCCTTCTTCAACTCACAAATCTCAGCTGTATGACAGCTGATTCACATTCACATAGCATTTTAAACTCACCCAATCCTAAGAGGCTCCAGAGGAGACACTGCAGTAGGTTTATGTCATTTGTGCTTACAAACTACTTGAGAGACAACACAGCAATCTTTTCCCTCCTTCTTTTTTTCCTCTCCCATTGATAATGTTTCTCAAACACTCCTCCACACCAGCTCAGAAGAATAGATTTACAAAAGAGTAGCAGAAGACTGAAGAGAAGGAGACTTCACTTTCTCCCTTTGTCATCTATTTTGCTAAGCAGTTGGAGGTTGGGTACTCAGTGGTGAGCTAAGAGGACAAAATACAGCTATGCTGTGCTGACCTCCTTAACATGGCAGCTCTGCAGCTTTACTGTGCTTGAATGTATGTGTTCAGAGGCTGGCTTAGGCTGCAACCTAAAGGCCACACTACAGCACGGGTAATTATACCTCTGCTTGCTTTAGCCTGTTACTGCACCACTGGTTTCTCTACAAGTCTATAAACCACAGGTATGAGTCAGAGTCCTCAACACATTTATTCAGTGTGTGCTATAGTGCACAGGACCAACATGGCCTGCATTTCTTACCTGTGCTGGCTACGTGGAGGATTTACAAGAAGTACCTTAAAGTACAGCAACTTCATCAGGCACACTTAGGGTGGCAGCACACAGCAGAAGCTCAGTAGCAGTGGGCTCTGCAGGCCACTGAGCATTTACTTTGCACTACCTCTCTGAAGGCACATCTATCAGCAGCACCTCCTTGCCTAATTTTACAGCAAATCCCTTCTTGTTATTACTTTCATTTTTATTTGTACAGAAAAACTTAATTAGAGAAAAAAAAAAACCAACAAAACAAATAGCAAGTAATTAATAAATAGCATTATTCCCATTGTTGCCTTTTTATATCTTTTATGCAACCAAACGCTCTTATAACGAATCCTCTGAACATTTATCTCCCCATGGCTTTTCTGAACACACAAAATGGGGAAATACAGAGGAGGAGAGAAGGAAGGGGAAACAGATTGCAGAATACTTGCCAGAGTTCACAATTACTTAAATTTCTAGTCCCGACAGCTTCAATGGACCTATTCACCCAAATGTCTGCTTATGCAAGCAGAAGTTGCACAAGGGCAGCCCAAATTATTTGTTCAAAGCCATACAGAATTTATTTCAGAGCCAAGATCAGAACAAAGACATTCCATCTCACAAGCCCTGAGACAAACAGTTGTTCTACCCAAGCTTTATAGCCAAGGGAGAAGTGAAATGATAATCAGCTCATCAGCCAAGTTGGGGTATTTCTTCTGTAGTGATACTAAAATTGAAATAAATAGTGACAGTCATGTAAGGAAAATTCAGAGACAAAGCACCAGTGAGAACAATAGATATAGAGATCTCAGTTTCTCAAAATTGAGGCCCAAAGATCATTGCAATGGACAAAGTCACATTTGATATAGATGAGGGCAGACACTAGCAAATTACAGATCTTGTCAGCATATTTCTTTAATTTATGTTAACAAATTAAGCAATAAATACTTATAGATTATCACTGAAACAATTAACTGGGCAGCTTTTACATGAGACGAGCAGGATGATTGTGAGGCTGTAATGCCTGCTGAAGAGTTCACAATGCATTACTTGATGTTCTTCAGAACCGCTCAGCATACAATGCATAACAGCAGAGCTTTATTCTGCCCATTCTCTACTAAGATGCAGAACAGGAGTAAAAACCGCTCCACCCTTAGCAGATACCCTCCTCCCTGACATTATACAAACACTACAAGTGCAAATCCTTGCAGTGGGAGTACATGACGAGCGTAATATTCTTATAAAAGGGCAAGGCAGCTGACATGCTTCCCATTATGCTAAGCAATTTGAGAAAGTCAGCTTCACAGTTGCCTCCCACGTTCCAGAAGAAATAGCTTTGCACCACTCCATCATTTTTATTCTGTGTTGTATCTTAGTGGCACAGTCTAGCCTTAAATATACAATGCATCTGATACAACATTTACAGTCTTCACAATGACACACATTTACATGGAAAGCCACTTCTAGAGAAGGCACTGAAAAAAAATAGAATACACTTGAAGACCTTACCCGTTTATCTATCTCTCCATGCTGCAGCTGAACAAAGCGAGCGCTGATAGCAGCTATGTAACTCTGTTGATTAGAAAATGCAACCCGCCCAGCTCCTTTTGGGTACTTCAGCTCAGGGTCTGTGTCAATTCCAGCATAGCACACCCCTCCATAGAGTCGATCCATTATCATTGCAAGTTCCACTAAACCAGAAAGGAAAATGAAACAGTGTAGGCTTGGTTATTTTTTCTCCCCCTCTAAAAGCATCCAATGCGACAGTTCATTTGTATCCATGTGCCCCACTGCAAGTGTCAGGAACACTTCATAGTTCATTTGCTGAAGTAACTTCTCTCCCCCCTTGCTCCCCAAATCAGACTGCATATTCAACATGCCCAGTGCTGCGGAACACGCAGTGTACCTGCTCGTAAAGGCCGAGGAACACCACCAACAAAAATGGTTTTTCGTGGGTCAAGAGGCTGTGAACCATCCATAACAAAATCACTATCACTAAGGTTCCAAGGCCGGATCTGAACCTATGGACAAAAAGCCTTTTTTTTTTAACCATTCACAATTCAAGGTATATCAGTAATATAACTTAAAACAGTATTCTACAAAGTAGAAAGCCTCCTAAACTACACTATTTTTAACTCCCTATTCAGCAATCATTTCCCAAAACGAAACGTTAATAAGCTCCACTTGATTGTACCAAATTTCACCACTTCCTTGTTACCCACATTTCTGGGAAAAAAAACCTCACCCCTTACTTACGCATTTACTTAATCGTGGCCAAACGGTGCTGTGTGAACCACACTACTGCACACGTATCTTCACTATTCGAGTTGGTCTAGGCAAGTGTAAGCACCAGACCAGTGTTATCTCAATGGAACAGGCTCAAATGTGTGTGTTTATTTACTATGACAAACTAGCAGCTTTATATTTACCTACTGCTGGCTGAATTTGAAGTGCAAGAATATGACAGAAGTCTCCCAGCTATTAACAGACTTGCATCAGTCACAGAGTCATTTATATTAATAATGTACAGCTCTGTGCCATATTATGCTTTTTCTATTTGTCTCTGTCAAAACAGGTTGCATGCAACACTACACATAATATTACAATTTTATTGCATAAGAAGGACAAAATACCTGCCTGAAAATATATTTATTACATCAAAGTTGAAATTCAGCAAACCTTTTTCTAACAAAACTGAGAATTGTAACTAGACTTCAACACTTCCTGATGCCTACTTTAAAAATATGTTATTCATCTTTCTGAAAACTTAATTTGGCAATTTGGGGAAATTTAAACATTAGCATTCTGAAGACAGGAAAAACAAAAGGCACCTGAAGAGTACAATTTCTGGTTATCATACAAGAATTGTGCAGGCCCTGAAAATTTTACCTACCGGTTTGTCTTTGATAGTGGGGCTGGAAACACAAAGATAGAGCTTTCCATCTTCTTCAATACATGCATCAATCAGTGCCTGCACAGAGCTCTCATCTTGGAACAGCAAAAATGCGTATCCTACCAAAAGGGAAAACAAGCACATAATTTCTTTCCTCTATTCACCTTAGAGTACAGTAACTTAACCCAAAATTATGTTTGGCACCGTGTCATCATGCTACTGTATGATAAAGGACAAACTTCAAGATGCCCTCGCACCTTCCCATCTGAACTTCCTGCAAGCCCTCTCACAGTCACGAAGGAAAGAAGGGAGGGAGATTGCTGATCAACACATTCTCTCCCCATTTCCTTTGAAAAAGAAAAGCCAGTAGTAAGAACTGAACAAAAGCCACAGCTGTGGAGGCATGCTTCCCAGCACGGCTGTTAATATAAGGTGCTAGTACTCTCTGGCATCTGTGAACAGTATTTAGCTGCTTTACAGAAAACTAGCCTTGATTATTATTACAAAAGCAAGTAAAGCAGAATGAGGAACAACAGGAAAAAAAAAAAAAAAGAAGAAAGAAAGAAAAGGAAAACCAAATAAAGTAACAACAGGAAGTTAGGGAATAATTGTTTTAGTGCAGAATAATTGCAAAGCCCATTCTAAAATCAGTTTATAACCCAAGGATTCATCATTCGTTCTCATAAACTTTGGTCATCACCACAAAAGTCTCTTTTGAAGTTGAGCCTTATCAAGAAAAATGAATTCTAGAACAATGATACCATTATCAGATATTTACCCTTAGGAGGAAAATAAGATTTGCTTTCTGCCTTGTGTGGCCAGTCTACAATCAAAGGTCCAAAGCGACGAAAGCTAGCAGTGATCTCATCTACACAGAGAGGAAAAAGGCATGAACTGAAATTAAAATCAGTTGACTGCAAGACAATTGAAAAACACAGACTTCATTTAGCTTCACTACATAAACAAACATGCCGTAGCCCTAATGGTTTACCAAATCATAGAAGTGCTTACTAGCTGATGGGGCATCTTTAGGACAAGTCAGAACACATGTTACAAAACAAGACAGTTCAAAGATCCATCTTTTATTTTTACTGTTGATCTCAAACCCACTAATAAACAGAAACTGAATCTATACAGCTATCATAACACAACTTCAACTATTCTGCCACAGAGTTTAAAGGCAACTTGCTGACTTGCTAGTAAGCAACCAGCTCTGTCAGTGGGTCTTAAAAATGCAGGAAGACAGGAGAAAAATGATCAGCCTATCACAGGAGTCAGTCACACCTGTTCATACTGCTTGTCAGTATGCAAATACTGACATCAGCAGCAAATACTGTCTGAGTGTGACCTCCACCTAATACAGAGAGAACTTCCACAACAGTGTTATGCAACATTATAGGAGAGGTGGCAAACAACATATAACTATAGCAAGAAGCAACTCTTGCATCCATTTCAAATTTGCCTTCCACCTAAAGTTGCTGGTAAAAACGTGCATATGCTAGTCCTGTGGGAATCCTCTAGTTACAGTTCTTGTTGAAAGTGACTGTTCCCTTCTCCACAAAAGACATTTGAACCATCACCAGTTGAAGTTCTCTGAACAAGAATTTTTCATTAAAAAAGGAAACAAAAGGAACAAAGTTTCTGTCGCTGGAGCGCCACCTAAATTGGCACAAGGCTTAGCTGAATTCTGCTCAAGGTGCTACAGACCCTCCTGCAGCAGCACAGTGTTGGGGTTAGAAATCTGAAAAGGTGCTACTGGTTGTGTTCCTTTCAGTCTGCTTATACCTGCTGATGACACTGATAATGAAATAGCAGCTCACAAGCCATAGTACTGACAGCTGCATCAGAAATGCACCCAGGAAAAGAAGTGTGTCAAGGTTACGTGGTGATGAAGATATTAAGCAAAGAAAACATTACTTATTACATCTCTACTCCTGTAACAAATCTTCATCTAGAATGGTAGTAAGACAAATTTCATTTCAAATTACATTACATAAAATGCATCTTAGAATTACAGTCAGAAAAAGTTCAGACTCAGGTGTGAGACACTTCAAATTACATCGTCCTTTTTCTAATTCACACTCGTGCATTTAGCAAGAGGAGAGCTGACGTGAAGCAACTCTGACACATTCAAGCTACCCTCCCAGCACACTTTTAGCAAAGGCTTTGTGCCTCGATAACTCAGCTTCACACAGACAGAACTATTTGTCTCATCTGTTTTTAAATCAACAAAAGTGACAAAGACACAAACAACAACAACAAAAAAAACTGTAATAAGATTTTCCCCTTGTAAACATCATGTTAGACTTGACCTTTTAAATGCTGAAGGAATAAGTTATGTTAAACAGGATAAATGCAGCTCTTATGTTGGATGTGACAGTCAGGTTGTCATGCTGCAGTAATACAAACTGCAGTGCATTACAAGCTCTCTCCCTGACGAAAAGTGGGGATTAAAAGTAATTCTGTGATTGGAGAAAAAAATAAAAGCAGCTTTGTGGATTTACACTTGAAGTTCTTGTAGCCACCCCCATGTCATGCTCTATGCACACAAAAACCGGAACCTTCTGATGAAAAAAAGCTTCACCACAACTGTGACCCTCACCACGCACATGTTAGAAGCCACACATGATCACACCACAGGATGTGATCAAGGCTAAAAATCACCTCTATGAAACCATACATAAACCTCACATATGAATTAAGTTACATACACCTTACAAATCTACTAGAAATCCTTTCCCTACTACTAGCTTCTGGTGCATACAAAATGACTGCAAAGTACTGTGACTTTCAACAGGGGATATTTACTTGTTTATTGTTGCACCACCACCCCTTTTTTATACCTCTTATATTGCAAACTTCAGTTACACGTGTGATAACGTAAGGTTTTGTTCTTCAGCAGCAAAACAATGTCATAGCCAAAACTAGCCTGAATGATCTCACATTTGCCACGGAGTAAAAGTGGCAATATCCAAAACCTTATTGACACATCAAAGCTCTTCTGTAGAGTTAGAAAAACATTCCTGCAGTCAATTAACAGACAAAAGTTTTCACACCGCTTTTCTGCCATTAAGCCAAAAGGAGCTGCTGGGTAAGATTTTCGGGGCGTACCTTCATCGATGTCTGGGGGCAGCCCACCAACAAAGACCTTCCGGGAATAGCGCTCCACTCGCTCCCCATTCTGATGGGAGAAGCAGTGAGGTGACCCCAACCCACTGTGCAGAGTCTGATCGCCACGTCCGTCATCCAAGAACCCGTCTTCCATTGGAAACAGCGAAGACTGACCTGAAGAGGGGGTTAAAAGAAAAAGAAGGAAAAAACATACTAACAGAACAAAGCACAAACTGTTTTAATAGGTACTAATGCATATTAATGTTTTTGTGTTGGCAGCAGAACTGTTTGCAGTCTTCCCTTCTAATGAGCAATTCTGTTCTTGATTACATATGACTCTCAAAGTTTTCATTATCGTTCAGTAATTCAAATGTATTATTTCAGAGAAAAGGTCACGACCTCCTTCATAAAGGCACCACAACTAACAGAAATTTGAAACAAAATGGTACTTCAAATGGATGCTCAGACTGACTACTTTCCATAAATGTCATGTTTCTAATTAAAATTCTTTTAAAAGAACTTTCAAATGAAAGAGAATAAAAGCCCCACTTTCCCCACATCCCCACCTCTTTTTAGGGAGTTTCCCAATAGCAGACACTAGAACCTAAGCTGTACATAATTGCTTCCCAGTGAACAGCTTCTTACAAGGCAGAGAGAAAATTTCACAGCGCAGATGGCAAGAAAAAGAATTCTGCAACTAGATACATTACACATTCAGATCTCCTGATAGCAAAACAAATCACAAGCCACCCACTTGCAAATAACAAAAATATCCTGATAAATCTGGGAAGACCCACTCTCATTTACCACAAATGGAGACTGCAAACTCGGCAATACTGAGACATTCTCAGAAGAAAGCTCACTTGGATATTACAAAGGGACTGCGTTCATGAACTCACTCTAAGAGAAAATGTAAGCATGCTTCCCCTCACTGCCCAATATTCTTCTGTGATAATCCTTTTATCATAGATTTCTTTAATAACATTCATTGCTTTTAAATAAGATTATCCGAATGCAACTGTATAATGTAATAAGCTGAGCACACAAACTGATCTCATCCCTGAATTCTTTCTTTGGTTACAGTATTCAATAGCTAGACAATAAACTGATTTCTATTCGCTTAATGAGTGCTTTAGGAATAAATACACATAGGGGAAGTAACCAATTAATGAGGTGTGCCACAAGTTTTGGGATACATTTCCTTTCACCTGAGCTATGATATAATGTGCCTGCTTTTCCAGAGTTCATTACAATCCACCACAGTAGTGCATTGCTACGGTTAATCTATGCTGCTCTGCTTCCTTCCTTTGAAAAGAAATTACTGTCATTTACTCCATTTTAAAAAAGGAAACAACATACTGAATAGCAGATTTACCAGATCCAATATCCTGGCTATTCCCATGCAAAAATCAAACAGTTCACAGGTTGAAAGCAAAAATAAAATAAAATAAACAGTCCACAGAATTTATATGAATAAAAAAAATGGAAGACTTGGCCAGCTTTCTTTATTTGAAACTTCAGGGATCTTTTTACTTCTTTGATTAAAATAACAACCTCTATATAATAAGACCTACTTCTGTAACTAGGTAAACTTGGCTCTGTACTATGATAAAAAATATGGTAATATATACTCAAATGATGCTTTGTTTTTCCCTAATGAACTGATGTGTATTTCATTTCTTTCATCTCTGAAGGCCCCAGTCCTGCAGGCATTGTTGGAGGGGAGCAATTCTCCGTACCTTCACATGTCTTTTTAGGTTCATTAGCATTACCACTGCTGTGAGATAACTCCATAGGCATGCTTGCAGCATCTGGTTCTCTAATCTAAGAGGCCAGGACAAATATTCACTACAGTCTCTGCTGCATCAAGAAAACCATCAGCACTCAAAGAACCAAAATAAGCTTCTCCAGCGTTGGCATTCATAACATACACACAAACAGCAACACAGCTCTACAGTATAACATATCATACAGATGTCCACTGAAAGGACTGTGATAGCCTCAATAGCACTGTTGTGGAGTACTACCTAATTCAGTTAAAATGTTTACTTACAGCATGCAGACTAGGGAAACTTATGTGAAACTGATGCTTTACACTCAGATATTTTGGAGTTTGCCCACTAGTAACAACTTAATGTTTTTCTCCCATGAGACATTGTCAACATTAGAAAATTAAATAGGAATATTGTTACCTCGCCTTCTCCCATATGTCCTTGCTGCATGTTAAATGAGAAAGAAAACAGCCTTTCAAACATTGTTATAAGGACCAAAAGACCTTGATTTATTGCCTTTATTCTAACTCGGTGATTCTCCAGCCTTTTCATATTCCAGGTCATTTAAATTGGTGTTCATGAACTGACCTCCCCTCCCACCCACAACACGCCTTCCTTGCGCCATCTCTTATTGACAAAACATGCTGCTTTCAAGCTGACAAGGTATGTGTGTAGCCAAAGAGACTTTCTGAAAGCAATGGAACTTCTTAAGTTGCACATTTCTACACCTCACTCCCCTGCTGGATGTGCACTTGTACACAAATCCATCTTTTCTCATGCAACAGGTGCCCTGCACTCAGCCCATCATGGCCCATGCTCTCTCCTCACCAACATCAAGCACTGCCATCTGAACTGCAGGACCAGCCCTAACAAACATGCTGGACCTGCAGGACCAGCCCTAAAACAAGGAACGTGGAGGACAACAGTGATCATTTCTGTTTTCAAATTCATTTGCTACAAGCACTTTGTTCTCCTCTCAAAATCCTTGCTTGAAATTATTACCAGCAAATAACTAGCTGAAAAACTGAAATTCAAGGAGAAAATGTCTGGGTGGATAATCTGGCTTTCTGACCTCCCGCAGTTTGTGCACAACAGTACAGAAGCCCTCACACTGACTTTGTACTTCACTGTAATAATTCAACAGCTTCCCGCTGCTTCCTACTTTTCATTTCCCAAAACAAATCAATTCTACCAGCAATAAGTACTACACTTCTGGGTGCCAGCTTCCAGTACCTGTTCAGCACGGTTACACTCTGTCATCACATTTGCACATTCTTTCTGTTTCAGCCTCATTAAAATCCGTACCTGAAAGAAGGCCAACTGTTTGAAAGGCTCGGGTTCTGCTGGCAAGTACTACGAGAGACTCGGAGCACATCACTCGTTTTATTTTGCTTCCTCATTCAAAACTGAGGCTGACAATTAGTTTAAGTATTTAAATATCTGCAAACCGCAATAAAACATGAATAGTTCCCGCTTTCAAAATAAAAAAAAACATATCAGTTCAATTTCCCTCACCATTATTTGGCACCTGTAAGATCATTTATGTCTCTGATGCTTGGCTGATACGTTCACAATTAACACGGAGATTAAAAAACAAAGCCTTTGTCTTCAGAGTGCAGCACATCACCTCATGTTCACACAGATCCTGGCTTTAGGGAAGAACCTGGGGGCTTTACATGCCTTGCTTATGCACAGAATCCAAGACATAGCTCACATAGCCCTCAAAGTGAAAAGTTTTGGGAAACTTGGCTTTCAGGGAAAGCAGTCAGCAACCTTCCAACATTCTGACAGAGATCAGAAGCATGTGCACGTTTCAGAGCACTTTCAAAACCAGCCCTGCCTATAAAGCCATAACAATCCTGCCTGCAGTTCCTGAATCAGAACCAAACCGCACGAACTCCTTGCTTGGAACACCCACCCTTGGCAGCACTGCTCTCAGCACAGGCTCGGCTCCCACTGAGGATCTGTGTGCACAATTCAGGTCAGTCCCTCCTCGCTGCTTTGCCACCTGTGTCACTCACAACAATAAGACCTTTTCTCCTTTCCTGGCATGGAAAGCAGCAAAAAAAAAAAAAAAAAAAAAGCTCAGCCAGCAGCTATAAAGCATTTTCAGCGCCAAATACCACTGAAGAAGGTTTGAGAACCAAATACTGAGATTTTTTTTCCTCATTTAACTTGTTTTGTGCATTTGCTTCCTCTAACCCACAAAATACCAGCACTTGACATTTCAAAACGTTTCTCAAGAGCCACTTGTAAATTACCCCAGCACAGTACAGATACAAACTTTCTCCTCTCATTGAATTCAGAGCTCATCACATGCCATTAATTTTGCACAATGTAAAACAACCCTGAAACAAAAGAACACTCTCTTGGCAGGCCGGGAGGACTGCTAGCTGCCATCTACCAGCCCTGACTCTGGCTTTCGTAATTTCATATTAAGAGAAATCTTATCCTAGCTGAGCTGCAGCACAGCTGAAGTGCCTGCTGTCTCCCACTCTGCAGACTGGGAGCACTTGCAGCTGTACTTTGTGCCACTGAGTGCAGGGGACTTTCACAAACAGGTCAGCATCGGGGGTGGAATGTTTCAAGCAAAGGGACGAGCAAGCAAGAGGCATCTCCTGTGGAGAACGTCACCCCAACCAACTCAGGACCATGCTGCAACTAGAACTATGCCAGCATCCAAACACAGCATGCATACTTAGTACTGATGTAAACATAATGCTCCAGAATGAACAGACCGACTGACTGCTCAGAGTTGAATGATGGCTGTATCCTCATTCTCACTTCCTTGCTATAGTCCAGGTTGATGTAACACCTGTACAGTTCTGTACTTAATTCCTCTTTGGTCCACAAGCTGCTCAAGGCAGTGATTGTGTTCTTTACATCAGCACAGACACCAACCTAACAACACACAGTCTCTTGTTCTCATCTTAGGCACTGATAATGATGTACGCAACACTTATGATTCTCTTTTCTTTTTAATTAGAAAAATAATTGAAGTAGAATCTAACTTCATTTCAAGAGCTTAGACTTCTATGCCAAAGCAGACTACTAGCATAGCAACATCTTACAGTTTGGTCAGAGACAACTTTATACATCAAACATGGGGGGGGTCAGCAAGGAGAGAAGCTGAGAAACACTGCAGTGAGAAGTTACTATTAAAACACACAGATGGGGTTTGTGTGAGAGCTTCCACCACCATCATTATTCCTTCCCTGCAGGTGCTCTCAGGTAATCTGCCAGGCTAACACAGTGCCACGCTGACTGAACCTCTAAAGATGATCTTTCACACATTTCAAAAACCACTTAACTCCTCCTGAAAGCTGACAAACCAAATCCAGCCTGACTCCTCACAAAAATATGGAAGCTTCAAAGCTAACTTTGAAGTTTTCTTTGCCATCAAACAGAATAATGCAGAGCCATCTTTTCCAAAACAGACCTGCTTAAAATCCTAAACATAGCCACAATTTTGTCTAGAAGGTACTCACATTTTTTTATTTTTATTTTTATTTTTTTTATAATTCCCACTATGCTAAAGCTGGTTTATAGCAAATTAGTCTGAGTGGAACCCATAAATATCACTGATACTTGAATATTTCTTCCCTCCAGGAATCCCCATACGGTCAGAGATTTAAAAAAAAAATCAAAAGCAGAGAAGCAAATCACGAAGCACACTTCCCTGCTGCAGAATGGATGTTTGAATTATGTGTGTGTGCTTTGGAGAAACAGCCACCCCACTGCTGGTGGCACTGAGCTTTGCCTTATGTTAATGTATGACTTCTAAGGAATACAAAAGTTATAAAAAATATCCAATCTTTTCCCTCTGTACATCTCTCAGTTTATGAGACGGAACAACTAACAGCATTTATTTTCCAGATGTGTAACATTGTTACACTTCAAAAATAAAAAGATGAAGGCAGAGTTTGCAGCTGGGAGAAGAAAAAGTGTTAAACAACTTTGCCAATAAAGAACCAAACAAGTTCTCAGATACAAAATGCACACAAAGGATGGACTTTCTGATAGGAGGAAAGAAAAAAAGGATGCCACATGCTAAAAATCAGTAGGCAGACTTTATTTACTAAGTGACAGAATCAGATATTATTAACCCATAACAACTTACTACTGATTTTATTGAAACACAAAAGAAAAGGTGCAAAAAACTTCACAAACCTCCCCTTTGTAGTTCTGGTTCACATGCACTGTTCCTGGATCCTCCACATAGAGCATACCCTCAAGAGAGGCAGATATCTGCCCATGCCATCAGCCTGACACTTCTGCAGAAGGCAGGCTGAGCTCTGCCCATGCTTTAATGAATAACTTGAAACGATTCCTGCATGTGACTCAAAGCTCAATTTACATTGGCATATACCAACAGGCTGCAAGATTTAAAACCAGAGTTCCTTAAGTACAATAATAGGTTCAAAGCAACTTATTTTTGTCTGTGGAAGGAATGATCACAAGGCAGCATGGAATGCAACGTGACAGCTTTGTTCCTTTTTTAAGCACCCTCATGCTTCAGTCCCAAGCAATACGGGAAGGGTAACACACACATACTCGAGTCTCTGCAACAAAACATTTCCCCATTTTTCATATTTACAGTAACTGTAAAAAAGATACTAATTTTTCCAGTAATTTATTTGAAAAATAAAGACAGAACTGTACTACAGCCCCACTCCAATTAGCAAGAGAAACAGAAACTGCATTTTCAAGGAATCAGCACTTCATCTCCTCTGCCTAGATACAGCACAGCAACACTACTACAACAACTTTAAATCACACACGAACAACCTAGACATTATTTAGAATGCCTCCATGAAGTTGTCTCCACCTCCCTAACTCTTTGTGCACTAGTGAAGTATTTGCATGTAACATTACTACAAAACATGGGAAAATTATGTATTGTAAATAGTGTTATATGTGTTACCTATCACAAGTGTCCCCACGCTCCACTCTTCTCATATCCATGCACTCTGACTGCCAAGCTAGGACTCCTGTTATCAGGATTTCTCACAAAGTAAAACTTAAAGAATACGTCTCTGTGTACCGCTGCATACCTACAGCTATCAGAGATATGCAAAGGACTGCTCTGCTCATCTAAAAACTGTCTGATTTACTGAAAACAAAACCCAAAACACCCGGCATCACAGCTAACCCATCTGCATTGCAGTGAATGACAAATTAAGCCAAGTGAGGATCAATCTACTTCAAGATGTATTTTCAGACTCCTCTAATCAAACGTTCTTCTTCTTATGTCTCATGCTTAAGCAATAAAGAAAACAGACAAAGAATTCACAGCTTTATACTCCCTGTAAGAAGTCTATAAAAATTGCTGAAATCATTTGAAAGAATTTTTTTTTTTTTTTTTTTGTTAAGATAAAGCGCCTGGTAGTAGACATAGGACATAGGATGACATAGGACATAGGATGACATAGGACATAGGACATGAGGAAGTATTACTTTTCAGAAAGGGTGGTCAGGCACTGAATGGACTGCCCAGGGAGGTGGTGGAATCACCGACCCTGGGGGTGTTCAAGGAAAGACTGGATGTTGCGTTGAGGGACATGGTTTAGTAGGAGCTATTGGGAATAGGTGAACGGTTGGACTGGGTGATCTTTTAGGTCTTTTCCAACCTTGGTGATTCTATGATTCTATGATTCTATGATAAATATCCGGCCTAAAAGAGTTGAATTTGTTAATTTGTTGAAGTTAATTTGTTCTGATTTTTAAACAAAAATGAAAAAAAAAAGAGATTTTTAAGAGTTGTTAACATCTGTTCAAAAAGCAGAATCCAGGCACAGAAGTTAAGCATGGACCTTGCTGAATCATTACTTGCCCCCAATAAATTAAACAGCATTCAAAACTTAGTTTTTCTCTCTAATCCTTCAAATAAAAAGCATTTCTGAATGATTAAGAAACGCAACCAGACATCTCAAATGTGAGAAACACCACAGTTGCTTGCATGTACACTCTTTAATTTGTGCCTCCTAGGCCATCACACTTCACTATCACAGCCAGTAAGTCAGCTGAAGTCTCCTGTGCTGCAGAGCCTTGAAATGACAAGCATTCAAGAATCAGCTCCCTTATTTTCACACCTAGGCTTTCAAGACAAACCAATCCAAATTGGATTTGTTGCAGGTATGCAGAACTCCAGCTGGAAAACCACTAGTAGAAATTTGATAGTGGTCCAGTAGAATTGATACATTAGTGGTTGACATGAAGGAAGGGTATTACAGAAAGGTTTGTTGCTTTGCAAATAAAAATTGGTCCCAGGAAACTGCAAGTCTTTAGCAGGTAATCCAGTTAAACTCCTGTGTTCTGAGCACCTGCTATGATGGCACAGATACTTTCAGAACAGCCTGTCCCAAAAGACTGGCTTAGCAGTGTCACTTGACTGCCTTCACCAGAAGAGTTCTGGTAACAAACCACTGCAAGGTAATGCAGTGCTTACACAAACTCTCGTCCCATTTATACCTAAGTTTGATCTGCTTTCTTTTTTCCAAACTCATCCTTCTTTTCATTAAATCTCCCATTTCTTCTTGTTGCTCAGGTTTAAGAAAAGCACATCAGCCCTTTCATTCTGCCCCTTTTGTGCAATTCTATCCTGATAAACATGGTAGCGAGCATGCAAAATGTGGATAATAAAGAATTCAAAGAACAAACAATACAACATCAAGGAAAAAAGGTGAACAAAGTGAGAAAAAAAAGACGAAGGAGAGCGATTTCCATCAGCCTGGGAGGAGAGGCAGGGAGAGCTCTGTCTTTTAAAGCCATGAACAGAGACTACTCACGGAACACAGCTCCAAATTAAAGGCTTCTTTGAAGATGATCTAGAATGACCAGAGATTATCAAAGCAAGGATTCAGAAAAGAAAAGAAAAAAACATTTGGTGGACAGTAACGTTGAAACAAAGCAAAAGAATAAAAAAAAAAAAAAAGGGTTAATTTAAAAAAAAAAAGAAAAAGTAAAATAGAAACCAAGAAAACTTTAGAAAAGATCTTAACCAGATCAGCAAGGCTATGGGTCTGGTATTCAGCACAACTTCGTTGGCTTTAACACCTGTGAAGACCAAGTCACTGGTTTCAACTCTAAATACTGTAGCAGTATTGTTGTTGCTTTGTAGTATTTTAAGCATCAGGAACTGCCTGCACTTGCACCATGTGCCTCGTTAGAAAATGTCTTCTGTAAGGAGTACGAAATGTATTTTATTTAATTTTCTATGCAGACTCTGGAGATGGGACCACACGGCCAGAAGCCTCTGAGAAATGTTTCAAGACCGGAGAAAATAAAAACACAGACCTCATACCCTAATGAAGTTAACAGGAATCTTCACTTGATTTCAAAGCTGGACCAAGATCAGAAAACCCTGGGATATTTGTACTGCTCTGTGATGGCAGGGGAAGGAATTTCCTGGCCTCAAAGGGTGGTTACATTAATACCCTCTGCTCTTTGCTCGATGGCAGCACACATCGAGGCGTTATTCCTGCTTAGCTGAGTAACTTTGCCCAAAATCTTACAGAAGTATAAACATGTCATTCTTTGACATCTGCATCGTCAAATCCTGTACTTCTACAGAAATGCAAAGGTTATCAGAGGCGAATTCATTTTCAAGTATTCCCCAAAGTCTTTGAGCAGTGCCATCACCAACAGGCTACTTTAAACACTTAAAATTAAGGGTGTCAATAAATCCAGAGGAATTAATTTAATGTAAACAGTAATTCAGCTCTTCCAACAGCTGTTTCCTATAACTGGAAATGTTTCTGAATATTTCCTAATAATTTTGGATGATTGCTAAAAATGTTCATAATATAATACCTGAAATATTGCATCCCTGCCCTGGTATTTTTGTAGTGTTTGTGGTACAGTGAATATTTATAGCAAACAATAAAGAAAGCAGCAACATCAGTTGAACTCTTATACATCTTATATATCCTTATAGGTCCCTTCCAACTGAGCTCAGTAGCTAATGGCAGAGCTGGGAATTCCCACTGTCAGGGGGCATTCACTGTTCCTAGGTGAGAGCTTTGGTGCACTCTGAACAGCTCAGCAGTATTTCAACCAACATGTGAGAGGAGCTGATGGAAAAGCACAGCAACAGACTAAAAAGTTAAAATATTGAATACTGCCCCAAAATTATGAACATCAGATATATACATAAAGCATGCCCTTACGTACTTATAGCACTTCCGTTCTAAGCCAGCTGAGAAATGTGGCTAGAACAGCAACAGGAGCTGCTGATGGCAAACAACCACACTGACTGTTTCCCCACCACAGCTCTGTCAGCACAGGGTGTGGGTTACTGCTATTAGATCCAGTTCAGCACTACCTTGAGACATCACAATTGGTTTTACCCTCAGTTAATATGCACCTCAGTCTGAAAGTGCTGTCAGCTTTTCCTGGTTACAGCGTAGGAGGTGAAATTCAGGAAGATCCACACAAAAAAAAACCAATATCCAAGTCCTAAAGACCATTACAGCAAGCCCTGCTGGTGCCAGAAGCAGCAGGGAGGAAGTTTTTGCACAATTTACAGTAAGTTGGGCACATCAATGTTGCAAGTGAATGATCCTTCAATAAAGACAGCAGGCACACAAGTGCTGGTGCTGCTCTGCAGCCTGAGGGGAGACCACAACATCTGCCCTGGACAGGACACTCACAGAGCCCATGAGGACACCTGCAGCATTGGGCTGCAGATTCACGCTCTGCCAGAGCCTCTGACTTTCAGGGCTCAATAAAGAGAATGGTTTGGATTGGAAGGGACCTTAACATCATCCAGTTCCAGACCGCTCCTGATTGTGTAACACAGCAACAAGAGGGAACTTTCATCTCAGCCACCAAATTAAAGGTTTACTCATTGCTATGAAAACTTAAAGATGTTTTAAAAAAACCAATCTATTATTTTAGATTCTAAACCTCAGTTAAAGCTCAGTTTGTCTATGCAAACACAAAGGCCCACTTGTCTACAAAGAATCACAGCCTCTCTTATTGAGCCCTTAGCAAAAAATTGGGCCATATTCTCACTAATTTTCTGGTTCATACAGGAAAGGAAATGGCCCATTTTCTCAATATGAACATGTTGCATAATCCATACAGCTAGAAAAGAAACATCTAGTTCATCTTCTCCAGCACTCAAAAAATGCTGTCAAAACAATTTTCCTCCTTCTGATCAAAGAACACTTTTTTTAAGATTCACTGTGGAATCCCCACCTTCTTTCTTTACAGCTGAAATAATTTTTCAGATCAGTATTAAGGTGCTGATGACTTCTTTGAATATACAATTGGGTTTATATCAGCTCAGTCAGAAAAACCCCAAATGGTGTCAGTTCTCATCATTCTGACACCTCTAAAATGCAGAGCTGCTGGCTGGCTCGCTCTGCTGCTGTCTGCATGCAGACTGACCTTGCCCTGTCTCTGAAACACTTCTTTTTGTGCATACCTATGTTTGTTTTTTTACCGTGCAGCATTCATACAGACAATGAACTATTCACACCCAAATTTTGGAGAGCTTCGCAGTGCCATAAGCAGATGTGCTGGTCTGCTTTAATTTCAGCCTGCGCAATTTGCAGGCAAAAACCCTTCCACCCCTAAGCTGAACCATAGGGTATTTCAGAAATAAAGCAGTCTGCTGCCCTAAAGTATTTAAAGACATTTCAGTGTCACTTAACAAGGAAATATTTAGTCAACCTACTACTATTACAGTAATGCTCAAATTGCCATCTGGAAGAGCCAGATTCAAAAAATGAGGCTCCGGATCCCAGGCTCAGCACACGAAGGCCGAATGCACAGCGGAGGAGATGCAATTAGTCTCCGGGGAAAGGCTTCTGCAGATTGTCACTGGCTGTGCAGAATGCAGCACACTCACTTGTGTGGATAAAAATAACATATTGAAATGGCAGCTGCTCCGCAAAGGAAGAGGATTCAACAGGGGTAAAAAATATACATCAGAATGAGGAAAAGAAACAGTAAAAGGCCTATCAGAAGTGCTAAGAGGGAAGGCTGAATATAGTAATCAGTGCTAGTTAAGATTCACCTTTGAACTTCACACAGCAGACACTACTTTGTATAGTGAGACAACGCAATAACATGACCATAAGGCTCCTAAACAAACTGAAAGCATCACCTCAGTCAAGAAGCAGGCACTGCGAATGGACTTGGTTAAATTTTGAAGAATTCCTGTTTATTCATTTTGCAGGATCCAAAACCTGATGCTTTGAACACAGCTTTTAAAGATAGAAAGGATTTCTTTAAAATCCCAAAAGCCAGCGGGTTCCAAACTGATTGGTATCTCCTGTCTTGTCCATACTCTTGTTGTGAAGGTGTATTTTAACATTTTCTCTCTCTGGAACTCCACTACAATATATATAAGAGGCCGGCGTTAGTGCTATGTACTAAACTCACATTAAGTCAGCATTACAGCCTCTCAAGGACTTGGAAGATAGCAGAGAGACCTATTAGATCATCTAAATTATTTCCATGCCATTCTGAGATTGCTCTCTGCAGCATGTGTTATTAGTGTCTTGTCCAGGCTATTTTTAAAGTCTCAAACCCAGCAGCTTTTCCCTTTTGAGAGTATCCAACCTCAGTTTAAAAGCATGCACCAATTAGCTCATTTAAAATAAAAAATGAAAATCTTCCTGTGGAACTGATAATCTAACTGCAGGTACTTGAAATGGAGTGCGAGATTTTGAACTGACAACCCTAATTCACAACATTTTAGGAATTGCAGGTCCGAAGCTCTTAAATTCCTTTCAATCAGTTTAAATAAAGGCAAGAAAAATAAAACAGAACCTGTGTTAAGACAATCTCACCAACAGATGGGAAAAAAAACCAAACATGTGAACCCTTCTTCAGAGCTGAAATGCACTTTGCACTGGCAAGGTGCAATTTTCTTCCAGTTCTAACACTTGATTTAGCTAAAGGTATTTCTTCTCCTTAGAAATCCCACCCTGCTTACAGATGATCACTACAGCATTACCACACCATGGGAGATTCTAGTTTGAATAAAGATCTATTTCTAAGTGTATTACTGCAGTTTCATTTCTGTATCAGGTCTGCTGCAGCAGATGAGCAGCCGCCAAGTTCTGCATTCTGCATGTTTGAGTACAAGCAAGCTTAACACTTGTGCTGTGGAAATCCTTGAAAAAAATGAAGAGACTTCACAACAACCAAGTATTTCATATGGGAATACTTGAACTTTTCTTCTTCATTCTGAGGCTTTTTTTTTCTTATGCTTTACACCTATTAATTATGAAACATAAAAATGCATAAAGAACTCAAGAAGAAACATCCAGAACACAATCAGACTGATACCACTCTGTTCTGATCAGCACAATGCAATGCCTACAAAACTCAACACAAAACACAGATGACTCTGCAAAGGAGATTAACAATTTCAAGCAGGAATAAACGTGTACCAGGACTATGTGTGTTCTTCACTGACACGCTTATTCCATCATTCTTAAAGCATGGAAAGCACTCAAAAAACACCCAAAGATTACAGTTGCAAATAATCCTTTCAAAGCATTCGAACACACTACTCTACAGAACAACTAGTTCTGTAGAGTAGAACTTATCTAGAACTTATCTAGTTGCTGAATATAAACACATACCAATCTGACTTTATTAATTCAATTTTTAACAGAAATTCTATTTTCCTACAGCTATATCACTTTGTGTTGCTGTGTTGCCAGATCTGAGCAGCTAAAACTTGGGTTCAGCCTGCCTATGAAGATAAGGTCTCAGAGCAAATCCCAGGTGCTGCTGTCAAGAAAGAGCACCCTAATCTTGGTTCAGTACACAGTGCTGGGGCACATGATGATGCCATTTAACAGACTGCATACTAAACAAACAAAAGCTGTTACTATCTGTAATTAATGAAAGCCTGCTCCCAACACATAAGGTGGGGATTTATTTTTATTTTCTGTGAATCTATTTGTTGTTAGTTTATATCCACACCAAGCTCCCCTTGTCATTTCAATAGGAAAGTGTATTTCTTGGTATTTCTCATCATCAGACTACGGAGAATGCAAGAAACAAGCTAGTGCCAATTAATCAGTGCTTGGTCGTCTGAGAAAGAATCACCACTAAAACAAGTCATATTTCATTAACACCGCAAGCCTTGATATCCAGAGAAACTTACTTTTAGAAACCACAAGTCTAGCTTTGTTTCTTAGTGGTCTCATGACTGGTTACAAAACTGAATTCTTGGATAATGAGCATAAATAAAAGATTGCCTACTTTCACTTACATGATTAACCCTCAAACTGACACAGATTACTCATTGTACAGAATAAGAAACTACATTTCCGAATCCATCCCATAAGCAGTTTCTAAACAGGCTTCAATCAAGTGTGTAGACAATGTTTTGAGTACTTTGTCAGTTGTCATTTCAAAGAAAGATTATGTTTGCCAAAAATAGAAACATAAAAATAGTTAAACTGCAAGTTGGTTCAACCTGCCCCCTTCCTTTTTCCCAATGTAAAAAAATTCTGCAATTAAGGTGACAAAAATAAAGAGAAGAATAGAAAGGTAAAGAGCTTTTTAAAATAAAATAAAAAATCAGAAATACTCTGTTCTCCCAGTGACACACCTAAAAGTCATTCTTCCTCAGGACTGAAAGAGCTATGACTTCAAGCAGGAAAACACTATAGAGCTGATAGCTATGTTTCACCAGTCTGCTTAAGATTTGTAAGCTGATCATTTCTACAGGCTGCACACATCGTATCTATTAAAAACAACACTGTCAACTTACACAAAAGATTGGTTTATGTTTGTGTTTCGCATTGCTTTATGCTAAGACAAAACACACTCCAGCATCCACGTGCTGCAGCAGCTTCATCAAGGGACAGCCGAAACAGCAGGCCTACCCGAGCTGACCTACATGCACCAGGGTGCACAACAGAACTTTACTTTTTCCTAACCAAAACTGCAGCTTTTTATCCTAAGCAAGCACATCTTCCCAATTATTTACTGCGGGAAACAGACTCCTTCTAAATTTACCTTTCAGTGAATCATTTTCGGCTCTCATTATGTCAATCAACGAATTCTCCAGTGAATGCATGTCAAAAGTCCTTGTGCGATCCTGCAAGCAAATACAGAGACAGATTAGGCAACATAGTGTTAAAAAAAAAAAAAAAGCCACCTGTAACATAAAATCTTGTTTTATTCTACAGCACTACAGCACGTGCTTAAACACCACTAAAGTCAGTCTAATACAGAGAACACTGTATTAGAATACAAATACAGAGAATATGAGTCTGATATACAATAACCAATCATTTGTTTAAGAACTCCAATATTTAGTTTGTGTTCCTTGCTATACAGATAAACTATGTTAAAAACAATTTGAGTTCACAGTCAGGAAGTAAAGATCAGCTCCCAGGAGACAGAATGGCAAAGAGAAGTCATAAAACAGGTATTGCAGCCTGAGCTAAAAAAATTTGAATTCATGGAGTGACACAGAATTCCTCTCACCTAAATTACTACCCTGATAAACAGCCTAATTCTGCATAATCAGTGCTGATTCTGCACAATTATAAAGCATTTCACACAGGTAGCAGCGCTGCTGCAGTCTGGTTTGCTAGCTGACAAGTTTAGCTCTATTTTTACAGTCCCCAAAATCACAAGTTCAATATTCCAAGCACTACTAAAATTGAAGGATTCAGAAAGCATGAGGCAAGGTGTCTCTTGCACCTTACCATTTCATTGTATCAACCCAACTGAAGCATGCTTCACAAACCAAAGCCACCATTTAACACAGATACGCCTCAGACTTCCCCAGCTAAGACAACAAATTCCACGTCTTGCAAATCTGGTGCTACACTAACAGAAGACAACACAAAATATCCTGGCACTGCATTATTTTTGTTTTCAAATTCAGGTCAGCCAAACTTTGAAATTTTTACAGTATGATAAAAGGTCACTAATAGAAGCAAAAAATCTCCTCCCCAAATCATTCACCACTCCATTACCCATTATACATGCAAATCAACCTCACATTTAGTTTTTCTGAGTCTAGTAACTCTAACATCAGTTCTAGAGGTTTTATTTCATCCATGTTTTAAGGGATTCATCTCTGAACACAGATCAAGCATGGAAGGTATCCATTCAAATAAGAAGGTAATTCAATGCACATTGGGTCTGATCTGCTTTTCTACAATTAATGCAGTGAAAATATATTTTTTCTCCCTAATTCCAGCTGCTGCAAAGCTGAAATTTCTTCAGTGCAAACAGACCCAGAATTGATCACACCGAAATGAGTGAATTCAAAAGGACACTGCACCTGTGGTGCAGAACAGAATGCCACAACGTCCCCTACTTCCAGTAACGAAGTGCTGAAGCAGTTACCGACAGCGCTGCGAGAGCCATTTTTCTATCAGACAACAATCAGTCATCTTGGACTTGAAACGCTTAATACTATGTTAAGAGCAGGAATCCATTAGCTCTTAGAGTCCTGATCCATTTCCAAGGAAGTTACATTCTGACTGCTAAAAAAAATTCTGTTTTCCAACTAGATTTTCTTCATTTCCTCAGAACAGTCGATTACCGACGCAGAACCGGTGAAGTATTTCCACTCCACTGCACTGCATTTCAAATAGCATTAGAGAGACCAGAGTTAGGAACCGTGTGTTGTATTAGTCTAGCCCCAAATCAATTTTGCTATGTAAAGCATAGCACTGCCCTCTCTCTCCACAGTATTTACTTCCTTGCTCGTTGATGTACCTTAGAGGAAGCATTACAGGCATTTGGATTCTTTAGTTTCTTTAGTTTCACACTTCCAGCTGGTTTCTTCCTTTGGTAGTAATGTTTAGTTCTTTGGTTTAGTTCATACATTACTAGTTCCTACCTATTTCAAACTTCAGTTGCACTAAAATAACTTATGAAGATTGAGTAAAAGTTCCTGGGTCTGCATCCTAAACCCACTGGGATCCAACTGCTCAGGGATGGGTACTGGAAGACAGTCTCCACATTTCCAGCCGTGTTCCTAAAGTGACACAAACAGCCTAAGCTACAGATAGAAGCACTTTCTGAAAACTCTGTATTATTCAGATGGTGCTCATTTTTTCCATTCCAGCTTTTGCACTGCATTGTGTCTCCATGTATGGGATGAACCTCTGCTCCAAGCCAATAACAGTTCTACAACTCTTACCTCACAGAGAGCAGAACCCCAGTAGTTTCAGGCCCATTAAATTTGTGGCACTTAACATTTCAGTTGGCTGAGATGAAGGGAAAAACAAAGTTGAGCAACTTCTCATGTGCTGCACTAAGAAAGCCTCTTGTCTCTAACCTGTTAGGTTGGATTGAGCTACAGTAACAGAGGGACCCTCTGCAATGGGTCAACACTGCTCAATGCTGAGAACAGAGAGTTTGAGCAATGAGAACCACTACAAGTGCTACATGGTGTTGGCTGTACTCCTGAAGGGAGACTTCTTTGAATATCGTAGCATGAACTCTGCCACTGCATGATCCTATCAGGAATAGATATTACATCTGGATTATACACACGATTTGCATACATAGTTTATCTAATATATCGGGAAATTCAAACTGAAGACAGGTTAGTGGTAGTGGCCTTACTGCCAAATAAATGTGTGACTATGCATTTAATTCTGAAACATCAAAAAGTTGTCACAACTGAGACATTGATCATAGGCTGGAAATGAAGCATGGGAAAGAGCAATTCTAACTACAAGCTGCAAAGCACTTAAGTCACACTGTACTCAGTAGGGAAAAGTGAAGTTTTCTTAAGAAGCTTCACGTAACAAGAATTAATAACAACACAGTGGTGCTTTTAATGGGTCGATTCACAAAGTCACAGTGCTTTCCATGGAGCTGGACTGCTTACTGTATTCTTATTTACTTATTTATATACAGGTAACGACTACCCTGGAATCAAGCAGAGAATATACACTTCGCTAGTAAAGGAAGTTAACTACAACCCGGTATTAGTTACATAGATTGATCAAAAGAACTTGGCTTTATACAGCTTTGGTTTAGTGCATCTAAAATTCTGTTTTCTCAGAGGACTCCAAGGGCATGGTGTTTTCCCCTGGGAAATCTGAAAAGAAGTAGAGTGACCAGACTGAACACAAGACCATGAAAAAAAAAACAAACCACACAACCTGAAGTCTTAATATATGACTGTACTTTAAATGTCATCCAACATTTGTAAAGATATTTGTTAGACATCATTTTGAGAAAATGGCATTGTTTTCACAAAATACAGATGAGCTGACAGCTAGCAGGTCAGGCTGGGAGCCACTGGGACTATCAGCATTCAACAGCAGCAAACAACAGTTTTGAACTAAATCCTGGCCAACTATATCTACAGAAAAATAAAAAGGATCCTATTTCTCCTACTGTCTAGAAAGCATTCATAAGTAGTAGAGCGCTCACACTAAGTCTCATTGCTAAAGCACAGGCAGTTGAACTCAGCACTTCCAAGTCACAACTTCGCCGTGTGTCATCCTTTGTCTCTGTGACTACAGTGGTTTCTCCATTATTTCACTCCTATTCCATTTTTATTTTTCCAAGTCCAAAGACATTTCATTCAAAAAAATAAAAATAAAAAATGACAGTGGTACCAAGCATGTACAAATGGATAGGATACGCTCCGACACGAAAGAAATTAAATGTGAATGTCTGATGCACAAAAAGATCACCCCTGGCACTCACAAATCCCATACCTAATCTCCCTTATAGATCAAAAAATGTAAGTCTAACTTTACTAGTAAAGTACAGGCCCATTACAGTTAATGTGCACCACAGTGCTCTGATCTCCTGAGCAATTCAGACTGAAGATGAGAGCTTCCGTTCAGCACTTCCCAGGATGAGTCTGCCAATGCTAAGACCCCTAAGTGTCCAACAGGTAAAGCACGGCAAGTTATGAGCTCCTGCTGATAGCCAAGGCTGTACCTGATTTTATAAATTACAATTTCTCTGAAGACTGAGGAAATCAATAACAGTGCAAAACCTGGCACTGAGTTAAGCAATTTACTGAAGGTGACTTAGCAGGATTCATGAAGTAGGCTCAGCTATAAAGCTGAGGCTTCATTTTATTTAAAGCTTTGTGAAACCAGAATAGTCGCAGAAATTAGAAAATTCACAACTACATTTGCAACCCTCATTATAGCACAGGAAGCTTAAAACTTTCTGAAACCTCGTACCTATTTCCCACAATTAAAAAGCCTGATGTCTGAGGCAAAGTAAGATGCGTGGGGAGAGGTAAATTATAGGTACTCATGCAGGTTCCACATTTCTCTATTAATTGCAAAGCAAATTTGGACTTGATTATACTCTTGGACAGGCTTCTCCTCTTTCCCAGCACCCTGCAAATGCTGTATTCCAGCTCCCCATCCAGAAGGCAGCGAATTACAGGCTTTGAATAAACAGGTTTTTCCTGAAAGGATGTTGCTGTGTGCTGCCCTGCTCATCCTTTATAGCTTCACCAGGGAGCCATAGGAAAATGCTGAAGAAGTGACGCCAAAGAGGAGTGTTTGAGGAGGGAGCACTTGTGGTTTTGTCAAAGCCGATTTAACCATTAAAAATCATAGACCCTCATAAAAACTTCCAGTAATGTCTGACTCTATGTTAGCCATATATGAAGTCTTTTAATGTGCCTTCTATAAAATATAATCCACAGTATCTTGTGTTCTCAGCCTTTGTGCTGGGCTGCTAAGTACGCAATTCATTTTCAAAGCAAAGCGCTTAATAAGAGCACTCCTTTTAATCTTTGGAAAATACAAACATAATTCAAATAGCTTCTATCAAAAGCTCCTTTAAAAAGAAACCCTGAGGTCAAAAACGCACAGGAGGGCCAAAGCCGAGGTATTAACGTCAGTAGTAAGTTTATAAAACAAGAACAGCGTTAACTTCCACAGTACTTAACTTGTGCCTGTCGTACCACATTAGAGCGCTTCTAATTCCACAAACCAATAGCTGTGGGGAACAGCACACAAAACACTAATTACTACACAGCTGATGGTCTCGTTGAAAAATGGGGGAACTGACATTTAAAAATTCAACTTTGAATATTTACCCTAATTTAAAACGATAGATTGAAATCTCTCAGAATCGCTGCCGCCGCTACAAGGGAGAATAAAATCTGACAAAGCTCTGCAAAAGCTGCAGCCTCATTTTATGCAACCAGCCATCGTGATTTATGGAAAGGCCCCTCAACTACAAAGAGCAAATATGAAAGAGGCATGGTAAAGAAATTTACTTGCAAAGTTCCTTCAAGAAGAAAGATTGGCAAATGTATTCAAGAGGGTTTTGGTTTTTTTATTCCAAATTCCTGGGCATTTGTTTTAACGCACTTCTTAAATCAACCCATTTCTATGGGCAAACAAACCATGACGTATAGCTCAGAATTAAAACACAGTCTGTAATCACGTATGTGTTTTCTCAAACATTCCATATCAGCCTGAAGGAAGAGAAAGTCCCTCTGGCACAGCCCCTCGATGGATTTGGAAGGGGTTATGTACCTGGAAACCAGCCACTTTAGAAGAAAGGAAAAAACAGTTTTGAACAAGTGGATATGATGAAGTACTCTCCAGCATGAAATTCTTTGAAATGAGCAGTTATTGTCAAGCTCGATTCCGGGAAGAAACACAAATTATTCTCAATTATTTTGTATGGAAAGTTGAACGCTGCTGCTTAACTTGCCTTCAAAGACCAATTTAAAAAACATCCCCGCACACTGGAAGATGAGATCTGGAAACCTGGAAGCGCCTATCAAAGCAAGATTTATGCATTGCATAACAGGCAGGATGTTCCACTCTCATGAGGAAGTGCAAGCACACAGCAAAAGGAAAGCCAAAACAATCCTGAGGGCGATGCTGCAGCAAAATGCAATTACTGAACATTTAGTTTGTGAGAGCTGTGAGGAGGGAAATAGAAGGAATAATTTTAAAAATCAGGACTTTGTTAAGATGCAACAGTCACAGTTGAAGACATTTTCGTGTATTAATTCCCAGGGAAAACTGCTGTGCCCAAAAATACGCAACTATTTTTTATTATTCAGGAACCGTTTTTTCATTTGGACACCATTTCCTTTTCAAATGAACACACAAAGAACAATGGCTTTTCTCTTTTCAAAAGATCTTTGAAGGGGGAAGGCTGCCCAGCGGTTAGAGCACAATATCAAAACTTCATTTCATTAACACATTTGGTGGTAGTCTTCTCTGACCTCGCTTCAAGTTCCATCCCTGCAACACGAGGTTCCTAGAGATGTGCCTCTTCTGAAGTGTGACGAGGCAGAATTCCAAATAAAGAATACAGACAACAAACAACACGGTGGTTTGTAGTAACTCTCAAATACCAAGCAAGCTACCACCAAACTGTAAGACTATCAAGCAGATCAACATGGGATTTTCCTTCCATCTGCGCTGTTTGGGACGCCTATTTCAACACAGAAGTCAGACGTTTTTCAAGTGAGCAGCAGTTCACATGGGTGGCATTTGGGGACATTATGCCATGGTGTCCTCTCCAAATTGGAAATTAGCACTTATGCTTGGCTACCCTAAGATTTGCATCTAAACATAGACCTCTGTGCTTCCCCAAGCTTCAGAGTAAAGACAACCTTTGGAAAAAATAAGAGATCCCCAAGTATCTGCAACTGCTGGTTTACAGCTTGCTTTCTAAAGAAACTCACTCTCACTAGGCTGCAGCAACACTTGTTAATGATTTAAGCAGCAAAACATAAATATTGAATGAAAGGGTTAGTTGTATCAAATTACCCCATTATGTCGTTGCAGCAAAGACAGCTTTCAATTATTTCCTAAATAGGAATCCAAGAAGATTCCAGTAACAAAATAGCTTTGACCAGTACATGATTGCATCACTGAGGATAGTTCACATTAATGTATATATGCATGAACACATATATACAATAAGCAAAACTCCTTATTTCTGCTTTGAGTCAGGCACACAATGAGAATAATCCAGAAAAAAAAAGGTCAAATCTTACATCATTTGTTTCCAGTGATTCAAAAATTCAAAAGAGCACAAAGTGACCAAAGGAGCTGAAGATTTTGCACACAAAAAAAAAAGTTATAAGTGGTGAGGTGCTGGAACACACTGCCCAGAAACGTTGTGGATTCCCCATCCCTAGAGGTGTTCAAGGCCAGATTGGATGGGGCCCTGGGCAGCCTGCTCTAGCATTAAATGGGGAGGTTGGTGGCCCTGCCTGTGGCAGGGGGGTTGGAGATTCGTGATCCTTGAGGTTCCTTCCAACCCTGCCATTCTGTGATTCTGTGAAGATGGCTTCAGAATTAATCAGCATCTTTCTAGGCCTGCAGTGATGAAGTCCTGCTCTGCTGCCCAGCCCTTTTCTTCACAGAAGCGATTGTAACAGACTGGAAAGCACTTCACTCCAACACTTTTTCTTTTCCTGGCATGAAGAAGCGTCAGACTTGGTCTTGACATGTACAGCTTCATTTCAGCATTCATGTAAACAGATACCAACAGGCCACACAAAAATTATTTCTTTACTGTGATCAAAATTAGCATGTCGGGTGTTTTATGTTGGAACACAACCCAAAAGTCAAGGTTGACTTTGTCACTTTGCTGCAATTTCCTTGATGTCAAAACAAGCACGCTTCTATTGGTGCACATACATTTGGGCCTTACACGCAGCAGCAAGGACACGCTTGATCTCATTCTGTCACTCTGTGCATCAGCTACGTGTCAGGGTAAAGAATGAATTACACTGTGAGCCAAGTCGCGCTGCAGTGAGGCTGAAAAAAGACCGACTCCAGCTGTGTCCCTTTTTCTAATGCCTTCAGTGTATAAATTCAGTTTGCTGGACACAGGTTCATTATATGAATTACAAACTCTGATATTAACATCAAGTGCATTCTAAATTTACATAGACTGTACCTGATACTGAACCAGCCAGCCCTGCAGCAGAAAGAAAGATCTCTAATGGAAAGTTATTGCCAGCAGCTGCTTGGTTGTCTGAAGGCTGCATAGGCTGGCCCTGCAAACCAAACAGAAACTGAACAGTTCACTAAGGAGAACTGAATGCTGCTATGTCTGAATCCACAGTGTCATTATTACACATATTTATAGCTCTCAGGTGGTTTAGAACATGAGACATATTGCTTCTTATCTGAAATCTTTCAAATTATTTTAAAGTAGGTCACCCTGCTTCTTACACCATGGCTAACAACAGTGCAATCATTCCAGAATTCTCACTTTTGCCCTCATTTGAAGGCCTTTAAAAGCAACACATTTCATATTAAAGAAATCATAGTCTTCAGAAACCACTTAAAAAGACTTCACAAAAGGTGGACACACACACATACAAAAAAATAAACAAACTTGATGAGTGGTCAGATGAAGAGCTTTAGATTTTACTGCAGGCTAGACTCAACATTATACACCTCATCTCAAACCCATAAAAAGTCTGCCTAGGAGGGGCTGAAGTGTCACACAACCTGTCTGCTGTCAAGATGAGACCATCTGAAAACATAGGAGACCACCACCTGACCTCATCCAGATCTATTTTGGGTAATGAGTTTTAATGGCCTGTAACTAAAATTCGCTGCCATCGCTGAGGAAAGCAAAATGTGCTGATCATCATCACGTTAAAAGATTATTTCCCCAAAAACACCACAAAAATTACACTGAACTACAAGCCCATGAGATTCTCTAAAGTAAAATACAATCACTTAATACTTTTCTCAGATGTACTATGTTTTCAAATATTTCAGAAGGCCCCAGATCTCTCACACCTCATTAGGCAGCAGTTTTCCTTACTCCTCTTAGTGGATATACGTGCTGCTTACAAGTAGATTTGTTCAGCAGTTACTTGTTAACGTAAGTAGTAAGCTGATGGAAACTGGCTAACTGGAGATGTTTGCTGGGAAATAGATATTTATACGATCACCACTACTGAAAAAACAAACACCATGATTCACAGCTCAGTGTAATTCACACTGTGGCATTTCAAGTGAGCTGTATGGCTTTTTTTAGCTGCAAACACAGAAGTAACACAATCAGAGTGTATTATTCAAACCCCCATTCCACACTCTCTGCAGCATTTTAATGCAGTCATGTGTTATTTTCCTTATGGGTATAATAGAACATACTCACCTGAAAAGGAAAAATATTGTCAGCTCTATTCAAGCTGTCTTCCATCCACGATTTTGGAGCAAAGGCTGAGCTGGGTCGAGCATATTTCTGCAACTGGATATGATTACTGGCAAAATTCTTCTTTAAGGGCGAGATGGAGTTCAGGGGCGTTATCCCTCCGTTCAGTCCCCGGCGGTGGTCTCGACCTTGGGACCCACCCCACCCACCATATCCACCGCCCCCAGGGCTCCATGAAGATGGTGTAGGCGATGGACTTTGGTAGCTGCTCCATGGAGAAGGTGGCTTGTTTAGATTATTAGCCAAATGAGGCAACTGATTAAAAGCAGCATTTCTATGCGTGAATGGTGGTGGGTGAGGACTTGCAGGAGACCTCCTCTGTTGTTGATGCTGATTGTGATGATGCTGAAAATGGGGGTGATGAGGGTGGTGTTGAGAGAGGGGTCCAATTTGAGGGGAAAAGCTACCACCAAAGCCAGGGCTGACGTGATGTGGAAAATTCTGAAACAGCAGAGCACCATTGTTAGCTGAGGCAGCAGGGACCCCTCCCTGGTGAAAAAAACTTGCATCTTCATTGATTATCGTAGAAGAAGAAGGAGCTATCGCTGCAGACCAGTTACTAAAACCAGTCAGAGAAGATGCGGTGGATGTCAAGGGCTGTGTCGAAGAACCGAGCCCCGAAGCCTCTTGATAATCAAATCCTGTTAACACCGGCGATTCTATTCTTATTTTCTCCTTTCCATTGCCGTTCTCCGAAGAATTATCGCCCTGATTTTCTTCAGTTTTAGCTTTCTCGGGCTCAGAGAGCATGCCTGCTTCCTGACTTTGACTGGGGGAAAGTTGCTGTTTTTCTAGGGACTCTTGCTTTTCCTGTTGCTGAGCTTTAGATTTTTCTGACCCCAGAATCTCATCCTGAATATTATGGGCAGCTGGAGCAGGAAAGAGCCAAGCTGACCCAGCACTACTGCCATTGGCAGCTGTGTTATTATTTATAAAAGCAGCAGGGCTGGGGGTTGCATTTTGATGATGGTGTGGAGGCTGCAGATGTGGATGAAATCTGACTGGAAAAGCTGACTTATTTCCAGTGTTGTTTTGCACTAACACTCCAAACCCGTAATCCCCCATTTATTATACTTAGGGTTTGAATCTTCCCTGTTAGAACAAGTTGATGTTTAGTGTTTACCTCCTCCTCTTCTAAGGAGAGATTAGCAAGTAGCCTGTTTTTAGCAAGATATTCCAGTTTCTCCCTCCACGCAAATTTATCTCAGATTTGAATCATAGATTTTTTTTCTTTTTTTTCTTTCTTTTTTTTTTTTTTTTTTTTGCAAAAGATAGATCTCTTCAACTATTTAAATGCGTAAATTGGTGTCCGCTTCCTCCCTTCAGCCAGGAGAAAGGGAAAAATAAATCTTTGGTTCACAAAATAAGAGGTTTCTTTTCTTTCCTAAAGGAAATGCACAGCAATGACAGAAAAAGCTTCTGGGGAATAAGGATAAAGAGATTCTAACTATCCTGTTTTCTTCCTCCTCAGCAGCCTTGACTTGCCCATAAATGAGTTAAGAGCAAACAAAATATACAATGACGTCTGGTCCCCCGACCCCTTGGCAGCAAAAAAATAGATTTAAATCTGGAATAATTTAATACATCTCTATAATCTAATATATATTTGTGTCCTGCTCAAAAAGAGTCTTTGCTGTGGACAAGAGAAAAAAATTTACCTCAGGATTTCAGCACTCAGAGGGGAGAGGAGGGGGGGTGAGTTGCAGAGGAGGCTTTTTACTGAGCTGCTGGGTTTAACCTATTCTGTGTAGAAATAATATACACTGCGTATGTGTGTGTGCGTGTGTGTCGTTTAAAGGGGTAAGATCTTATCTCAGGAAATTAGTATTCTGTGTGTGCTGGGTGGGGAGTGAGTTGAGCAGAAGGGTGGATTATCGATGCTGCTCCTTTTGGGTTGGGTTTCTGAGATCGCCAGACTCACTTCTTGTTTGCGATCCGATATCTCCGTGTCCTTCAGACGAGCCCTGGGTGCCCGGAGAGGATTTTCATCTCAGAAATCAGCATTCAGCGTTCGGGAAAAGGGAAGGGAGGGGACAAGCGAGCTGCGCAGGAGGAAAGGGAAGAAGGTTTTCTCGCTCTCTGTGCTGCCGGAGGGTGATCGCGGTGCCGGGCTCGCTCCTTCCACCCAGATCCGTGGGCTCCCTCCGGGCCGGCTCTTCTCGCGGCCGGCAGCAGCGGGCGGTGCTGCGCTCCCAGGCCCGGCTGCGGTGCCCCGCGGTATCCCCCCACCCCGCGAGAGTCCGTCTGTCTGTCGGGAAAGGCGGGAGGGGTTGTTTTCTGTTTCTGTTTTTTTTTTCTTTTTCTTTCTTTTTTTTTTTTTTCTTTTTTCTTTTTTCTTTTTTTTTTTTTACCTCAGGAGAGGAGCAGCCTCCGGCAGGGAGGGGAAGGTGCAGGCGGCGGGGGGCCGGGCTCCTCTCTCCCCCATGGAAGGCGTTTAACCGGTTCTCCCAAATCGCCCGGAGATGACGGGACGGAGGCCCGGCAGACTAACCGGGGCGCGGGGTCCGGCGGCGGTTCCTCGGCGCAGTCCTTCCCGTGCTGCGCGTCCTCTCGGCTCCAGGCGGGCTGCCTTCCCCGTCATGTACAGCGGCCGGGCGGGAGGTCGGGGACGCTGCCTCCGGGCGGCGACAGAGGGGGAGGCTCCGCGGGAGACAGCGCCGGGAGAGGGGGCAGGGCTGCGTGCCACCGGGAGAAGCTGCGGTAGCCGGCAAGCCCGGCCGCGTCGAATCCTCCGCGCGGAGCCTCCGCCGCCTCGTTTCGCCTCTATTTTTTTTTTCTTTTTTTTTCCTGTTTTCCCCTTTCTCCTTCCCTTCCCCTCCCTCCCCCCCCCAGCGGCCGTAGCTTCCTGCCTCGGTACCGCAGCCGGTGCCTCCTTCCTTCCCGCCCGGCCGCTGCCGAGCCCCGTCTCCTCAGCACCGAGCCGCCGCACGAAATGACAACCAGCTGGAGGAGGCAGCGCGGCACTTCCGGTTCGGCGCCGGGCGCGCCCCCGCCCCACCCCCGAGCCCGGCTCCCCGGGCACAAGCCACGCCCCCCTCCGCCCGCCGCCATTTTTGGTAAGGGCAGGCACCCTCTCCGCCGCTTCCCGGCTGTGGCGGCCATCTTTGTTTTGGGCACGTCGCCCGCAGCTTGGTGGCCGTCATAGGTGAGGGCAAAAGGTCAGGCGGATGCCGCAGGGCGACCATCTTGGAGCGGGGCGGCCTTGTGCAGGGCAGGGTGTCCTCCCTGAGTCAGGGCCCTGATGGGCCGGGCACCCTGTTCTGAAATCCACTGACGGCATTTCGTCCTGTAATATCACGTGTAATATCTAAGAATTCAATAATATCTGAAACGCTGCTCATTTTTAGCACCCAAGGGCTGAGAATCTCAAGTGAACCTTTCCGTCCCTACTCTGCCCTGTCCCAGGCCTTGGCCTCCCATCATTGTGCTGGAGGAAGGGGCAGCCAGCAATGCAGTGTAACAGTGCTGAGAGAGATCACAGAATCACAGAATCATGTTGGTATAGAGCAGACATTACAGTACCTGGCTTATGGTGGCTGTTAGAGTTCTTGAAATGTGGAAATAGGTTACAAAGAAAAGAAGTTGTGCTAAACATGTTCTTTTTAGAGAGAAACAAACAAAAAAAAAAAGGTCCTTTTCAGGCCATTCTGTGATTCTGTAGATATTAGGAGGAAGTTTTTCACACAGAGGGTGGTGCTGCACTGGAACATGTTGCCCAAGGAGGCTGTGGATGCCCCATCCCTGGAGGCATTCAAGGCCAGGCTGGATGTGGCTCTGGGCAGCCTGGTCTGGTAGTTGGCGATCCTGCACACAGCAGGGGGCTTGAAACTGGATGATCATTGTGGTTCTTTTCAACCCAGGTCATTCTGTGATTCTATCATCATTCTAAAAAAATTTTTTGAAACTTCAACTCATATATTTTAAAGGATTTCCCAAATAAATGGTGGTTTGAAAGAGACAACAGATTAGCAATATATACAGATAGAAGCTAATAAAAGTACAATAAATTGGAGTTCATAGAATCATAGAATATCCCAAATTGGAAGGGACCTATGTCCCTTGGGTCTTGGATCACTGTTGGATCACTGAGTCTAACTCCTGGCTCTCCACAGCACCACCCAAAAATTAGACCATACATCTGAGAGCATTGTCCAGATGCTTCTTGACCTCTGGTAAGCTCAGTACCATGACCACTGCCCTGAGGATCTTGTTCCAGTGCCTGACCACCCTCTCATGAAGAACGTTTTCCTGATATCCAGTATGAATCTATCCTGTCACAGCTTCATGCCATCCCCTTGGGTTCTATCACTGATCACCAGAGAGAGGAGATTATCACCTGCCCTTCTGCTTCCCTGTGAGGACGCCATAGGCTGCCATGAGGTCTCCCCTCAGTTTCCTCTTCTCCAGGCTGAACAAACTAAGGGACCTTTGCCATTACATTTTCCCCTCTAGATCCTTCACCATGTTTGTAGTCCTTCTTTGTCACTCTCCAGTAGTTATCCTTGAACAACTGTATATCAAATTTAGATAGCTTTTAAATACTTACTGTTCTCACTGAAGGGAGACGCCTTTCAGCTAGACTACAACACTGCATCAGAACAAAGCAAGAAGACCTGTCAAGGAAAGGCAGGCAAGGAGAAGGAAGGTATGGGGCTGGAAGTAAAGCCACATGCCCCTTTGTCACAGTCCTCGTCTGTGGGCTGAGTCATAGATCACAAAGTCATCTAAGTTGGAAAACACCTTCAACACCATCCAGTGCAACCATCAACCTGACCCATTGAGTCTCATCATAAAATCATGTCCCTTAGTGCCATGTCCAACTTATTTCTTAAATACCTGCAGGGATGGGGACTCTACCACTTCCTTGATCAGCTCACCTCAATGCTAGAAAAATGTTACAGCAGGCTGTGCAGCCTGGGATATCAATGCAGCATGAATATTATGTATCATAGAATCACAGAATCCTTACAGTTGGAAGGGACCTTTAATATATCTGTGGTATTTATTAAATATTCAGTGATCATTAATTCAACTACCTCAGCAAATGTGATAATGGGCTTGGTTGTCCCTGCCTGCCAGGAGCACACAGTGAAATTCCAGTTTTCCTTTGACTGCGGTTATCAGAGGAGTAACACCATGCACTGCACATCTGTGTATACAGTTACTTACTGTGTATACAGTTATGTGGTCAATTGGCACAACCAAAACTGACACAGGCTTGCTTTCTTTAAAATTAAGTATTGCACAGGAATGGGGCTTATCCAAGGACATACATCAAAACTCTGGTCGACTACATATCACTTCTGTAAAATAGTTCATTTCTAGGGATGGCTGTCCTTTTTGCATATCTACAAATTAAAATTTGCCGATAAAAATGTAGTTCAAAATTAAATGACAAAAATAGTCAAGTTAAAATAGGTAAATTTAGATATTATCAGTGGAAAGATCAACACAGAAAAGAAACAGTCCTGAAAATTTTTCACTCAGTAGCGGGGTGTTCACTACTACCTCCTCCAAGACTCTCTCCCACCTGCACTGTCCCCATTTGTGAGTTTGGATTGTACAGACATCTTTGCCAAACCCAGTACTTCCCAAGCATTTTGTTAAATTATTTTTTTTTCTTTGCAGTCATTTGTACATTACCTCCATGTGTGAAAATGTACTTGTTTACATTTCACGAAAACATCATTGTTTGTGAACATGTAATTACAGGGTTTTAATTTCCCCTTTTGTTTACTGCTTGCAATGTATGTAAGCCCATTTGATGTTAAGTACTATTTTCTTCTGTACTTTTCTAGTCATGCTGTTACTATCATCACCATCGTCAGATGCAGACTTCACAAGCACTTCTGTCAAAAAGCTATGAACCTTGCTCTAGCAGTATATGGCTATTACATGAACAGACTGAGTAGATAGTCTCACTTTAATTTCAGGCAAACCATTGCAATGCAGAGGGATGTATATCAGCTTGAGTGATATGAAAAGAATTTCCAAAATTGGACTTTGATCACTTTGCTTGACAAATGAGGCTTGCTGAAACCATGGGAGGCTTCTTAACAGCTGATGTTCTGATGGTATCAGCTGCCCAGCAGGATTTGTGTCATTTTATTCAACCTCTTTGACAAAAGAAATGCCTGAGCGAAATACAGGGATTGCAGACACTACACGTAGTTGCAAAGAAGAACAAATCTCTAAAGAAAATGAGCAGTGTCTATAAATAAGTGTATTTAACAACCTGTGAGGAAGCTGGCACTTTGATGTCTTGATGATGTAAAGAGAATCTCAAATAACTCATCTGAGGTTGTTTTCTTTTTAATGCATAAAAAACAAAATAACTTCTTCGAATTGCCACAGAAGTTCCACGGAAGCCAATCATCAAGTCAGCTACATGATTAGCTTACAAATTTGTCAAACATTTAAAAATTCTTTATTACTAACAGCAATAGAATTTCATTTGCCGCCTTCTTTTAATGGAGAGAATCTTACTTTCCCAGCTGCCTCACTGTGAAACCAAGCTCGTTTCCATGGAGTGACTGAGATATTATTGCTGTTTTTTGTTACAGGCACACCAAGAGGGTGACAAGCATTTCTAGAAACTGTCCTATTGCCCTAATTCAACATGTAGCTAACAGGTTAAGCAGGTGTTTTTGTTGTGTTCTTTTTCTAATCACAAACCATAAGCTCGCATTTTGCAGTCACATTGGTCCTTTATCACACAGCTTATCATACAGTCGCAGTCACGTAGGTTGGAAAAAACCTTCAAGATCATCAAGTGCAACCCTCCACCCGACCTACAGCCCCATCAATAAATTCCATCGCTTTCCCGAGCAGCTTGTTCCAATGCTTGACTACCTTACCCAGGAAGAAGTTGCTCCTGGAATCCAATCTAAACCTCCTGGCATAGCTTGAAACCATTTCATCATGTCCTAATTTTTGCCACCTGAGAAAAAGACCAACACCTCTTCACTGCAGCCTCCTCTTGGGCTGTTGTAAACAACAATAAGGTCTCCTCCCCTCTGCGTCAGAGCAATTTCCTGTTCCCTCAGCTGCTCCTCATAAGTCTTATTTTCTAGTCACGCTGTAGTAAGGTATAGTGACACTTAAAGCATAAGATCAGCACAATAACAATTACAAACAAAACATCTTGGACATCTAAATAATGTGAATTGAAACAAATCAGGAATTTAATCCTAAATTTCCCTTCACCTCAACAATTAAAATGATGTTTTCAAACGTGTTTTCAATAGAAAGGAAGGGAAAGTTTTCCCAGTGGCATTTGCTCACATGCAGGTGAGATTCAGTGTCCAGATTTGCTGCCACATCCACTAAGAAGGTCCCTGCATCTTGGCCACTGGGTATCTAACACCTTTCACCTCAGAGGCCCTTCCAGCTGAATTACACGGAGTACCTTTGGTCATTATGGTGACTCACACTGATCACTAACAGGACCTAATGGATTCATTTCTGGAAGCAATGCAACTCTTCTGGTGATCTTACAGGAGAGGATTCCCTGCCATCATGGCAGATGTCAGCCAGTGGCACTGGCATTCCAAAGCCCTTGGAAAACTCTTCAGTGGGAGACAACATCACAAGTGGGAGCATACAGGTTCATGCTAACGGCTTGGTTTCCTTGCCTGCTTTTGTTCTGATAATAGCACATCACCTGATAAATGCTCTGTTATGATTTAGGTCACAGAAAAATTGGGGAAAGCAAATCTGAAGTAGAAAAATCTGTTCACTCACTCTTTTGCTCAAAAAAATAATGAGATCTATGGTTTGCTTGAATGTCATACAGTGCCCTTCAAATAGTCAGTGTTACACACTTAATAAAACACAGCAAAGGGCAAACATTTTCAGAGCAAAACCGAACTTTGATAGCTGGACCATGCAGCCTTGGGAAGACCATATGACCATAAGAAGGGTAATTATTAATAATAATTTAATAGAATCAGTTGAAAGATGCACTAAGCCTGAAAAAGAATAAAGGAATCCCCAGGAAGAAGGCTGTCCCTGGCAGACTGCAGGAGCAGATGTGTGAAACCCCAGCGCTAGCAAATCAGGGCCCTATTGAGCTGAGAAGTGAATTGAGTTGCAGAGCTTAGAAGGAACTCCTTATGGAAAATGCCTTGCCAGCAAAACTCTCCTTTTTTTAAATCAAAGGACTGTCAGCTCTCACACATCTGCTGATTGCAGCTGTCATGGTGTCATCCGGAAAGAAAGGTGAACCCTCTATGACTCAACACACGAACCTGGTGTTAGCATTGCGCTCTGCCGACTGCAGAAACATCAGGCTGATGCACCTATTTAACACTGCAGGTAGGGAAACTGAGAATTCTATTCTCACTAGAAAGAGGATAAGAACCATTTTTCTAGGAACAAAATTATCAACTGGATCTTATGTATGAAATGCTGTGCAAAGCTTGATGTTTTCTTGAATGTCAAAAGCTCAATCAAGACGTCCACATTTCCAGCTCTGTATTAATAAGTATTGGTGTGTCTCGTCCATGCCAAACTCTCTGGCATATGAACACAATTTAGTACATTAAATCAAAAGTCAAAATTAACACTGTGCATGAGCATAAGGACTTTAGAATGAATGCACTGGGCTGTAATAAACTTCAGAGGGATCCTTTATGGGATTATTTGTCACTCAGGTGTTCCTCCACCTTACATTAGGTCTAATGAATCTCAGAAGACACAGTACTGCTTCACGTTCAATGGCAATAAAGGCAACCAACAGACTCAAAAAGCTGCATCAACATTTCATCCTCAACAATTGCTCCAGGAAGGCTGAGTTAAAATCTCCAGCCGAGCTGTCAGTGGCTAATATTAGCCTACACATAGAGAAAACTTTAATTTCAGGGCAATTTTCAAATACTGCAGAAATTGTTCTCCTGGCCTCAGAGAAACTCCAATGAGTTTTTGTGCCAAAAGTTTTTGTGCTGATGCAGCTGCAACTGCTGCTTGCTGGATCGTATCTCAGCTTGGTCACTGCAATATCAAAGTATGATTTTATAAACCCAGTAAACCATTTAACTCTTGTGTAAAACACATCATACATGCTAATGGCTTCATTTGGCTAAGCCGGCTTTGTCATTTTTCTGCAGCTGGATGAAAGTGCTAAATATACTGACATACTCTCATACATTAAGCAGCCCCTTAATGGCATACATTGCCATGGAGCCTTTAGTCTTTATGAAAAAAATCCTTATCACTGCCCAGAGAACTATTTTGTGTGCGGTAATTATGTAATATTAATGAACAATATCACGTACAACTGTACTTTCCAGCCCTATTCTTTGTATGGAATGTACTTCAGAATGACCTGACACTGCAAAAATGCCTCTAGCTTCCACGGCTCATGTAAAATACAATAAATACATAAATAATTTAGAAGAGGAAATAGTGTTGTGACAGCAGCGGTGTTCTTAGTGCTATACTTAAGAATCTGGCAGTGTGGCCTTTCATTTCTCACTTAAGAACACCGCCCAGTCTGCACGCAATGGGCTGCCCCAAGAAGGGCTGCTCTGCCACAAACGCTGCTGGCCTGCAGGCATGGCCCCAGGCACAGCCCTGTGCCATTTCCCAAATGTTTGGGAGCAGATGAGCCGGCTCCAAGCCAGCCAGTCTGCCTGCCCATGGCACCCATGGTGTGTGAGAGGCAGCTGGATGGCAAAAGCAGTGCAGCAGCTGCACTGGGATAGGATCTGCTGGTACGGTGAAGAGTTGGCTTCCCAATGCCTGTGTTATTCTTCACTTCTGATATAAAATAACTGGCTCCTTAATTCCTATTAATAAAAAAGGAGTGCATCAGGGCTGTTGGAAGGGCCAATTAGTCAGGGCTTGCAAAGTGCATTGGTGCTAAGTATAATTTTTACTGCAACTAGGTGACACCTTCATTTCTCAAAATAAGATTTCATAGCCTATTCATTTACAAAGTGGGCTAGTGCCTTTGGGTATTTGGGAAGGTCAAAAAGACAAATTGAAAAGCACCAAATCATTTAATTTCGAAGTGCATTAAGCACACACTTTTCAATTCTCTGACTAAAATGTTCATCAGTTTTTCCAAAGAGGTTTGTATTCAGGGCACAGAAATAGTTTGCGGATTTTCGATTCCTGAAATACTTCACAATGCGATTCAGGGAAAAAACAACAGTGTCTTCCTGTCCTAAAAATCACAGATTCACGTGCAAGGTGTTAATGATTGCAAGTGACAGCTTAAAGATAAAAATAGCATTATGAAATACAATTGTTAACTAATCACTTTCGAGAACAGAATTTTCCTCCGCTTTTGAAAAGCATGAGATATTGTAATAATAATAATAAAAAAAGGAGTAAGGAAAGCAATATAAAGAGCCCAGTTCAGAGTGACAAAGATGTGATGGGTGTGCTTTTTCCCCCGGAGCCACCACACACCTCAATGCAGCACACCAGGACCCAACCCTGCCATTGCAGAGCTCTGCCTGCTACACTGGGAGTCTCCAGGCTGCAGCTCTATTATTAAAAAGGAGAGCAGTGGTAATCTGCTCCATTTTAGGCAAATTAAGTGCAGCTCTTTTACTCCTGGCACATTCCCTGTACAGCTCTGAAATGAGCATAATTCCACGAAATCCGTAAAATTCTGTGTCTAAGACGGCTACTGTTATCCCTTCTCTCGCAGACGGAGTCTCTTCTGGGGTGCTTCACAGGGAAGGGACATATTCTGCATAAACCTAATGAATGCTGGTGCATATGTGCTGGGGGGTTGAGTTAAGAGAATTTCAGTCTCACCTTGCAGTTCTCTACCTAATAGGCCTCGTGTTGTACCCTGGTGGCCAGGGACGGAGGACACTGCATATTCAGCGTTCCCCACTTCTGCCTTGCAGGGGAAGAAGGGCGTGTTGCCACTGACAGTAGGGTGAACTCACGCTTTCCAATTTTTCCCTGTGTTAGGAAATAGGTCCTGTCTCATTACTGATGACAGCATGTATTGGTAGGTCATAGAGCAAAGGGAGAGCCTTGCGTAGAACAGCTGGGGCCCAGAGCCAGAAATCTCATTAAAGTAAGCTGCTGCTATTTCCAGCCTGTAATAGAGCTTTGGAGCTTGATTATATTCAGTGAAAGCAGGTCATTACAAACACAGTGCTTTTTGCATATTATCTAAATTGAAATAATAATATGTTCTCTCCTTTCATGTGCTATATTGATAAATCCCAACTTATGAATGAAACATGTTGATTAGTTAGTTAAAAATAATTAGTTCCATATTATGCCTACAAGTTTAAGGCTTGATTAGTGCAAACAAATAACTTTTTTTGATAATAATTCATTTACAGATTATTCTTATAAATGGAGCACACAGGCATAAAAATCATCTGCAGAAATAAAGTGTGTTATTTGTTCTCTCTTTTCTTTGCACTTTGACTTGAGATATAACAGTTCTTTGAGAACTTCATGGACAGAATATCTCTAATCAGATTCTGATCTCAACAGCAGTTACCACAGTGCTGCTCTGGCATTATTTGATTGAGACAGTGGTGTAGCAGATAAGAATGTGGCTCGTAAGTGTTCTTTGATTCAATCTTTCTAGCCACGTAGTCCCAAAAGAACAACACTTACTGCTTACGGTAACTGAGAATATTACTCTGTTTAGCTGCTCATTATTGAACTCATATTTAAATACTCTGATATTAACCTTTTCATTTCTTTTGTGGAGAGGGTAAACGTGCAATTTTTATTTTCCCAAATATATCACCAAAGGAAAATCACTGAATGATGGAGGGTGATGGAGGCTCAGGCTGGTGCCCAAATATAGTGATGGACTGTAAGACCACCGACCAAGGGGTTGTAACTTGAGCAAGAGATAACTGTGATGTCGCTAACTCTCCCTGTTTAAATTCGGGTGCTGGCAGAGTCCAGTGTCCACTCATGCCTGGACTCCAGTTGAGCGTAGCTGTGAGACTTGGAGGCCTTGGTTGTGCTGTGGGGCCGCCGGCAGCAGTTCTCGGTACCCATCCCAGAGCACCACCGTTTCCATGGCCCTGCCTGTCTCAGGTGTGCTCACAGCAGCAGAGATGAGCGGTGTGGGAACACAGCTCCCAGGGAGGCCAGTGGGAAACAAGAGCTAGGACGATTTGCTGAGATGGGGGCATTGCTGCTGCCTACCCCAGTGAGTTGCCATGGCCTCTCTTTCTCTCTCTTTTGCAGTTTATAACATCTTCTGCCCACTGTAGCACCAGTGAGAGGAACAGCTTCCCAACCTCAGCTCTCCCCAGCCCACAGCACAATCCGGGGCCATTGCCATGGCACTGGACTGGACCTGCCACATCTGTTGGCAAAGTTGGGATGATGTCACCCACATGACCCCATGTTTACGCCAGCTTTGCTGTGGCTGTGCATTCTGGTGGGCAAAGAAGAAGCTGAGTTGTGCGGTATGTGGGCACAGAATAAAGACTATCCAATACTCAGTGTGGTCAGATGACGATTATGTCCAGCGCTGCATCCCGCAGCACACTCAGGTTATGGCCTGCAGGGTGAGCAGAGGCCCTGCAGAGCTGGTGCTCATTATTCCTGAGCACTGCTTCCCTCCCAAGCTCTGGGCTGCCTTTTTCCAAGAACATCCAGAAGACCTCAAACCCCTGCTCCTGTGGCTCCAAGAGATCGAGAGGATCTGCAGCAACGAGTGGTGGGAGGTGCTTGGAGGACAGTGCACAGTCATGGGCTTCCTTTGTACCTATGGGCTCAACCAGGTGGCCAAACTGCAGGGGCTGGCCAGACTGCAACTCAGGTGGACTTGGAGGTGAACATCTACCTCTCAGTCTGCTTCTGAGAGAAAGTAAAAATAAGTAAATATCATTTTGAAGGAAAACAAAACCCCACAGAACATATTTTTCCTAGTCATCAGTTCACTGAAGCCAGCAGGATTTAGCAACATCCAAAAAGTTTAAGTGCAGTCCCAAATACAAACGTTCTCCTGAACCAAGGCTTAGGGCAGTTATAAGGACTTTTCTTAGCTCCCTGAGCCCTCACACTGACACAAAAAAAAAAAGGGTCCATAGCTGTACAGGAGACATCCACTAAAGGAAGGTTATACATCGATAGGATTATGGTAAACATACTATAATAAAATCAAATAACAGCCTGGTGAAAACCCTTGACTGTTGATACTACTGTCTCTGCTGTTGCTTCCACCTACAGAACCTCCCTGGTGGCTCTGTGAGAATCCAGCCCTATTTTGGGAGTGCTGATAACTTCAAGCAGTCATCCACAGTGTGGGAGTTGACAGGGTACTTAGAGAATATGAGCCTGTGTATTTAGCTGCTGGAGCATGACAATTCTGCATGAGGCAAAGAATACACTTTTGTAAAGCATTTTTATAGAACGCTTTGTAGAATGTTTTACAGAAAACTTGACAAGATTGGGAAGACAACCAGCCACATGCTCCTTTCACCCTCTTTCCAGAGTGCCAGCAATGGAGCTAACATGGCTGTGGCGTGCATACTTGTCTGCTCGGACTCAGCACTGACCTGTAGTTACCAGATAGCCAGCAGCTGGAAATGACTAAATCTCCACTGTTCTGTGAAAGACCTGGAGGGACTTGCTGGTTAAAAACTCTTCAATCCTTCTCAATCCTCTCAGAGAGCACTTACAGTGGAATGGTAATGGGTTACAGACTCAGAGTGCTTTTAAAGCACTCAGTATCGAGTAAAAAAGGCATCAACTTGCCCTCCTTCCCACACTTCGGACCTGATTCTAAATGCTAATTAGGATTATTTTCACTGAAGTGAAGGGAGTTGTGCAAGCATAAAATCCATGTAAAAGTGGAATCGTATCCACGAGTTGACTCCTGGCAAATTATTCCCTATTTGCTTTAGGAAATTAAAGCATTTCAGAGAGTCTGGATGATTTAAGAGCTATGTTCTTACTTCCTAGAAATTAGAATAGTATATCAGGTAATCAATAAATGTATAAAATCGTCTGAAATGCAAGCAGTGCAGGGGTCAGCAGCAGAAAAACTGCAGCTGAAATCACTTTAGGTGATATACTGTAAAAGCAACATTATTTTTACCAACAACACCTAGAAACCATTGGAAAAGGAAAGAAATTGATTTAATGGTATAGCAAACATTTGTTTCATATACTCTTTTTTTTACTTCTCTCTTCACAAATAAAAGTAAGCACACAATGATCCCCAATTAATCACTTGTGCTCCAGCCTCCCTTCAACTTGAAAAAAACTGGGGGAAGATGCACCCCCATTGGGCCTATTTGTATTCAGCACTGTATTCAAAGTACTTTGTCAGTATTTTTTTCTCTTCCAATCCCAAGCATCAGGGGTTGTGTAAATTTCATCAGTGGTCTGTAGTAGAAACTCCTCAGTTGCACGTGAAGCCTCTCCTGTGCCTTCCACAAGCAGAGCCTCCCTTAAAACCAATGGAAGTGCTGATCTCGCTCAAGATATGCAAGAGTACTTTGGGAAATCAGTGGGTTATTCAGCAGGTGGGAATCACTCAGCTTGCACCTTCAAGTCTAAAAGAGCTGCTTGATGAGGGTTGGCTTCTGATGGAAGCTGGTGGCATGTGAGAAATTCAAGAAGGAAATATCCAGGGCTTTCAAAGTATAAGTAAACTGCACGTAGCTTTGTGACTTGTAATAGCTCACAAATCACTGCATCAACTCCTGGGCTTCTGCCGGAGTACTGTGAGGCTGTTAGAAAGAGGAACAAATGCCTCTGTGCTGCTCCTTCCCCCTGCACTAGAATAAGCCAAGGCTTGTGATGTTTGGCCAAAGAATGGGGAAACCTAGGAATGACTTTGGACAGTAGATGCTGGTGATCATGAGTCACTAGGTAATCGTAAAGACAGATCTACAGTCAGATGTGGCTTGGGGAACAGTGATTTATTTGCCATGTGCTTTGTGCCTGACCTGAATTTTGCTTCCTGTGTACTCTTAATAGCATTAAAAGGAATTTTTGTGAATGCATAGTGAGGGGTGCCCTTTGATACCAGCCTTGGTTCTGAACGGGTTGGCTTTTTGGCTTGTCACATCTTTCTAGCCTCTAAACCTCTGCCTCTGTATTGTAATATGGCATGCCGTAAATATCTGTAATGGAATGGATTACATCAGCTGACTTCGTGTTGCCAATCTCAATATTAAACTCTGCAGTAGTCAGGAGCCCTGCCCAAAGGACTATGACAAGCATTTATATTTCAATACAAAGTACAGAGTAAAGCCACATGGGTTTTGGCAGCTGATGCTACCTGTCAGATAAGAATGGCATACAGGAGAACAGTGCCATAGCACTGAAGTTCCTTCTCAGCATTAAGAGCTGTCAAGTACCTGATACACTGCCTTCCTGAATTTGCTGTAGGTTAGTAATTTATTTGTGTATTTTTAAACAAATAGTAACTCCCTTTCCCCAGTACTCAAGCAACAGTAAAAAGCAGCGTCCTATTTCTGCTGACTCTCTGCTCTGCTCAGGGCTGCAACAGAGGAGAGGGATTTGGTGGAATTCAAACATATTCTCACTCCATCTCAGATACATAAGTGGAACTGGTTAAAGTGCTTTTATGCTTCAGCGTTTTCTTGTGGTTGCAATACACCTGGTCAGATGCACATTGACTAACTGCTCTCACTGCAATTCCAAGTTTGCCTGAATTGGTTTGGTGCCACCATCCATGGGAGATCAGTCAACATTTGGTTCCAGCGAGTTTGACCAGAACTTTTGTCTCAGTGTTAGACTTTTTATCACGGCTTTTTCTTTTTCAATGTGAATATTCTCAAAAGAGGTTGCTCAAAGATCCATGTAGCAAGTGTGAAATAATTAGACTCAGTGGAACACAACAAGTTCTAAAGCGTGGGAGGCATGATTCAGCACTTCAACTTCCCAACATTAATGATTTGTTTATTTTTGGAGGTTTTCAAGGTAAATCCAGACCAGCTACTCTGCATGGGACTTGAAGATTCTTTACCTGCAATGATAAGGAGGTTGGCAAGAACTCCCTTTATCTGCCATGCTGTTTTCTGACTGCTGCTAGCCGCAGTGAGATGGCTTTATTTCTATTTATTTCTTTAGTATTTTCTGCACAGGAATTGCAAAGAGCAGATTGAGATGCTCTGAGCAACAGAACCACAAAAAATGCTCACAAATTGCACTGCACATTGTACAAATATGGAACCAGATCCTGTGGTCCTGTACCTTTATTTCAGCAAAGGAGCTGCCCTACTGTTTATTTAAAATTGGTTGCCATGGTGGTATCACCCGGGCTTCCACCCCAATGAAAATTGTTTGCATCCGTGACGCAGCAGTGCTGGCAACCCAATGTTTGCTGTATGTACCTCTATGTACCTCTAACACAGGGCTAATTGTGAAAAGGGAACCTGACTGTTTACCTTTGCACAGTAGTCAGGTTGCTCAAACATGCACATCCCACTTGCTGTTAAAACCAAATGGAGGTGGAAAAGCAGTTGGTGTGACAGCTTCTGAGGCTTCGGAAATCTCAAACAAAATGGAAGGGCGGAAATAAACCGGTGCAAGGTATTGATTTTGCAGCACCGTGGGACATTTCTGGCAAATTCGTGGTCTGATGTTTTCAGATGGATGGGGAGCCCTGTCTGACATTCAGATCTGCTGATATGAGAGTGTATCTATTCCACTAATGAGCCTCAATCATTAGCTTCCTTACTTCACAGGCAGATAATGATCCCATTAGTGAGGTGAACAGCAGCCACCACTGGAAGACTCAGAAATGTCACTGAAAAATATGAAACATTAAAAAAAACCCTATGTTTGTAGTTAGATGGCAATTCAGCTTGTGATCCAAACTCACTATGGGTTCAGGTTTATGAGGGCCAGAGCCTCACAAAGCCCTCTGAAGCTTCAGCCTGCTTCCAACTTGGATCTGGTGCTGTAGGGCCATGCTCCGAGTTGGTTCCACATCTCAAAGGGACGTGCAGGCTTAAAGCTTGATCTTTGGTGTAACAAGTTTTCCTGGAATACTGGATCTAGCACAAGGAACAGATTGGGTTAGTGCTCCTCCCTGCATAAGCTGTCAGCACTATACTTTGAACAAAACAGCAGCAGCTTTATGAGCTAGAATAGAGGTTGTTAAATTGAATTAGATCTGGAGCATTAGTATCAGCCTCTTCCCTTTACCTTTATTGGGAAATCCTCATTTCCAGCCTATGTGATAAATAGGGATAGGAGGAACCTAAGAGCAGCTCTGAACAAATAACAAGGACCAAATGCTATCAGGAGAAAAGAAAGCCTGGCAGTGCCAACTCCATCGTGGCCTGCAGGCTTTTGCAGAGCAGAATCAACCCAGGCTACCGTGTCTACATCCCTTCCTAGTTTACAAATAAAAGAGCTGGGCAGTTGTCTGTCTGCCTTTACAGCATGCATATTTTGTTTCAGCTGATGTGACTGCAATGCTGATTCTGCTGAGCTATAAGTGAAAGGTCTGCTGAGTAAGAAATTGTTAAAGGGAAGCAAGAGCCTCATTGTCTTTTGGTGATGTCAGTGCAACCCTTATCAATAATTGAACAGCTTTTCCAGGAACCCAATCTGGAGAGACCAGGGCCCATGTAACCACATCTCTGCCTCACTCAGATGTTCCAGGAAAGGCTGCTTCCCACTGAGGCAGTACTGTTTCTTCTGCAGCCTCACAAGGCTGTGAGTGAGACTGTTCCATCTGATACACCGCTGCCCGCCCACACGCTGTCAGACTGAAAAGCTCAAAATAGGGACTGTTTTATAAGGCTCCAACCCATTTTCTGGAGCCTGGAGCCAGTGGGGTGTTGGGGGGAGGCTGTGTTCTTTGCAGTGCCTTGAATTTCCACTGCAGAAAGGAAGACTGGAGAGCAGAGCTTCCCCCCACCATTACTTCGCAGACTTGGAGTGGGGAGCAGTGGTCATCTCAGAGCACCTGGATACTGAAACCAGAAACTTTGCATAAAGGCTGAGAAGGGAATTCCTGAAAGCTCTCTGTTAAAATGCTGACACCAGGGATGGTAGAAGCCAGGTGACCGTGCATCTGTATTGCTCCTGTAGAAGAATCTTTCTCTTACACTCTCCAAATCAATACATCCCTCTTGCAATAAAATACAAGAAAATACATGAGCGGAGAAAATGAGAGGTTACATGTGATTAAGGCCTTTTATACACATATGCATGTTCTAAGTGACACAAGCTGATAGCAGTGCTGTCCTAGCAACACATTTTGTGGGACAGGATTTTATCCCTCACTCCAGGCCTTGTGGGTTACTCTGATGGCGTAGAGAAGCTAGAAATGGTTCCCTGTGAGGTTCTGCTGCCTGGTTAGACTTTGGGTAAGGCACTGGCCCCTTCTCAAGGTCAGCCCAATCCATACACTGGACAGAGAGAAGCACAGCAAATATCCTATCAGGCATTCTGGGCTGCTTCAGTTGACAGCAGCTTATAAGGAGCAACTAAATATAAAATCATCCTCAGGGCAGCTCTAGTTTAAACCAGGGCACATCAGCCCTCAGAAAAGCACAGGATCTCCTGGATGCACATAAGATAGAGGAAGAATGAAAAGAATTTGAAGAGTACAGCAGAAATTCTGAAAAACAAATGGTAGGTGTGCAGTGTTAAGGGAGAGAAGCAAAAAAAAAGCATTAGAAACATGAAAAGTGTCTGAACTTCAAGCATCCCCCACCAGTTTTTTTCATTGTGCTCATGCACTAATACCTGTCCTCCTCACTTTGGTGTCCTCTCTGCCCTGGAAGACCTTTTGACTTGTTCTAACCCTTCTCTCCTACTCTATTTCTTCCACTGTGTTTCTACAGTATCCCACAAAATACTGGTGCCCTAAAAGCCACAGGCAACAAAAATAAACACAGTAGCTCAAATCTTTCAGCAACAGAACTGAGACTTCCGGTTGCAATCTAACTCCACATACTAGAATGGCAAAAGATACTCTTAGTGGTTTCCCCATTTGTTCCCAGTTCTGTGGACAGTGGATCTAGACCTAACTCTGTACTTTAAACTGTTATCTGGATCTAATGTGTAAGTGCGCAAGAGAAGATGATCTCCAAAATGCCTCCAACATACTGGATACCTAATGAAGTCATGTTCCTGCTGGATAATGCTAAACTAGTTCAGTGATACAAAAAATGGAGATGAACTTTGCTGCTCTGGCCTATATCTAAAGGAGATAAAAAGATTCTATCTATATCTTTTGGGCCACACAATCCCTTTCTAAGCCATATTGTGTTTCCAGGTTATATTACAGACAGCTGATTACGCTGACTTTTTGCATCTGAATAATTCCCCCACTTTTATCCAGGTATTCAGTTGCAGATTATAATTAATTCAACAATCTGTGAAAATCAACAATTATCAGTTACTGCTGATATTAAATGAGGTACTGATTAGTATTCAATTATCCAGGCTGGCAGGTCTACGGATACCTTTGCCGAGCTTCAGCATTACCACAATTCTGTATAGTAAAGACGAGTCCTCTCTTGCAGTGCACTTGCACCATTCCTGAGCTCATTGTGCTGCATGTGAAAGTCTGAAAATAACCTTTTAATCACAGCCTTAAAAGCACAATTTTAAAAGAAACAATAAAGCAAATTCTGCAGAACAAGACAATACCAGTAAGGAGAAACAACTACAACCTAATCTGCTATAAGCCAGTCCAATTTAACCACTGCATCTGTGCTCTCTTCCTATGCCTCTCAGAGAAAGCACACTTCTTCTAAATGGCTCTCTACCACTGAAAGAAGTACCTCACAGTCTTTTATCCCTGGAATCATATGAGCATCTAAACATCTCCTGTCACCTCGGCCATATTGACTTGGTCACCATTCACTCAGTAAGTCCGGAGCAGAGCAATCCAGGCATCTCCATGTCCTCTGCTAACACCTGAAATAATATTGTTACCATGGAATGATAGAATCATTAAGGTTGGAAAAGACATCTAAAACCATCAGGTCCAACCACCAACCCACCCCCACCGTGCCCACTGACCACATCCCTCAGTGCCACATCTCCACAGCTCTTGAACACCTCCAGGGATGGTGACTGCACCCTCTCCCTGGGCACCTGTGCCATTGCATTATCACTCTTCCTGAGAAGAATATATGTTTAAAATCCAACCTGACCTTCCCTGGCACAACTTGAGCCCATAACCTCTCATCATATTTGGGCATCCTAATAGACGGTTCTTCAAAATAGGAAAAGTAGTGCATTTGACTTATTGGGCTAGTGAAAATTCACTGGCTTCTTCTTGTGCAGTGGTGACTGCTGATAGCGTTCCTGAAGTGTGTGTGACTTGTCCCAGAGCTAACTACACTATAGGCTGCAGGCAGAAATACATCCACAGTTCTGTAGATCTTCAAGCCAAAGTCTGCCCTCCGTACAAAACGTGTTGCAACAGTCAGGTCCTGCCCAGCACCAGCAACTGCTCCAGGAACGACAGCACTGAGTGCTGGGGTTGGGGACAGATTGCTTTACCGTTGCTTGAAACAAGAATACCAACCTGCAGAGTTAATTGAGCAGTTGTTGCTAGGAGGCTTCAGAGCTGCCTTCTGCGGTTCTCCTAAAGTGAGGGTTGCTCTGTCTGGATTTTCAAAAAAATGTTGAAAGCTAAATACAGCTGGATCAAAATCACCATAAAAAGGAATCGGATTTTCTGACTCTATTTTACCAAGACTAATATTTTCTGGGCACAAAACTGCTGTTTGAATCAGTCTCTGAAAGATTCACAAATGAAAAACAGGCTTTTTTTGACACTGTTCAACTGCAGTCAAATTGGACCAGAACATCTCAGTTCAGAGTGCACAGCATACACATAAAAATGCACTTTTTCATATTTAAAGTGATGTGTGTATATGTATGTATAAAAAGAGTATACAAACAAACCTTTTTGCATTTATGTATGTCATTTAGCTGTTGTAACACTTGTAGAGCAAGGTGCCATTTAATTTTATTTGCCCTAAATCACCAACTCAAAAAACATATGATTAATTTATACTATTAAGTGTCTACACTGGAACCCAGATTAAATAATACTACCCAAAGTCAGAGTTACTGCATGAAGTCCATGCTCTCTGTAAAGTTCTTTAGTATTCAGGAAGGATCCACTGAGCAGAGGATAATATATTTCCTAGCATCCTACTCTAATCTGAGTGCTATTCACTAATTAAAAGTAGATGTTTTTGGCCCAATCTCCACAGTATGTCATCAAGAAAAATGGGAAGTACATTTAAACCAGGTGATGAATTATCAAACCTGCAGCTGTCCGAGGTGGACCCCCTCCACATGGGATCTGCTGTTCGTGTCTCCGGTTGAGTTACCAGCTATTCTCAGAGAGAAGTCACAGGAGTTAAAAAATCACAGCTTTTCCCATGTACCTTCAAAAGCAATTTGTATATTTGATTCATGTTTCGGAAGCGGAAAAATCATTAACCCTGTTAAAGGGATGATATTGAAAGCCCCAGTGCAGGGGGTGCAGCCTGCTCCTGCAGCTGGATGGGGAGCCAAAGGGAGAAAGCAGCCTGCAAGCCCTGGCTGCAGTGCAAAAAGCACTGCTCATTTAGCATGGTGAAAGCATCTGCCTTTGACAGAGATCCTCTCACTGAGGACGGAAAGGAACGTTCATCAGCAGCAACAAAAGACCTTGGAGCATCCCTCCTTGGCCCTTTATTTCCTGAGTGTGTGAGCCATGAATGATGAGCATGCCGAGGGTTAAAGTAAAAATAAAAAATCACTCTCTGGGAAAACATACAAGAAAAGGGCAGCTAAATCTCTGACAGATGAGAACACTCCCAGGGTGTCAGCTATGGGAGTTCTGATTTACTTTATCTGGAGGGAGAGATAAGGACTCCACACTGCAGCAGCATCTAATAAATGATGCCTGCAGCACAATAACAAGAGAGAGCTCTTCATTTTATTTATTTATTTTGCAGTTAATTTAGTGTTCCTGAAAGCAAGGGCTTTCATGCTGTGGTCACTGACAACACATTACAGTTCTCCCTCCCTTCTGCCTCTGTCAATAGGCAATTTATAAATAACCGGGTAGGAGGATCTTCACCCCTGACCTGTGGGATCCACCACTTGAGAAGAAAGATGAGGAGCACTGATGCCTGGCCGACAGAGCATGTCCCTGGCTTGCAGACTGCTCATTCAGACCTGGTCTTCAAAGCCATAGGCAGCTGGGCCATGTGTATGTGTAAAGCACACAGTGCATGTAACCAGCAACTCTGGTTATAAAAATGAGTTCATTTTGACTTCTGGTTTCTGCTAGAAAAATTGAAATGAAGTCATGAGACAGATCAAAGATGAAATACAAAAGAACAGCTCCTCCACACACACACACCCCAACCTGAAAGAAAACTGTTCCTTTGGGGAAGAAATTAAAAAATCAGATAGCGCCTGATCTGGAGCCATTGCCTCTGCTTTGCAGGAGGAACTACTGCATAATTTCTGCGCACTTGTGCAGAATAGAAGGTGTTGCAAACACCTAGATGATTGCTTTTTTTTTTTCTGCTGTTTCCATGTTCCTCATTCTCTTCAGACTGTCCCCAGCACCTCAGTCGTGTTGGGGCAATGATAAGGTGGAGAATGATTACATAGTTGGCTCAGACTTTTCCCTTCCCAGTACAGAATGTTCCTGGTTCCCTCCAGGGTGGAGGCTGACCTGAATGCCTTCTGAAAACCATATGCGTGCAGCCTTGCACTGTAATGATTTCCAGTTTGGTTGTGTCCTTGTTCCTGTTTCTTGGGTCCATCTTTGAAAGCAGGATGAGATTGATTCAGTTCCTGTTGTTGTTTTTTGTTGAATTGGGTGAAGAACTACAGATCCCTGAAACAACTCATCTTTACCCAGCTGTCTTCTGAAAAATACATTACTATGTCCACTCCTCATCTGGCATTATGTGCAGGTGAATGTGGTGAGTGGTGCTGGGATAGTCCCTTAGGGAGCATTGTCTCTGTGATAACTTTCTGAGCTACTCCACAGGTTCTGCCAGCGGCCGTACCTGGAGATGCTCAATAGTATCTTTCTAGCTTTGCCTCTCCCTCTTCTGAGTCCTGGGTGCTCTGTGACAGCAGTGGTTTGTCCCCTCACAGCAGTACTGCACACTAGGTAGACCACAGCTCGCTTTGCTGGGGAACACACAGTCAAGGCAGAAGGCAGCTCTCCTGTAACATGCCACACTGGCATGTGTGTGATCTGTGTCTTCCCCAGATCTTCTCCTTAAACCTTCTTTTGCAGAAAATAAAATATCTCTTCTTTACCAGTCTTTACTATGGCTTCCTCCTTGGCTCAGCCTTTGACTCAACATTATTTCTGATGCTTGTTATATCATAACTATACATTCAGCTTTAGTTTTCTCTGTCTTCCCACACTGAGGAAATGAACCCAAGCTCAAATTGCCTTGTGACTTGCCTGTGGCAAACTTCTTCCTGCCACAACCACTGGAATTACCTGTTCAAGCCACCCAGCTTGCTCCTGCTCTTGCTCCAGAGCCTCCCACCAACTGCATCCTCACACCTGTGCCCTCACACACAACGCATACAGATGAAGAGGGGGGAGATGCAGAGTGAGGACAGGAAGTTTGGGCAGGACCTGAGTTTGGGCAGAGCTGCTGGCAGCAGCGGAGACCCCACTGCTCAGCCCTGTACTCCTGCAAGGCTCCACCTGCTCTTCCAGTTCCCAGCTCCCACAGCTGTCAAAGCACCCTGTCAGGAACAAGATGGGTACCTGCCTCTGGCCATATCCACGTAATAATTCTTCTGCCTCAGCCCTTGCCTGGAACATCTCTGGTGGCTCTGCACCTCTGCATCCAACTCAGCTGCTCACAGAGTCCTGCTCGGCCCAGCCCACAGGCAGCTTCTGGTGCAGCTCCTGTCCCTCTGCATGCCTATACACCATAGGCTGCACTGAAAACCCCCAGCTAAACCAACTTCCTATGTGGGAGAACACACCACTTCCCAAAAGAGAGGGAACCGCCTGCCTTACAGATGAAGCCTACAAAGGCAAAAAGAATGGGACCAAGGAAAGAACAGGGGAAGCATGTTCACAGTGGAAAACTCTATTGATCCTTCACTGTAAGAGCAATAGCTGATGATACTGCAGCATGAAGTAACTTGCCCACCAAAGCAAAATGCTCAGTGATTTGCAAAGTTCCCTCTAGAACATAAAGAAAAGACCAGAAAAACTATTTAAGGCTTGCAGGTTTCCTCAGGCAATGAAAGAAATAGAAGCCTGATTACGTCTCAGAGTTGTTACTCTGCAGGCAAATAAACACATCTCCTATGTTCTCATACAAAAATTGCTAGTGAAGGGCTGGTTGCTGCCGAGGGAGAACACTCAGAGTAGGGGGAAATGCTTTCCCTACCATGAGAACATGCCCTCAGCTCCCTATCTCATATACAATTTGCACAGTCACAGCAACACCGAGCATTGGGGAACAGCCTGCCTGGGACACACTTTGTGGTGGGGAGGAATCATCTCTGCTACCCCTCTAGTAAAACTTCTCATTCCTTTCTTCACTCAGCTTCAGAGCTAGAGCTTGCTAGGTTCACTCTTAAGTGCTAAAGAAATTCCCCCTGGTGCACAGGAGCCAGCAGCATGGTTTGGTATGGTAATATACTATTCCAGATACAGGCTGAAATGACTATTCCATCGTGCAAATAAATGCATTCTCTCAGAAAACACCCTCTGGAGAATTATTGGAAACCATTTCCATCTGACAGGTTGGCACTCAGCCTTTTCCACAATCAGCATCCATCTCTTCTGGCAGCTACTAATAAGCTCTGTGCTGAACCAGTGTGTAGCACAGGTGGATAAAGCAACAGCAAAGAGAGGATTCCTGACACTGTCTATCACGTGCCTTGAAAGAGAGAGAAACCCTATGTTGGATGTCCACTGACTTCAGAGGGAAATGGATCAAACCATTTAATATTACTGTAATACGGTAGTGCCCAAAGGGCCATGGTAATGAAAGAGATTCTGTGGCACTGAGTGGTGCAGCAGCACGATGTGCCAAGAGCATAGTGAGCTGTGAATAAAGGGAACAGGCAAGCATAGACAGCAGGCAAGGGAGCACGGGAGCAAAAGAGTTTCCAGTTTGCTGACAATCCTGTAGAGAAGAATGAGAAGTGTTGTTTGTCAGAGATTTGAAAAGTTAAAAAGGCAGCTTGGCACCGGACAAAAGTGCTTCTCTCTGGACTTCGCAGTAGCTCCAGAGCTTTTTTAAATGAAGAGTCAGCCTGCATCTAAAACAAGAAAAATGGAACATGCTTCATTTGAAGTGTAAAGTGAAATGACCTGGATGCTTTTGTATCTTTTTCAAAATGAAACCAAAAATGGGGTTTCAGATTAGGTTGTTGTGGTTTTTGGGGTTTTTTTTGCCAAATTTTCTGTTCTTGCGAGGAGGAACAGCTGGGCTGGAGGCAAAGCATATCACACAGCTCTCCAGGAAGAACACATGGAAACAAGCCTCATTATCCAGACAGAGCGTCAGCTGACAAACTACTGCTGAGGTTTTCAGTGCACTTCTGTCCTGAGGAGGATTTCAGGGAAGAATATGGAAGAGGAGATGGTGGCCTCAATGGTACCCAGCAGCACTAGAGGAGAGGCTCTGGGAATAAAGGTGGGGGATGTGGGACGGATGTGTTTTGAGAAATGTGAGACAGAACAGAGAAGGGATCTGAGTGTTTAACAGCCTTGCAGACATCACAGATAGGACTGGGGTAAGGTACCTTCCTGGGAGAGCAGTTCCTTCCCTGGGATATCGTGGAGAAGGGAACACCTAGGGCAATGGCATGATGAGGGATGCTCCAGCCCAAGTGACAAGCCAGAATACAGATCCTCGTTTGTGACAGAAATACTGGCATCTCAGCTCAGGAAACTAAATGCCACTTCCAACATGAAGGGATGGCACCAGCCAGTGCTCTGAGACTCATGCTAAGCCCTGACCCCTCAAGAGGCTGTGGAGGTTGACGTGGAAAGTATTGTATTGACACAGAAGTGGGGAGCTGACCTGGCCATTTGCGGTGAGCACAGCAAGGAGACACTGACCTCTTTGACCAAATGTTTGCTGAAGGCTTAGAGAATACTGTGTGCTGTCACACGGAGGCTGACAGTGACCAAAAATGTGGGCCCTGATGCAAGGGTCTGAGCAGCCAGCACGGTTTCTCTCTGAGCTGGCAAAAACATCTATCGGCACCCACAGAAGGGCTGGGCTGTCGCACACAGGCTGCAAGAGACCTTGGCAAGCAGTACTCCTTGTTCCCTCTGCTTGAAGCAGCCCGTGAGTGGGCAGCATTTTTCTGCATTATTCAAAATCATTTGACAAGCTATTTATTTTTTACCCTCTAATTATTATTTGATATTCAGGTATCCGGTTGGAATTCATTCCTGCACTGTAATGTGAGAAATAAAACTGCTGGGAGTTTTCCCACTGTGAAAGCTCATGGAGAGCCCATATAAAGTTTGCTCCTCCACAAGCAGTTGCATACGTGAGCTCAGTATTTCCACCCAGACCAGCACGAAGGCTGCTTAGCTGTGTGGGAATGCCTGGAGAAGGCCTTTGAAGCGGGCTGGATCAAACTGGAATTTCAGTTTAATTAATTGCTGTAGAAAATGTCACCGGTATTATTCACCCAGCTGCACTCTTATGTCATATTTGCCTGAGACAAAGTTCTCCCATGTACTGTAATTTATCATAATATTTAGAATGAATATGAAATGGTGGTGATATTCACCAGGGCTTTCCACAACAGTCTCCTCATCCACCCTGGAGCTGCTGCCCCACCCGTGAGGCCACTGGGAGCTGCTGGATGTGCTTCAGCTCAACCTGTCCCAAATCTCCTGCGGGTGTGAGGTGCAGGCAGGCAGAGCCCTGCAGTGGGAACAGGATGGCTGGAGGCGAGCAGAAGTTGGACTGTAAATCACCTTTGTTTCCTGCTGAGTTCCAGAGCTGCCAGAGATCAGTTTGCTTCAAGCTGAAGAAAAACTGTCTAAGCAAAGGTGGGAAGAGTCTGCTATTATGCACGATCAGCTTACGATGCAATTAATGCTTCTTTTTCTTTTCTTTTTTTTTTCCTTTATGAAATATCCCTTTGCAGAGCAGGTTCCTCTCTGCTCTCTCCTTTGAGCTAAGCCTTCCACCACTCCCATCCCTGCCAACACCCATTGGTTATGAGTACTGCAGTGAAATCTAATCAGAGGGGAGATCAACTCATTACCCTGAGAAGTAAACGTGTCTCTCAGACAAAGCAGCAATTTTGTCTGAGTCATTGCAGCATCCCCGAGTGTATCCAAAACAATCAAAAGCTGGCTAAACCAGTCCATTAGTAGCAGAGCCATCACCTTTTCCTCCTGCACAGTCCCAAGGACTGCTCTGCTTGCCCTACTCCTGGCAAGGAACCTACCTGCTCCTTTGTTCCCACAGATGATAATTGAAAGAAATCCTATGGCCCAAGTGCTCAGGGGCTTCCTTTTCACTACAGAACTTTAAAACATAGCAAGAGAATGAACATGTTTGCTTCTTCTGTCTAACTGGCAAAGGGCTGAAAATGGTGCGATTTTCCGTGTAGATAGGGATAAACAAGGCAGACTTGGGTGTGCACATGCACAGGAACATAAACAGGAGGAGAAAAAGCGTTACCATAGAAATGAAGAGCTGCCCGTGCCAACATCGTTTGTCACATCAGCATCTCTACCACCACGTTTTGCTCCAGCCCTCGATACTGCAACAAAGGTGATGGTGCCTATGGGTGTGCAGGTGTTCCTATGCTCAAAGCTACTTCCTGCTGCCATGCAAGAGAGCTGATACTGAACTCTGATAAAGGTCAGCGAAGTTTTGGTGAGAAGGCCAAAGAAGTATCTGCAGTGCCACCCAGGAAACAGTGCTCCCCAAAGCCAGAGGATGGAGAGGGACTGTGGGAGACTTGCAGATAAACACCTTGTCGGGAAGCCAACTGCTTTTAATTCATTCCGCAGTATCAGCAAGTCATGTCTCTGGACCAGTGCCAGCCTATAACCTAGCTGAGAACCTTTCCCTTGAATGGGATTATAGCACTGTCAGGAGCAAAGTGAGCTCATTTATGGGGAGACACAGAAAGGCTGGGGGTGCTGCTTCCCTGGGAGGTGCAAAGCCAGCCCTCTTTGTTCCCCTAAAAGATCCTCACTTATTAAAAGCAACAACACAGGCGGTGTTTCCTAACAACCCTCCCCGGGGGACAGCAGGAGCTGACAACACCAGCAATTTTCATGCAAGCCTTGTGAAATTTGGCATTTTTCATGAAGCTTAAACTCCTGGACTCTTCTCATTAACTGAAAGTCTGAGCTTTCATTTTTTCCTTGGTCTCATGGCTGCAGAGAAAAGCTTGAAAACATGACCCTTAAGCCTCATAAATCAGAAGTTAAAGAATTTCTTTTTTAAGCTCAGCTCAAACATCCCAGTTTAAAATAAATAAAAAAGAGTGAAAAGAGTGAGAGCTCATGGCATTTTTTTTTTTTTAACCAGGAATCTTTCTATTTTGCAGGTAGAAACTGAGAGGCTGCAGAACCAAACCTTGATTCTTCAACACTCAGAATATATAGATAAGTATAGTGCACATAAAGAAATACCATGTAAAATACATAATGTGTATTTCAGCTCTGACCCTGCATGTCCCTTCTAAATTATGAAGAGAATTTATTGTCAAGACATGGTCTCCCCTTGGCCTCTATCAAAACTGCCAACAAAATAGACATTGCTGGAAAGAACAGAGGAGCTAAAATCACAAACACTGATGACACAATCAGAACATGCAAGGCCTATAAATTAATATACTTGATGCTAACAGCTTTCAGTCCCAAAAAGCTGTTGTTAAATACTGGCCAGCAAGCTGGCAAACTGCTGCAGAAAACAGCTCTGTACCGCAGTATGGTTTGTGGTGCCTTGCAAACCACAGGAGCAAGGAACAGGCTACAGGACTGTTTTGTCCCTTTTTGAACACTGCCCCAGTAAATGATTTTCCTTGATCAAGACTTAATCCAATAAGGAAGACACAGTAAGAACGTGACTGTCAATTTTAGTTGAGAAATTTGACCTGTTGGTCGCAGAAGCAGCTTAATTTAATTAAAGCTTCTTATTGGAATAAAATAAATGTAGTAAGGCTCACAAACAGCTGTGTCAAAATAGCCTAGAGAAGAGAGAGAGACCTGACCCAAATCGCTCCAAGTGAGAGCATTGGGGTTGGCTGTGGGACACAAAACTCAGCGTGTGCCTGAGCTCCTGGGCTGCAGAAGCACTGCTGGCAGTGTTGGCACCGAGCTGACAACACACCACATTGTGAAGCAGCTTTCGTTGGCCCTCTTTACATTCTAGGAGAGCTTCGTCAGCTTTGATCATTGAAAACTGATGCTAGCCCATTGCAGATAGGACAGGTGGACTTTAAAGAGGCCAGAGGGACTTCTGCTCTGGGCCCAGAAGCCTGCGCCCTGCTCCTGCCAGCACAACGTGCCCTGCTCCCTGCAGCCCACCCTTCTCATGTCCCCATTAAATCAGGTGTTGCATTTCTCTGCTTTCACATCTGTGCAGCGTGTGGGGCTGCAGGGATTTCCCCAGGCTTTGAAGGCACAGCCCAGTGTGCTTTGTGCCCTGCAGAGAGTTGTCAGCACCTAAGGCCTGTATTTCAGTACGAGTATTTCAGTGTGAGCAGTGCAAAACCCCCAAACCAAGGGGCTGAGCATTAGGCCAAAGAGATTCAGTCCTATACAACTGCCTAGAGGTACTAAAGCTTGATCTTGATGCCAAAAAACTGAGTTTCCCTCAATCACTGAGATGTTCACCAGAGTAACTCTTGTAACACTCGGTGTTCAAACGCTTTTAAACAGGCCTTCAAACACACTTCCAAGTTAAGTAGGCAAGTTTTCACACTTACAGGTCTAGATCTCTGTTTCAGATTTAAATGTGAATGTGAAGGAAGTGGGATCAGAAAATGGGAGTACTGAAGACAGAGCGATGTTTTGCCTCAGCCTGATGACTTGGGTCTGCAGTTCAGATGCAACTCCGGAAAGCAAAGCATCTGAAGGTATATTTAATCAAAAAAGCTTGAGGAAAACTGCTTTAAGAAAAGATACATGAAGAAAAAGGAGAGGATGGAAAAATGACAGGAATAATTATTTTAAAGCCAAAAAATAAAGAATGCTGAAACAGAGCACAATAAGCATTGAAAAACATGTCTGAGAAAGTTACGGGATTCCAAGACATGGCTTCCTCCCAAGAATCCTACAAGCGTGGCACAAGCAAATCTAGATAAAGGCATCTTTAAACAGCCCCTCAAAGCAGAAATTAACAGAAGGAGCTGAACTAGAAAATGTTCGCATGTAATTCCAGAGCAGATGGATTGTATGTCTCTGAAACAGAAGGTCTCACCCACAGAAGTTCCTATCCATCCTTAGAGTACGAGAGACAACAAAAGCAGTGTTTATAGATCTGGATGCATTTGTGTGAGCTTACCTATATGAGAATGACAGTCTCAGTGCACAAATTCAGAGATTTAACTCTGCTCATGCTGAGAGCTTTCAGCCTCGCAGTGCTGTGGTTGGGGTACAGAAGGTCACTTGGACCTCACCGCAGCCAGATGGGAGCTCCTTGGTAGGACCATGTGCTAATGAAGAACCCCATCTGGGTCAGCATGGTGGTCACTGGGCCCCTTCACACTGCACTTACAACACGGTGGTCCATAAAGCTGCAAAACTGGGATTTAGACCCAGAGTTCTTTAGTATCTGTATGTAAGCTGTGGGGCCCACCTCTTCCATGTAGAGAACAAGTGCATTGCTGGACACTTCACCAAACTGTTTTGGGAGGCACAGGCTGGGAAGGAGGCATGGCCAGGTATCTGCACACTGTGTTGCACAATAACTGTGGGGTTTAGGCTTGTGCAAACCTGATAGAAAACATGTTTTTATACAAGAAATCTCCCCAGTAATCGCATTCTGTTAACCTGAAGAGCAACTTCAAGAACTGAAAACTTTAAGTTTAATCTTTTAACAGACTAAGTTCTGAACTGGTGAATGAAACATCAGTACCATGGGCAGGACCCTCGCCAAAGGGTGGGGAACCTGCAATCAGAGTGACGGGGGAGTTGGATTTGGGGATTGCATTGAGCACTGGCTCTACCTGAACCAACAGATACAGATCTATTGAACTGGTTCTTCCAGCATAGCCTGAGTGCCTGGACACCTGGAATTTTGTTGCGTAATAGCACACACGAAAGGTAAGGAGTGGCTGAATGAATAAAACTGCAGGAGAAGCAATAATTCAGGATTCCATTTAACAGATGATGGCTTTCAGAGCTGTAAATACCTATGAAAGATTCTGCTTACAGGGACAGAAAGACTCAGTGGGATTGCTCTAGGGACTACACTGGCACTGATGCGCCAAACTGGTGCAGAAGGCAGGCAAGATTGCAGTGCCTTGCAGCACCCCTCACACTAGGACCCTCACCCACTCTTTATCCCTTGTGCCCATCAGCCAGGTTTACAGTAGGACGTGGGACAGAGCATCTCATTTTCCAATATTCAGCATCCTCGAGAAGAGAGGTTATTTCCAAAAGAAATCCTTACAGTTTTACACTCCCAAGTACGGGTTGTTAAACTCAACCGAGAACCTGAAGCAAAGCTTCCACCAAATCCTGCCTGTCCTCCAGGACGCTCAGGGCACCCAGCCCCCTTCTTCACCACACCTCAGTGACTTTGACTGCCAGCCCTTATAAACATAAACCTGCATAAATCACAGATTTACTGCCATAAACAGAGCACCGACCACAATTGCTCTAGCTCCATACGGTAGCCCTGGCTAGAACACAGTAAGAATTCTCCCCTGCAGGGACTTTTAAGCAACTGCCAATAATTTCCCAGGCTCCCAGTGCCAATAATAAATAAATAAATAAACAAGGAAAAAATGCAAATGGAAAGGACATATAAAACTGCCAAGCCAAATTCAGAATGCAAAAGAAAAAAAAAAAAAGGGGGCGGGGGGGAAATAAAAAGCACTGAGAAGTGCAGTCTAGCCAGTAACACTTTCCAGTCCCATCCATAGCTAAACTCAGAACAGTAATTCCTTGTTTGCAGGCCCCTCTGTTAGAAGCTAACTGTGATTGCAACTGAAGTACATTGATTAATCCAAAATAACTTTCCCTCAATTTGCTGGCTGCTCAAGAATACTCAGGAGACCTGCTTTTGTTCTGAACTAGTCACTCAGGAGTGCTGGCTCCAGTCCTCATGCATCTATTGAAACTGAGTGAACCAGAAAACCTCCAGGAACTGCACAAGGACACATAGTACAGTTTAATTAGTTTAGAGAGAGGAGTTTATTTTTTCCAAGCATCACTTGGGCAAATTGTTGTTGTTGTTGTCTCTTCTTTTTATGGTCTTGTTAAAATAATTTCATGGTTGCAGTTTTTGTTCCTGTGCTTAGCAAAGCCAACTGTAACGACTACAGCCAGGGGAGCCAAGGGGGATGGCTGGGACAGCCTTTCTCCCAGTACAAAAAAAGTGTGCGGCATTTTATCACGCAGCTTGCAAAGCGATGCGTTTAAAGGGCAGAATTGTCAATGTCAGATGCAAGGGTGGAGGTACCTATTAATAAACAGCCTCTGCATAGAAAATTCTTTGCAGACTTTAATCAGGAATTTTCCATAGTAACGCTGTGTTCCTTCAGTTAGCCCAGTGACAGTGGTCTAAATTCCACCCAGTGGACTTTGCATTTGTCTTAGAGAACTGAAATAATATATGTGAGGTCACAGATGCTTTGTTCTCTTCATCATCTAACAGTTTATGATGGCTTTCTACTCCTCTGCTTTCCTCCCCATATGTATGTGCATGCTGGAAACGGCAGTTAATTTTAGAATTACTGAAAGATCTGAAACCAAATCTATACTGAGATTCAAGTTCAGATCCAGCACCATCATCATCGTAAAAGCTAGTCTGTGAGATGCTTCCACAAAATGTTGGAAATCTCACAACAGACACTGCTCTAAGTACTGCAGTGATGCTCTCACAGGGGTGAGACTACTGTAACCTGTAGTTTTATGCCACATATAACCAAGCAAATAAGCAGCTTCTACTTTGAAATTTAACTCAGACCTTAGAAAATCAGATCTCAAGTCTCTAAAGCAAATACTTCCCTTTGATCCAGACTCCAACAACTGCAGGGCTTTTTCCATCTCAGGGTTAACCATATAGCCTCTCCATAGCACCGCTCCGCTCAGTGTGACTGCTGGAGGTGGAAAAGCCATGTGCCAGTCCTTCTGCAATGCCTCCTTATTCCCTTCAAAGCTTTTGCATTCCTTCAGGCCAGTTTTGTAAACCAGCCACTGTGAACGCTTCCACCTTATCCTCTCCCAGGCATGGTTGCAGCTTGCTGTGCTTGGTGCAGCAGCACAGCCACAATGCCATTCCATCTTTCTGCATTGGCAGCAGGAGGGCCCTTCAGAGTTATATGTGGCTCCTAATAAACATTTCTGTGCCACCCACTGCAACATGGAAGCCTAAAATGTCAGCAGTCTAGTGACTTAGGTCTGACTCCTAAGCTAACCCACCTTATCTCAAAGCGTTTTATTTGTCAGGTAGATTCTCTGACTACTCTTCTGCCAAGTTTCACATATGCCGTGCATGCCATAGGATAAATGAAAGCTTTGGTAACTCTATTACCCAAAGGAAAGATGCCATGTTTTCTTCTACTTTTCAATTTTATAGACCAAAACCGCCTCAAAAGCAGTGTATTTCTGCTTCAGCCACGCACTGCTTAAGGCAGGCACGTACATCCTGTGGCCTGCAGGTGCATGAGGTGCACGTATACCAAGCAGATACCACTGGCAGTTCAGACTGTTCATAGCTTTTCTCTTTACATTACATCTGCTCTAAACCACTGCTGAAGAGAAGACACTGGGCTAGGAGATTACCTGGGCAGATGCAAACTGCACCCAATTCTTATGCTTTATAAAGACATCTACCATATGACCTAGCAAGAGAGGGCTGACAAGTTAACCAATGTGAACACCATACAATTCCACCCAATGTGATGAGGACAGCCTGAAAATGCAACATCTGCAAGAAATGTACTATAAAAATTAGAGATTTTTTTGTCTGGTCTTGTATGCCAGGATCACTGCATTTGGAATGGGCTAGAAATACCAGCTAGTGGGACAACCTGGTGGAAATAAATAAGCTTCCTGTGGCTTTATTTCTTTTTCAGGAGCACATATGCACAAATTCAGCAGCAAACTCAGACCCGCATTCAGCAAAACTTCCATGAGCAGCTTAAGGAGTGATTGACGGGTAATTTTCCAGATCTCAACAATAATAAGAACAGCAACAACATGAAAGGATCCAGCAGCATTTTTGTGTGGCAGTGTTTAATGGCTCAGTGTCCTATTGTGACGATTGTTCCCCGGGTCTGTGGGGAGAGCTGGTTTTAATCAATGGAGCCCTTTGGAATCAAATGCAGGTATTTACTGGAACGCAACACACAGACCAGTGTTTGTCTAGCTAGCAGTCTGCCTGTGTCAGCTAATGCTGTTTGGAACGGGTTTCTGACTCTGACAAAGAAATGGATAACCAGACATTTCCTCATCAGCCCATCTAAAATCTGAGAGTGGAGTGCATCCGTGAATGAGGGGGAGGCTCTCTGCAATCAATACGACAAAGTCAGCCTCTCAATCTCAGCAAATAAACAAAGCCATGATCCCAGGTCAACCCTCAGATTTTCAGCAGTATAAAGGAGTGGAGAAGACGAGTTTGGGATTTTCAGCATCTGGCTGTGTCCTTTCTTCTCCTCTTGGCACCTTTGGGAACTCCACCAGCCAAGGAGGTCAGGAGCGTTGGGCGCCCATCCACCGGTGAAGGCTGGGAACCCATGGCAGATTAAAACAACAACTATGAGAGTCCCAAGGCTCTTCATTTCACAACGAATGATTATCTCCTCTTTCCAAGCATGGTGACATGCCCAAGGTCAAACACGGAAGCGACAGAGCTGCAATAACAACCTCCAGCTCTTGAGGAAATGCCTAATCCAACTGATTGCCACAGCAGATTACCTTCATGTGACACACTGCACCATTGCCCTGTGATCCCTGCCCAGGGAACCAAAGTGAGAAGAAGCTGAGTCACAGTTCCTAACATCGATTACCCTGGCACTGCTGTGTAACAGTGCTTATTATGGCTGCTTGATAAGGACACATCCCATTTCTCTTGTAAGGCACCTTTGTACCCTGGCTACAAACAGACTTGTAAAATACAGATATGAGCATCCCTTAGATCTTTTAAGTGAAATCACACTGCAGTGAAACCCTAACTCCAACAGCTGTTACTAGATTTTAAAGCTGTGCATAGAAGCAGCATTTCTGTTAGTTGGGAGAGTGACATGACCCCAAAATCAGAGGCTATGAAATCGTTTCTATTTGCACAGCTTCCACCAAAAGTGCTTTATTAGCAGGTTACAAAGTCTCGTAGGCTAGAATTTCTGCAGTAAACTGCGTTCAGGCCAAGCTCACAAATCATTAGCCATGCAATCTTGTTTATCCTGCTAGGACTTGGTAGTTTGTCCTGTTACAAAATCAAAGCGGCAAGGTTGAATGGTTCCAAGTGAAAAGCCTAATGAGTGAATAAGATTCTCTGAGGAGCGATGAGGTGACTTGAGGGACAGTCAGTAATGTAAACACCTCTGAGAGACAGTATATGAGATAGCCCCTTGAGGTGTTTCACCTCAGAATCACTCCACTATTACTCAGAGCTGAGTGTTTATTCAGCAGCGTGCTGGTGAGTTTGGTCCAGATGGCAGCAGCCCCTGAATCAGGCTAACAGCAAATTTTATTCTTCCACTTATGCGTGTGATTCAGACGTGCACAAAATGTTCCCCAGGAAATGAAGCACACTCCAGGCCACGGAGTTCTGCTGGTGGGGTGGCCAGCCACAGAGGCTTATGGAAAGAAGATGGCAATGGTGATTCCATTATCAAAAGCTCTCTAATTAATATGTATTAATTGAAAGCTTCTTAGCACAGCTCAGCATGGAGGGTCCATGTAAAGAGGTGTCCTGAGAACCAAGCATGAAAGTTTGGAGGTCCTTTCCTTACTCCTGCCACATCCTCCACACCACTTCTCAAGCACAGATGCTATTTTTGGTTACTTCATATAACACTGACATTCACAAAGGCCACCCCCTGGGCCTGTTGAGACCTTGTATAAACTGAAGTATAACTAAAATAACTACTAAAAGCCAATGTCTTTCATATCCTTCTGCAACTGTCACCTGCTGTACTTTGATAGTATTGTCTGGTTCAAAGCCTGCAGTCACTTTTTTGGGGAACAGCACTGAGATTTTGGCAGCCCATCACTCACCACAGATTGTCAAGGCACTGGATTTGCAAACAGTTCATAGGCTGAAATTTATTTGCTGATGTTCAGCAAACTCTTCTGCCTCTCAGCTGAATCTGGAAAGCAAATTTGGATCAGGAGAGAGTAATAAGAAGGAAAAAAGGTTGATTTTACCAAGAAAATATTTTTTTTCCACTTCCAAGGCAATGTTTTTTAAGCTCAGGCTAACTTTGCAGAACCCAGAAAATCACCAAGGCGACGCTAAATGTCACGACTGGCTAACAGCAAACGAGCCATTGCAGCACTGCTCACGTGAGCAGAGTTGTACTACCTCTGCAGTCTGTGAGCAGGGAAAGCCACGTACAGCTCCATGTTGTGTTCATCAGTAATTACACAGAAAGCAACACACTGTGCCCTGACCAATAAATAGTCAGGAATGACACAGGCTGTCCACAGATCACATCTAGCTAACAGAGGGTCAGAGACTGAGTTCAGTCCCAATATGTAATTGGAAAACTATGGCATTTCATATGAAAAGTCAAGAGTTTCCTTTCACTGCAGCGTGCATTAGCACTGCTTGTTCCCAAAAAAGAGAGCTTTTTGCTTCTTCCAGTTTGGTAGAACACCTCTACACGTTTGCATTTACATTTCCCTCTGTGAATGTATAGCTCATCATATATGAAAGACATCATATTTCTGTGAGCTCCATCAGGAACTTATTCTGTGGGGTCCTGCAAGTTCAGTACCCAAAACAGACAGTCTAATTTTACGGCAACTGCACTAAAAAACTGCATTTTTATTTAAATGGTAGAAGGTTCTCTTTGGGTTCTCTCTGCTTGAATAACAAATGTATTGAGAATTTTAAAATGCCACAAGCAACTATTGTCATGCTTTCTTCATGGGCTCCCAGGTGTATTTGCAGCATTTACTCTATTATGTCCCATAAGACACACCAAGGAAGGGGAGCTGCACATCATAGTTAATATTGGACTACGTTCCCCTTTTGCTTTTTCAAACACATCTATCTCTTTGAAGGAGGATGTGTGGGGGAAAATCCATTGCCAAGGGAAATGAGACTCAGAACCACTCTTTGAGGACTGTCAGCACCAATCTGGACTCAATTCCGCTGCACAGCACTGTGAGTCCAAGTACCAGAGTGGAAAGAGACCATCTCTGAGTAATGCTCATAGAGCCAAGGTGAGATTTTGGTCCAGCTGCTCAAAGACAGCACGTGCTTCTATCTGGATTCCACTGGCAAATAATGGCATCACAGCAATCACACCCGCCACATGAGTCCAGCCATGACAGAGCCAAACCCTGCACATGTGTTTGTGTACACACAGATACCAGCCATCAGGATCTGCAACACAACATGATTGGGTCCCAAACCTGCACAAAATCATATTTTAACACATAAAAAATTACTGACGTCACAGGCCAGCTGGCATCAGGCGGGATGGGAAAGTAAGAGCAACTGCCAGCTCTGATGCACTGCAACCTTGTATTGCATGAGCCACTGCACATCTAATGTGGCCGTGTGGCTCTGCTGCTCCAGAAAGAACAAGCAGCAGTGAGCAGTGCAGATAAATATAAATTCAAACTGCAGATTTTCAAGAAAGTCATTCTTTCAGGGACTAAAACATAAAGGCATCGCAAAGACACATAGGGATAGATTTAACACAAGCTCCAGTTTCATGGAGATAGAGGCAGCGGATGTGCTGCTCCCTCTCTCCTGGCAGCAGCAGGTGCTGGTGCTTGCACAAAGGTCCAGGAGTGGGGAAGGCGGGGGGCAGAGGGAGACACGTGCATGCAGAAGCCATAAATTAGAGCCCTGCAGACAGCAGCAATGAGGCATGGAGCCAGCAGCCAAACGAAAGGTTATCACCAAATCCCGCGGGGATGAGTGATGCTGGCGCTCGGCTGTGAGAGAGATAACTTCACCAGAGGTATGGGCTGCAACTGGGGGAGATTGGGCAGCAAATACATCACCAGCAGAAGTGCTGGAGAAACAAGAGTTATGGGATTCATTTTGTGAAGCACCCCAATGTACAGCCATGGTGCATGGATGTTTTGTTCAGCCAGGCACAAGAACTGAAAGGAAGGAACAAACCAACAAACCAGTGCTGATGCTCCAAAGCCCAAACCACAAAACTAGTTTGTGTCCCACTACAAAGCCCCACGTCCTGCTGAGCTGCACCTCAGCTGCCAAGCCCTGCTGTGTGCAGCTATTCTGGGAGCTGGAACAAAAGGCAGAACCATATCTTCTTGCAACCAAAATAAATACCTCCGCAATTGTTCATGAAGGTTTTCCAGCTGGTGAAAGGTTATGTTGTCTATGCACCTGCTGTGGGTTCCCCTATATGTGGAAAGAATTTGCTGGGTGGCTGCAGGGTATTGGCTACCTGGCAGAGCCTCCACAGAGGAATGAAATTTTCAAAGCCAGGCTGGGCTTTATGGGTGGATCTGTGCAGAAAAATGTGTGTGCAAGGCACATCCAAGCCCACTGATTCATGCCCCAGATTTGCAGTTAATGTTCATTGCCTCTGTGGGAATTTGAGGCTAGTTTGTAAAGATGAGTGAGTAAAGGAGAGCAGAACAGGGCACAGTTCAGAGTGCACTGCAGTGCCTTTGGTGTGGGTGAGTGCATGTTTCTGGGAGCAAGGCATTGCAGCCAGAAAACACATCTCTTCCTCGCACATCTGTGAATTCCAGCTGCACTGGCAGCTCACCTCTGGCCTGAGAGCAAGGAGCAGGAAAAGGATTGGGCTCTTTTCAGCCCTATGGGGGCTTTTGGGTTTTTAATTTTCAAACTTCTACACAACCCTGAACTGAAGCATCATGCATTAACAAGGTGGCTTCTTAACGAGGTGCCTTCATAAAGAGGGCAGGCATGTGTGACCAAGTTAACCCTGTGGTTGACAAGAGAATAAAGTATTGATTTGTCTGTGTTTTTTAAACAGCTTTAAACCATGATATGATTCTCCCCCAAAGCAGAAATCCAGCCTGTATTTCATTATTATAGAAGGGGAGAGAGAGAGAGATTCCTGTAGAGATTATTGTATTTGTGAGACTGGCTTTTTTTTTTCTCCTCCCTGCACATGAACAGCCCATGTGAGACTAAGCACTTTCCATGTGACTAACTCATTCCCATGCTTGCTGTGTAACAGGGCATTTAAAGCATCAACAGGCAAGGTCAGAGCCTGTTTGTTGATGCTAATGTGAGGACAAACACTGCAGAAAAGATGAAGATTATAGAAGCCACATATTTGTTGCCCCCACATCTGTTCCCTTCTGGGGAATTGCTGGATTTGCAAGGATTCACCTCCTCCCCTGCCCCTCTGTGCTCTCTAACGGATGAGATACAGGGAAGCTGCACAACAGCTGCAGGGGAGGAAAAGCAAGCAGAGCCAGGTGCCTGTGGGTGTCAGTGGCACTGCACACACAGGTATGGACACCAGGGAAAGCATCCTGTGTCCTGGAACAGCTCCAGCTCCTGCCCTCCTCCAGGGCCTGAGAGCTTCGTAAGCTTCCCCCTCAGTATTTACTATTTAGATTAACTCAGTCTGTATAATTTGTACTGCGTGCCTGGGGTCTCCCTGCCTTTTCTCTGTGCAGCTCTTTGCTTTGGACAGCAGCTCCGATCAGACAAGGGCTGAGCAACCCCGTGCAGTAAAAGCAGGAGGTGAGCTGGTTCCTGTCCTGCCTCAAACTGGGATCTGAACAGATCTGCATTTTGTTTTGTTTGTTTTTTGTTTTTGTTATTGTTTGGGGTTGTTTGCTTTGTTTTTGCTTTTAGTATTTTTCTATGGCTGAAAAGAGCAGAGGATTCAGATTAAGGTACATATTTCAGGGTTGTGAACCTTTTGGACAAGCATTACATTTTTAACCTGAATTGCTGTTGCTTCAGTAGAAAAGCTAATTTGACCACAAAAGAGGCGCTGAAGAATCAGAGCAGCCCCCCAGCCATGGATCTGTTGGTAACTTTAAAAGTTCCTTGGCTCAGTTGACTTCAGGTCAACAGGAGGTACAGCCTCAGGCACCGTGCAGTTCTTGGCACTGTATCCAACACACTCCTATTACTGCTGCAACAACATTAAACGCTCTTTTTTTTTTTTTTTTAATGACTGCTGGAGCATCTTTTTAATCTTTTTTTAACCTCCAAGCTGTACAGAAAGCGACAGCACAGGACCTCTTTGCAGCTTTCCTTGATGTTTATCATTGCCTGGGCAGAGACACAGCTGAAGGCAGCCCTGGGGAGAAGCCCTGACTTCTCCAATTCTGGAGGACAAATCAGTGGATGGGCAGGAAGCAGTGAGAGGCAAACGTTTATTGATCCACTGCTGGAAGTAGGAATGGGCTTTGCAGCATCACTGACAATGCAGGGCTGCTTGTACAGATTGAATCAAGTAAAATGAAGAGAAACAGATAAACAGTTTCTAGCAAAAAGAGACAAAGGTGCTCAAAGCTTACATTGCGTAGATCCTGATTTGTAGCACTTCTACTTTTGACTGTCATAGGCTTATAGTTTAATGAAATGTAACAGAAATCCACAAAAATTGTTCAGGCCAAATTTCAGCTTCCTTCTGATGCATGATTTTTAATGCAAGCAAATCTGTTTTCTCTCCATGTCCTCAATACACTGTGCCATTCAGGAACAACTGCATCTTGTTGCAGAGGCCGCAGCGTATGAACCACAGTACCAACAAATAGATGGTAATGGTCAGCTGTACAGTCCACATGGCCACCAAGTCACTAGTTTAAGTGCCACATAATTCTAGCTTTTACCAATCAATTTGATCACTGGAATCAGAGTTAAGGAACTGGATTTCCTGACGACTTTCTTAATCTCAGCTACCTAGAATCCTGGGACGAGAGAACAGGCTGCCTATAGCTTCTCACGTATTTGGTTCTCCAAAAATACATTAAAGCTAGCTAGATCTCTGCTACCCACAATAGCACTGACCTGCCTGCTGCCACCTCCCATATGTTTCAGCTGCTGGAGGACTAGCTGTGCATCTGAACAGAATGGCAGTGGGATCACTGTAACTGCAGGCTTTTTTTTTTTTTTTTTTTTTTTGCTCTCTGCAATCACATTGAGTGCAATTTGTGTCTTTTAGCTTGGGGAGTAAAACTGAAACCACTGAGAGGTTAATGTGTAGGACAGAGAGAGATCTGGATGTGAAATTAAGAAATGCTAACCCTGTCACCCTTGAGCACAGTGGCTGCAGCAAGGGAAAGGTGAAATTATTTGGCAAGCAAGGAGCAAATTGAATGGCAGTTGAAAGGCAGCATTTTGATAGACACTAATTATTAAACTGCAATTAGCACAAGGATGCAGTGATCTGTTCAAATCCCAGCTAAGCAAACAGGTAGAGGTTAAAAACAAAAGCAAGTGCAGAGTTGTCAACGTTGAGGCAGAAGCACAGCACAGGGAGGCACAGTACTTTGGACACACATGGAATCATCTGATACTGTGAGGCTTTAAAACTATTTCCTCCAATATAATGGCAGCTTCAGTCATGTTCCTCCACCATCGGTGACACATTTCAAAACCTGAGCCTCTCGCAGCAGCAAACCAAGGTTAAAAATATTGTGCTACTGAAAGGTGTCACCTTCCCTCTCCTACAAAGCTGTTCTCAAAGCTGTTCGAGGGCTGAAAGAGACCTGGAAACTTTTCTCTTTGCCTTGAGGGTGTAGTCAGCTTGTCACTGAATCCAAAAATAGTCCTCAGAGTATTGATTAACCTGTCTGAAGCAAGCAGCAATGAACTTGAGAGAAGAAAATGAAACCAAACAAAGTATTAGACTATGTTTGACTGCAAGATCTGGGTTAGGAGTAGCATAACATCCTTTGTTACAAGTTACTGTCGCTTTGTAAGGATCCTATAGTTCTATTTGTTCTCAGCCAGCAGCACTATACCCATAGAAGTCCTCTCAGCATGGTGGGAAGACCTTTCTCCTAGGATGGTTATTTGCCTATTCAGTGATTTGTACCTGCATAATATTTCACAACTCATTTTTTCTTTTATGTAGGTTTTTTTTTTCCTAATACAAGGTCATTTTTCACATAGTATGGTGTTTTAGAGTTCACTTAACAGTCTCCTGGCTATTTATGTAGATTTGGGTGTATAACATTTATAAAGATCATCACTAAGAAAAGTAAGTCTCCCTTGCTCAGGGAAAAGGTCCAGTCACACACACTGAGCAGTACAAAATCCCACAGAACACGCTCAAATCTCATGCTCCCATCTTCTTTCTGCAAGATTTTCTGATCTTCTTGCCTGAAGACTTTACATGAGATCATTGGCTGACTGTTTAAATCTGAGAGCTAGCAAAGGTCAACCTACTCTCCTTAGAAGCATGGTTTCACTGGAGATCAAAGAGAGTGTATAGACTGCACGGAGCATACAGAAGTGCAGCGTCAAGCATGGATTCCTTCACAAACATTCCTCTGCTACCAGGAGAAATCCAATTACAATAGGGATAGATACCTATAATCACATCAGCTTCACGATAAGTCTTACTGTTGTGCCGTAGTACCCAGCAATAAAACAACAATCAGTGTGTGCAAACACCACATGATGGCTGATCTCTGGTGTTATGACCTTTCTGGTAGTGCATAATCTCATCTGCCCTCACAAGTGGAGATAATTGCTAGATTAGATTAGAGCTCACATATTATATTGCATATCACGTGGATACTTTTCCAGTCCTATGGGCGCATTAGGACTGGCAGGGAAAGCTCAGGCTGAGACCTATGAGGAGGGATAGGAGACTCTGAGGACTGCCAAGGCTGCAGGAATGTCCAAATGCAGTCATCAGTGAGGTGGAGGTTTAACTCCTTATCTTAAGACACCTTCACATGCTTCCCTGAGCCAAGTAGCTTCAGCTGGAGCCACTGGTATGAAGTTCAGGAAGCAAACTGCTGAGTCTGGAGAAGGATATTTCAGATGGGGAAAAAAAAATCTGAAGAGTCCATACAAAACCAATAGCAATAATAATATTCTTGCTGTTCTAGAGCAGGGCAATCACATGGAGGAAGCAGGGTAAGATCTGGAGCTCTAACAAAGGCAGCCAGGGATGCTGTGCAGAGAAGGCACAGCTATGGCATTACTTGGCTTCTTGCCCAAGCTGAACACATTCCTCATATTGAGGTTTCTTCAGAAACCAAACTGAGACCTCATTAGAGACAGTGACCAGAGAGTCACCATTCTGGGTACAGCCAAACCAGCTCAGGCTTGCTGGCTGTGTTTATGAGCCTTCCTGCATTCCTGCATTCCAATCTAAATTGTCTACCAGACAGTTGGGATGCAGGTCCCTGCATAAGCAAGCATTTGCAAAATTGTGCGAGGAAAAAGTCTGCTACCCATTAGTGTGAAACCCTAATGGCAAGGGGAGATGTGCTCAATATGCTCACACCCACTTCACCACCACCAGCCCTTGCACTGCTGACACAAGGCCAATGAGCAGACAGGCTGACCAGACTCCTTCCTAAGTCCCAAAATACAACACTGCAAATGTAGGCTGCCTGTGCTCTTGATAAGGGCTGTCCTGGATAAATCAGATAGCCTGTCTGTGGAACACAGTTTGTTTTTGCTGACAGAAGTTTGAACAGATGCTACATGGCTTTCGCTCTGAAGATGTGCATTTCCTCTCTGCCTGACACAGCTCTTGAAACTTGCATAGGTTTTGGGAGACACACAACGAGAATAGATCCTGCTCTTTTGATTTAGAAATTCCTTGTTGCTTTGTTCTGGGGGAAAAAGCTGCTAGATGCAAAGGAGACAGAGCAAATTCCTAAACGTATGATCTCCCAAGAGAACCAGTACATTTGCAATGTAATTAAGACAGTAAGTTAGCAGACAAAACTTTTGCTGCAGTGGGATTCATGCCAACTCTCCACAATCCGGGTCCACCAGGAGTATCCTCTGCAACCTGAAGGCAGCAGAACACCTAGCACAGCTCTGACAGTGAATGGGAACTAATTAACACAAGTTGTATAATATTGTCTGTCTTCTTTTTTAGTGATCTATCACAAGATCACAACTGTACCAGCAACAATACCAGCAACAAACTAACAGAGCCTTGCAGACTTGTAGAAAAGATTAGCAGCCTTATTTCACAAAAGTTGAAACAGACTTGAGCTGATGCTAACCAACAACAGAGGCCTCTGGCATTCAACTCAGCCAGAGTTTGCCCTTAGGAGTTATAAACAACCATGGCAAAGTCTTCGCACAGCCAAAGGGCAGCCAGTAGGGAGCTGTATCTCCAGGAGCAGCAGTGCTTCAGTCATACCAGATCAGTCTTGCTTTCCATTTGAGGGTAGTAGCTGCCTCCACAGAATCTCCACCTCTCCACTAAACTAAATATTGAGTTTAATCTTGCTTGGGAAGGATTGGTGTTAAAAACCTATTTCCCCTATATCTGTGTGTCTCAAATGATCTGAGGAGAGAGCTGGAAAAGAAATGATCTTAAAATGCTGGTGTCTGCATCACCTCATAGAACCTGATGGCAAATTCAATAATATATTTTGCATGGAAATCTGCCTGCAGGTGGGTGAGTGCTTTGCTATAATGTAAAGAGTGCATTTGGGAAGGAGGAGGCAGGCAGCCTCCTTTTGTTTGGTTTTGTTTTGTTTTTTTTTTTTCTGTTTGAAGATGAAGGGGAAAATACACCTGCCAAAGAAGTGAACCTGGGCTGTGAATAAATGAAGTCGCAGGAGGAAGGAAACATTTGTTTAGCTCCCTTTCTCTGTATGCTACACCTGGCTGCCAGAGCTACTGCAAAATTTCTAACAATCCTACCAGGCTATTTGCATTTAAATCGCTTTTCCTGGCATTATGTAAATCCCTCATAGAGCTGAAGTTTTCTGTTTCTTTCAGGGGCTGCACCCAGTGCTTTGCTCCCAGTGCTGCCCCACTCTCCTCCCACTGCTCCACTGGGTTATACCAGCACCATATGAAACTATGTATGAAACTCCAGCTGTTAGGGGCTTGGTTTGGACCTGGGATAACATAGGTGATGCATGCAGACTTCCCATATCTGCATAACAAAATCACACTACCAATTAATTCATAGCTGGGTCTAAAAGAGCACGCACTTTGATCCAACACTCTCAGAATTCAGAAATGTTTTTACAAGGGAGCATTCCCAAAGTGATTCTTCTGTGGTATTTTCAGGACTGTATATTTAAGGATTCTGTTGCCTTGGACAGCAGAAAGGAAGGCTGCTGCTTTCACCGGTAAGGAAGTTGTGTGGATAGTTCTAAATACAGAAGGTTACATTTTTTTCCCCCTCTGAGAATTTGAGAGAAATGAATGTGGAGTATTAGTTCTGCAGCTCTAGCTCCAGTCTAACTCCGAACACAGAACTCTTATGTGAAAGCACCTACATTTGAGCAAATACTTGATTTCATACTGAAATTCTGTAACTTTGGTTTGGAATGGTGGTTGAAAGGAATAGCATAACAGCAATGGGGTCTAAAAACTGCAGGCCAAAGGCAGATACAAGGCAGTGTCAGCTGTGCATTCTGTGGCTTTTGAGTAAAGACAAAAAAGACAGGGAGCAAGTAATCTCCAGGCAAGTCCCTAATTCAGGCAGAGAAGTCTCCAGCTCCTACTTAAATCACCACAGCACCAAGGCTTTCCTAATTAACTTCATACATTGCCTGCAGACTGCAACCCAGATGAGACACAGCACGGAGAGGCTACAGCTCAAACTCTCTTGATAGTGAATATGCAGGCACTTTTGACATGCTTCATTGCTTGGCCAGGGAAAGCTTTGCAACACAACAGCATTTAGCAATCTCAGGTTACCCAGTGAACGGCCATGTGTCAGGGACATTCCCAGCTGGTCAGTGGGGTGGGCTGCTTCCTATAGGAGCAGAAGAGGGACATGCCAGCAGAGACCTGGGTGGGAGCCAGGGCTTGGGTACAATGCCATGAAGTGATCTGGATGCTTGCTTGCACGCAAGCACCTTAATTTGGAAAAAGAATTAAGACCTTGTTATTAGATCCTCTTAATGCCTTCGTAAATGAAAGAATCAATGTCACAGCTTGACAGCAGACGCCCCATCAGAGCACATCCCCTGGTATGTGTCAGTCCTATTAAACACACCATTCTGCAACGCTCTGGTAGCTGCAATGTACTTTTCACCCTGCACTCTAGGTAATATCCTCTGGATTTATGGTAAGGTTTAGTCTTTTCCAAGCAAATCACTAATGTTTGTCGAGTACTTGGAGATCATCCATTGAAAGGCTCTTCAGAGCCACGATCTATTATGTCTTGGTCAGAAAAACACAGTTGCTGAACAGGAAGAACAAAAGAATGAGTTGCAGACCCCCAATAAGCATTCAACACAAGTTAATTTGTTCAGCAGCTGTATTTTCCTGAGACAGATTGCATATTTCCATTGTTAAAATAAAAACGTCCACTGGGCTTGCATCCTCTATGCTTCACACTGCTGCCAATCTAGTGAACAAGTAAAATTCCTTTAATAAATATGAGACCCACTTGACTAACTTTGCCTTTGTCCAAGCAAAAAAAATGAATGAAGCCAGAAGATACATGAGGCTGTGTAATCTTCCCCCTCCTAGAAAAAAAAAATAGTGGAAATCTGGCACGTGGCAGGGCTAGGGACATGTGAGCCATGGCTGCCATGTGTCCCCAAACCACCCGCCCTTGGATGCCTTGCTGGCCCAAATGGTGCCAGCCATAGATGGATGGAGCCTGCCCCGCAGCCCCTGTGGTGCTGCTGCCTCTCTGTAAATCACAGATTTGCCTTCTGTTCACTTTTTAGCCTGGAGGTGAATCATTTGGGAAAATCTGATAAAATCCATTCAAACACAGTTCAACTATCAAAGCCTGAACAAGTCTTGGTTAACTTTTAAGTTTACCCAAGTTTGACCAGAGCTCACATGACTGAAGCGAGTGTTTGTTTTAACTCCAACAGAGTTGCTCCGGCCTTAGAACCTGTGGAGAATTAGATCCATAAACATACCCCACATTAATGAGTGGAGACATGATGAGGGCAGAATCTGGGGGGGAAAAAATGTCACAGAAAGCATCATGCTTCTGGGGAAATGGCAGAGGAAAAAAACATGCTGCATTGAGATCATAGGCTCCGATGAGGAGCACATCTGAAATGCAAGCTCATCCTCCAGCACCAAAGTGCTTCACACTGGGAGAGCAGGAAACCTGCTCTGTGGCCCATGTGGGACAAGGAAGACACCAGCAGTGGGGACATGAAGGCAGAGAGCTGTCACCATGCATCTCTCTGTGCATTCATTGCTGTCAGGCAAATAAATCCAGGCTTTTCTTCAGGAAATACCCAATGGGTGCTGCAAGGTGAAAGGAAACAGCATGCTGAGCTACAGACACACAACCTGCCATACACAGTGCATTTTTGCCACAGTGCCAGGCTCCAGGCCGTTCCAACCTTTCTCCCAAGAGGCAGGTAAAGCCACATGTACAACTTTGTGAAATTGAATTTTTTTTTTTAAAGGTAAAAATAAGAGCCCTATGTACTTGACAGCCAACATCTCTAGAAGCAATTTGTGCAAAGGGTGCTCTGCATACTGGATGTGACCCTTACAACAATCCTCCAGCAGTCACCCATGTATAACATTTATATCTAGCCCCAGAATAAACCCTTTTTTACAATCCTGCTGCAAGCTGTTGAGCAGGGCAGCCCTAGACTAGATTTTGCTGCTGTTGTGGAAAAGGAAGAACATGTCTCATTTTATTAGAATACAAGAGCAAGCCTGCCATATCATAAAAATTTAAAAATAGTGCAGAGTGCTACCTTACATAAAACACTGCCCTGAGCCACGTTCTATTCGCAGCATCACATCCCAAAATACACTGTAATCCCAGTACAAGCTGCAGACCAATAGAGATCGGATGCTGACATTTCAGACACACAAACACAAACCTTCCACACCAAGTGTGCATGCAAAAATCAAAACAAATGCCCATTTTCTGTGCAATTGAACAGTATACCCATCCAGCCACAACAATCTTTCATTCCACTCAACTCTCACTTGCAAGCCTAATTTAATTAACTGGATTTTTCAAAGACGCCCAAGGGAACTGTGTGCCCTTCAAAAAAAACACTGGGACTTGGCTTCCCCCACCATCTGTGCTTTTGAATAGCCTCTTCAAACCCTCCACGTGGGAAGGAATGGACCCTGTGAATACCTGGGATGCATAAGAGCCCTCTCATTACATCACTGGTGCCCTGTACTCTGCTTCTCAGTGCTGCCCTATTTCATAGGGGTCCAGTAGATCTGTGGGTCGGTGCTCTCCAGGACTTCAGTCCCTCTTTCACAGAGCCCCCCCAGGTGCTGCATTGGAGGCTCTGGGTGCTGCTCACCCATCGCTTGGACTATGTGGAGCCCCACATCTATCCCACTGCAGCAGTGAAAGCACATCAGAAATGTCACTGCCAAAATATTGTCATTTTTCATGCCTGCAGCAGCAGAGAGGTTATCATCCTCAGGCTGCCTTCAGTCTGTTTGTTGTCTCCCTATCCTTTCCACAAACATCATCATCTCCCTCCCTGTATTTAAACTAACCCCAAATATTTTGACAGAACCAGGATAGGAAGCAATTACACGTGCAGTTACACTGGCAAATCAAAGGGGACGGCAACCTCTCAGCCTGACACAGCAGCAACCACAACAGCATTTCTGCCAAGTTTTTATTCCCATTCCTCTTCCAATAACTTCACCTACCTACAGTCTTCACAGGGAGTGGAGAAAACCTCTTGGTCTCACCACATGATGCGGCTGTCACATGAACCTTTGTAGCTGAACCCTCAAATACAAACTTCCAGGACACATTGGCCATACAATTTCAAATCCAGTATCACATCACACTGTTCCCGTGACCAGTCTGGCACCAGCAAGGAGTTATTTTGGGTAGGCTGGGGTCTGCTTGGCTATGCTACATGCTGATGGATATCAAGACACAAATTAGCCATACGCCCTCACAGCAATGAAGATTAACCATTTACTGGGTTTTGTTGGCAAGAGCAAAGCCAGATGGATAATGTAAGGAGCCATGCCCCTCTCATAGCTCCTATGGGTCTGTGGCCAAGTGCTGAGAGTGAGTTCTGAGTACAGAGGGGACGAGATTGGTACAGAGGCACTGGGGCCAGTACATGCAACATGCAAGCCCAGGCTGTGAGAGCCAAGAGAATTTTTAGCATTCAAGAGAAATGTCTGGGGAGGGCTGATTGCAGTCTTCCACAAACCAAAGAGAATAAGAATACGGAGTCTGGCTGCTCTCAGAGTTGGACAGGCAGTAGATAAGAGGAAACAGCCATAAGTGACATAAGGACAATTCTGACTGGATATCAGAAAATAATTTGTGAGTGTCTGCACTGCCTGGAGCAACCATTCCACCTATATGCTTGGAGGTATTCAAAGCTCAACCAGGCAAGGTCCTGAGTAACCTGATCCAACTTAGAAGCTGACCTTGCTTTGAACAGCACACTGGATGAGGTGACCTTCAGAGGTCCCTTCCAATCTAAGTTATTCTATGATTTCCTGGAAAAAGTTCAGATGTGGAAGTTATCTTAAAAGCACTTCTCTCAAAACTTCAGCTAAAACTGTAGAAGCACTCCAGAGGCTGTAGCAATTCTGATAAGGCGTCTGTTATCCACAGCTGACTTCCCAGGAGAACAGCTCGTGGGACCACATGCTGCAGGACAAGAGGCCCAGCCCTGGTTCAGCATGCCAGCACCCAGACTGATCCATCTCAACGCAGACAGTGCTCCCTCAGCTCTTCTCTAGTAACAATAGGGTGTTTCTTTTCCCCAAAGAGCTCAGTCAACAGAGCTATCACAACAGCAGCTCTTCCCACTGTCAAATTCACTTTTTGAAAGCCACGAAAAATGAAGAGGAGAGATTATGGAGGAATGAGTCTACACAAAAGTGTAGTTTCCATTGCAGGGCTTGGAGGGGAGATCAGGCTATTGTGGGGATTAAAGAGACCCCGATCCTTTGGGAAGAGCCATGTGCTCCCTGGCAGGAGCATCTCCCCTGTCACCCCCCAGGCTCTGTGATACACTGCTCAAATGGCACTTACTTCCCCAGGAGCTGTGCTCCAGGAAGGGCCGTAAGAAGTGGAATTTGGCCACAAGAGCAGAAGACATCCATGGGATGCAGCCCAGTGGTGCTCACATTAATGCAGGTACATCTTTACATTGCCTTTTGCAATAAATACTTTCTGCTTCAACACGAATTCAGTACTCCAAAAATAACTGCAATTACCCAAGGAGCAGAGGAGCCTATTTACAAGATTTAAAGGGAAAGAGGAAAGAAAACATTGTAGAAGAAATCTTGCAACACCTGGGCCTCTAAATACAAAATTGGAGAGAAAAAGGGCAACTGCATCTTGCTCGTCTGTTGGAGGAAGCACCTCTGTGTTCGTGCCTTGTGTGACCCAACAAAAAGAACTGCTGAAGTTGAATGGCAACAAACTATCACGTGAAAATCAATTGTCCTTCCTGAGCAAGTGATCTAAAGGGAGGAGAGGGCTCAGGCAATATTCACACCTGGAAAAGTTTGAGTCATTGCTGAGCACAGGAAAAAAAAACATTAAAAAGTCACACATGTACACATATCAGGAAATGTTTAAAAATAATAAACTTGCTGCAGTGGCAGCAGTGATTGCTGTCTATCCAAGTGGTGAATAATTCAGAAGGTACCTGTTTCACTCAGGATTTCAGGGTATTCTCAGACCTGCCAGAATTTTCTGCTGGTAAATAATGCATCTGCGGTATTCAAACACACATGATCCCCAATTAACAGTAAAGATTAAACAGGGATGAATTTGAAATAAGGGAAGTCTGAGGAAGGAAAATTCCTATTAAGCTGTTTGGGGCTTTTTGTCCTTCCTGTGTTCCCTTGCAGCTGGGTGCTAGAGCCTCTCCGGCAATGAGCAGCTAGCACAGCCCCTTAGCTCAGTGCTGGCCTACAAAATAAGTCACAATGGGTTCCAGAAAAGCAAACAAGCAGTGCATGAGGCAAAACAGGAAACAAACCATCTAACAGTGCAGATAGCCCCATGTTTGCATTGATCTGTTAAACAATGATGACCTGCATGTTGCAAGACTGGAAAGTAATCACGTAGATAATCCACGTTGCAGAGGGGGAGCAAGCTGAAGGCTTTCATTTAAATTACTGAACATTGGTGATTTGGAGAAAATGCCTGCTGAATCTCTGAAGGCTGTGCATGCAGCTCCTGCCCAAAGCAGGGTGAGCCAACGGGCAGCACTACAGGTTCACAAGAGACCTCTCCAAATGCCCCCTCCTATTTCCCTGACCATTTCTATCCCCATCTCTGAACGTTGAGAGATTTACAGCTGCAGAAAGAGGATAAGCGCCTCCTCTGGTTTATATGGTGGTTTTAGGAGATCTCCTTTATCGGAGTGGAGATGCAGCTATGTCTCCAGAAAAGAAGCCAAGAAATGGAGAAAGGAAGCAAGAGCCCAGCCCAAGAAAGCAAGAGTGCACAGTGCCCTGGAAACTAATCTGTAAAGACAAAGAGAGGCCTATTTTTTTCTTCTGCACTATCTGAATTTTTCTTGAATCAGGCTTTATTCCCTGTGAATTTTCATCTGATAACATCTGTTCACCACAGAAAGGGCACAGAGCACTGCAAACACCAGCAGCAGCACTGCATGGCAACCCACGCAGCAGGAGCAGGGACACAGCACTCATGATCCTGTCTATAAACCAGCTGTATTTCAGGACCAGGCTGAGACCTTCACAGGGTACAGGACACCCTTCAGCCACCTGAGCTTTCCTGTGCCACTGGGGACAGGTGGAGCTGAGCTCAGTCCCCTGATGATGCATTGCAGGCACTGGTGCTGCTCCTCTCCTTCTGTACCAGGGAGAGCAGCACCTCTGATTTCAGGGCACTTTGCCCAAACGTTTTGTTTATCATGCTACTGCAGTTACTATTGTTCCTAAATTGTTTTTCTTATTAAATTGCAGAGGTTTTGAGTCAAAATAAACTTTCCTTTGCAAGTGCATTTGCTAGCAATTGGCTGGCAGCAGAGGGGAGAGTGAAGGCACAGGGGAGGGAAAGCAGAGGAGAATTACACGGTTTCAGATTCCTGTAAACAGAGAAACATTTTTCCAGTCATCAGCCTGCATCCAGTGGAAATAGAGCTTCAGTTTCCTCCTGCTAACACCGAGGATCTGGTGGCACTGCTGCTGACATGCCCCCATTTTCTCTCCTGCAGTTGCTGGATGCAGCTCAGCCCAGCATGCCAGCATGCATTGCTGCTGTTTCCCTCTCCTCGTGCCTCCCTGCTGCCCTGCCTGCAGCCCAGCAGCAGATGCCTGCACCTTGGGAGGCCCCACAGCAAGCCCACTTCCCTCTGCTCCTGCTGCCCAACTCCACAGGCATGGGAGCAACTCAGAAGTGGGTTTAAGGATTGCAGCTGAACAGACATAAAGGGCATCCCCAAAGCCTCCCCCCCGCAGCTCCCATGATGCCAGCATCTCCTTGCTCAGCCCACAACTGGTGTTTCTTGGATTAGCTGTGCGTGGCATCCTCATGTTCTATGTAAATACAGCACCTAGTGCACACGCAGCCCCGCTGCACTAATGGTATATTAGTAATCTGCACAGTGCAAACACAGGGAGTTGCACCTCAGCCACTGTCACCAAAGATTTACACACATTTTTCAATCAGTTAATGTCAATATTTTGCAGTGTGGTATGCAAACACTACTCATTTCAGAGGAATATCCTCTGCCCTCGATCCTCTGACCACTGATCCTCAGCGGTTTCCCACCAAGCCATAAGACAACACCATTCAGTTCTGCCTGTGAAAGCTGATCAACAGGTGAGAGTTTTCCAAATACACCATTGAATGCTTCCCTGGAAGAAGCAGAGTGTGAAAAATGTTAGAAATGATGAGAAGAGCAAAAACAACATGTTGACACTCAAACATGTGCAATAATAATATTAATTTATATCCTTTGCATATTGCTACTGCCAGGTTTTAGTATCTATGCATGTACCATTTATAAGTACTGTTCATACACAAAGGGCAAAGACTTACAGCTCTGCATCTGCTGACAGTGCCAGCTGACACATTTAGCAGGAAGCAGCCTGGTGGTTAAAGCTGCTGCCTGGGCACAGGTGGAGGTTGGGTTGCTCTTGGCTGGACTGCAGCCCTGCTGCGTCACCTCGGTGAGATCACCTCAGCCACAAAGCTGCCAGGACAGCATGTTCAGAGTCACCCCATGGTCATCAAAAGACCAATAGAAGTGACCTTGCATCTCTGCGTGTCTAAATACGTGTTCAGGTACAGCACAAAGGGTTGGCTAGAACAGATCTGCTCAGATATTCAAGTTACCTCCCAGAAGCTTTTGCTGGTGGGGCGCTACGCAGGCTGTGACAAGATCACCCTGCTGTCACACAGCTCTGGACGTGCTTAGGGCAAGCAGCAGTCTCACCAGAAGTATCCCTGATGCACCTGTCAAAGATTACAATTATGATTGTAATTGATACAAATCATGACTGTTTGATGGCTGATGCTAAATGAGTTTGGCTCCCATCCAGTTTCCATTGGGCAGGCATCTCCATCTCAGAACACAGCAACATTTGGTGTTTGTCCATATCGTCATCTTGGCTGGCACTGCTACCCAAGGCTGCTTATGGGACGTGTCAGGAGAACAGGCTCGCTCCTACAACCCGAATTATGCATGTAAGCAGGGCAGCATAGAGGAGCCTTTTGTTGTTAATTGCATTTAACTTCCCTCTTGGAGACAGATGGAAGGGTTTGTGTGACAGCATCTCTCACCAACGCCAAACTCCTCATGTTCTATTTGACAATTCCGAAACCGACCTCATCCTAACATGAGAAGTTTGCTCACAAAGACTACACTACAAGCTCTCCCAGAATGCTTAGATTAGCACAGTGTGATTCAGGAACTTCCTTTGTTACCAGCCCTCTGCCCCCGTCAGCACATTCACTTGATATTGTTTTAAGCTTCATCCTTGCATGAGGACCAAGCCGAACAAAACAAATCTGATAGCAATGCATAGGCAGCCCCGTGTTCCCAGTGTGCTTCTAAGAGCCATGGCAACGCAGCTTTCAAAAAACTGCCTCCCTCCCACCCATCCCATTGCTGCTCTTGGGCCAAACAGGGGGCAGTGATTCCCCTGTGCCCCAGGAGATAGGGATGAGGGCATGGGGCTGTGAGTGCAGGCAGGGTACTTCATGCTGTGTGCACCAGCAGCAGGGAGAAGGAAAAAGCAAATGTGGGTGTGCACACATACATGGGTAGCACTGTTTGGGAGGAGAAATAGGGGAACTCATCTCTTCAGAGAATCAGATGTGGGGGTCCTGGCACTATGCCTGTCTTGACTGCAAAATGTAGAGGTAGGGAGGGAGTCTGGCTGGCTGCAAACACAGGGTTTGCTGTAAGATGTCTGTGCAGTTTCACCGAAGAGCCTCTCCTGCCTATAACCTTGAGTGCCACATATCTCTCCATGAAGGCAGGGGCTTCAGCTCCCACAGATCCCCAGTCACCTGAATGACAAGGGTGCACCCATGATGCTGGGCAGGATAGCTCCTAAGGGCACTCCAGCATAAAGCCATACTCCAACCTGCTCAAACATTTTTTTTCTGCACAGCTCCCAGCTTCAACTCCTTATCCTGGAACACGTCAGCACCCAGCCAGCAGGAGGGAAATGCCAAATTTGTAGCAGATTGGAGTTTATTTTTAAGCAGTGTCAAAATAAAAACAAACAAAGCAACCTTCCCAACACACACACACAGAAGAATGAAACCAGCTCATAGAAACAATAAGCCCAGCACAACACCAAGACCTGGGGGCTCCCAGTGCTGGTCGCAACCCCTACGTGCTGCCTTCCCTGCTTATCAGTTGGCACAGGGGCTGTTGGGGCCCTCAGCACCAGGACACAGCCCTGCAGGCTGCCATGCAGCACCTGGTGCACACCAAGCTCCATTCCTTCTCTGTTCTGCAAGCACCCCATTTACTCACTGTTTTAAAATGGGATTACAGCTTGTATGAGACCATACTCTGCCCTCACTGAGGATGTGATGTAAAAAAAACAAAAAAAAACAAACAAACACCTCCCTTATTATGAGTCTAAGCCATTGCAAAGCCCTTAATAAATTATCTGGCCCACTCCTTTATGTTTTCTCTTCCTGGGTCTTCCATTTTCCTTGGGAAACCCAAGGTGGGGAAGCAGTCCTAGGCGGTACTGCTAAAGAGGACAAAGCTGTCCCTAAATTCTGGGGTGCTCATCCAAACGAGGAGGATTTTTCCCCTCAAACAAACAACCCAGATATCTGCCAAGATGAACTTCATCTGTGTGAATCTGCTACAGTCAGTGGTAACTGCAATGGCACAAAGTCAGACGTGCTGAACACCCAGAGGGATGGCAGGTGAGGATGGGGCAGAATGCCCCTTCACACAGCCAGAGCTGCCCTCACTGTGCTGGGGACAGGAAGGAGCAGCTGGGCAACCCAGCCAAAACCAGCTTAGCAGCGAACATTTGCAGTATGTAAAGAGAAATACATGTGCCTGGACACAGCAGGGCAGAGGGTGTAGGCTGTCCCACACCCAGCTGCCTCCTCCTCCTCCAGTCCATGGGAAGCCCTCAGGGAGTACTTACAGCTGGCAGGTTTCAGCCCAGGACCCTGCCCTAGCTCAGCTGCATACCCACCACACAGCCCTCATGTCATACTGGCATCCCCACAGCCCTTCCCCTTGGGTCACCCCATGGGTACAGGAGCACTGAGCAACATGGGTACATTTCTATGGGCCCACAGGTATTTGCAGCAGCAAACTCACAATGCAGACAGAACATGAATTACCTCCTCATTAAGCTCCAGCCTTGTGCTACTGAGGCACATAAAGAGCCTCCAACGTCACATCTCAGCCATGTACAAAGCTGTCTCCATGCTGCGTAAATCATGCATAGCCACATCATCTGTTGGAGATGCACAAAGCCACAATCACTAATCGTGCTGAGGAGCACAGCATTACCTACGGGATGCAGCTGCAGTTAGCAACCTACATGTAGTATGGTGTATGCCTCTAGATTTGAATGTTAGAGCTCTGATTCTTGCCTCCTTCAGTACATGGCAGCTTATACATCTAGAAGAGGGTGCTGGGACTCTGCATTCAATTAACAGTGACAACTTCTGCTTTATCACTCTGGAAAGAAACCACAGCACCGAATGAGCCCATGTGAGAGCCCAGATGAGTAAGCCCCAGATGTCTTATTACACACAGGCTTTTCATAGCCTATTTCCAACTTGGAAAGTGACTTACAAAACTAAAATTACCCCTTATCTACTGATACTACACAACATCCACTAGCCAGGCACAGGATTGCTGGGACAAAACCAGAGCTTACAGTTCGGGCACTCCAAAGGTATTTTGAAACAAAGTTCACACAGAAGCCCACGTAAGCATACAGGACAGAAGCTGTACGTGCCCCTCCTGTGCTGCTGCACAGGAACCACATGATGAGCATGCAAACAATACTAGCAATGTATCTAGCAAAAGCCAAGGTCCAGTTTGAAACCTATACATTTATTTATGGTAGCAAGACTCTGTGTAGACTTCTGTTCTCCCACATCTACTGGCTCCATCTTTAAACAGCATGGAAAGAACACATCTCCAGTTGTGCTGCTCCCCCTCACAGCATTACTTGCTTTAGGGTCTGTCCTTGGCATCATTCACACTCTGCTGATACCAGTTTTTAGGCTGTAGGTAATGCTTATGCTGCACTATAGCAAACTGAGCATAATGCACTGGAGTCCTCTGCTCTCTCTTGAACTTGCATTCACCTGGAAAGTTCATTGCAAAGGCAAACAATACAAAGAAGAGACTGCTCCCAGATTCAACACCAAAAAGCTCAAAATGATGGGGAAAGAAAATTAAGTTCATGTAAACAAGAGGTGGCCAGGACTGGGGTGCCAGGCAGAAAGGTCTCCCAGTCAATCCCTGTTCAAATGGAAGCCAATCCAAGGAGCTGCACTGATAGATACAAACATCTCGACCATCAGCTACCCCCCATCAGACATAAGGAATGATTCAAACTCAAACACAGAGCTCTCACAATCCCTTTCATGCGGCACAGCTTGGCTTTCCCAGCTCCACACGGTTATTTTCTCCCCATCCTCCTACTCAAAGCACAAACTAAGAATACAAAGGTCGTCCTCTTCCAAAACCATAGGCAGAGCTATACATCTCTGACATCTGCTTGCTGCTCCACGTTCACTCTCATTACAGTAGCACATAAATCTCTAGAGAATTACAGGGGAAATCAGGTGCTCATTGTCCTCAGACATTTCCCAGAGTGCTCAATGAAGGGACAGCACATCTCTGGTACCAATATATTGCCTGGGAACTTTGAAAGCAGTATAAATAAATGAGTCTAGCGCATATTACCAGGAACAGAATGGCAGAATGCATTTCATATGGATGAAGTTGAAAAATCTTCAGAGCTAATGGCTTCAAGTGGTTATGAAAGCTGACACAGCACCATAGATGTGACTTTCTTCTCTTCCTTCCTTGTGGAGACAGCATTGACTGACTGGGCTCTGGGTTTGCCCAGAGCTGGAGGTAGCACAGCACGTGGCTTGCTGTGCAGGCAGCCTGAGCACCTAACAAGCTCACCACTGGGTGTGCAATTTTAGTATGCTTAAAAATAGAAAACAAGCTTGAGAGCTATGTGATATGGGCAGTGACCCCTCAAAAATAAACTGCAGTCTTCTCCGTGGCCCATATCTGCCCAGAGAGTGGGCTATCAAAGGTACAGCCACAAAGTAGGGGGCTTTCATCATCTCCACACTCCCAAAACATAACAGAAGCCCAGGAAAATGAATGGGCTTTGAGATCTGCAAGCCCACAGCCATTCCCCAGGGTTAACCATGCTCAGCTGAGCACCATAAAGAGGGCTGAGGCAAATGCCAAGGTTGACCATAGCTCTGGGCAAGGCAAACACTTACTTGACAATCTTGGGCTCCTCCACCTCTGCCACATGGAGCGGGGACACTGACAACTCACACATGTTCAAAAAATGAAGACAAATTCCACCAAGCATCTCCAAGTTCTGCTCTGTCACTTTTCCCATGTTTTACATTCTGTGAGCATAAGCAAACAACAGAACATAAGGAAAGAAGGATTTTTTTTCCTCCTTCCATTCCCAAAATATTAAAGAGGACATTGAGAGAAAGGTCCTTCTTTCTCTGAGAAAGAAGCAGCTATCCTGAGAGCATGCACAGCTTCCTTGCACCAGCCCTATGCTAGGGCAGGTACACAGCTGTGTGCACACACAAGCCTAGCCTGACTCAATAAGAGATGACTAAGATCCCAAGTTACACACAGCCTGTGCCCTGAACATGGCACAGCTCCTGCAACGCCAGCCACGCAAAGCTCCCACTTCACTGGGATGCACTCCACAGCGTTTTGAGGATGGAGCGCAGCCATCCCTCAGCATGCCAACTTATTAGCCTTGCCCTACAGCTCCTTCTGAGGTCATGGGTGGTAGGACAGGCTGGCTAGTGACCTGCCTTCAAGGCTGAGAAAATGAGATCCATTAGAATATACAAGAAGCTGAGACCAAAGCAACCCTATCTTTCTGTCTGAGCATCTAAATACCACTGATCTGATTAGGGCACATTGCCCCAACATGTCTACAGGGAAAGAGTAGAAGCTTTCTTCTTCCCATGCATTCCCACATACTCACTGCAATGAGTAGACAAATAGGTTGGTATGAATAGCAGCCCCCTCATTTCCCCTGTCTGGATGGTTTGAGTCAAGTGCTCACAAGAAGGAGAACTACCATGACAAGATGTCCTGATTCACTGCAAAGAACACACAGCAAAACAGCATCCTCCCTTCAAAGCCATTACCCAGTAAGTATTTGCATAGAGGAGGAGAAGCACCTTGAATGAGTATATTCAAAAGGGTGCCACTACATCACTGAGTTGTATTAACTTACACAAAAGCACATTTTGGGTGAGCTCAGCATGTTCTTAGCAGCATAACAGGTAAGGTAAAAATGCAGCACTTTGAAGGAGGGATTGATAATGCACAGCAATAACAGTAGAATAGCAAATTCCTAGGCTAGAGCAAGTAAGAAGAAGCCCAAATGCAGAAACTAGGAACACACACACACACAAAAAAAAAAAAAAAAAAAAAAGTTGCTTACCTTCAGAAGGCCTCAGGTAAACAAGATTCCCCAGCAAAACACCCTTACTGCTCCCCTGCCAACACTTAAATGAGGTCTGGGAAGGGGTGGATCCTGGCTCCATCCCTTCTGGTCACTCAGGTATACTGCATGCACCTGAGCTCCCCAGCATTGGCCCTGCCTTCCCACCAGGTGCTCAATCACTGCTTCAGGCCATGACTGAGCATTTCCGCTACAATCAGGCTGGAGATCAGCCAGCCTGTGCTCTCCTGTGGTTCTGAAATATGGCCCTGCAGTGTCACTGTGTGATGGAGAAGAAGGCCCATGCTGGAGCGTGGGCTGGCTATCAGCTCGCAAGCAGTGAAACTGAACAATGTTACACCTTTACAAATAGCAGCATGCTCTCTTAAACCAGGGCCAGGGGTAGAAGAGGAGCTGGACAATCTCAATTGAGCAGAAAGCACTGAGGCTGTTCTTGTTGGGCCCTGTACCCCAGCCTGGCGAGGAGCAGGCTCCCTCCCTCATCAGCTCCCACCTAGAGAAGGAATTTCAGTAGCAACCATCACCATGGCATCACTGTGCCACTTCTGTTCAGCAATCCTGCCAGTCCTCGTGGGTTTGCTGAAATGCTTATGACATTTTAGGTGTGGTGAAGGGGCAGGTGGGTGGGAGGGATGCTTCTCAGAGCACCAGCTGCTGCATCAAGGGGAGGAAAATGCAGAACTTCATCTTTTTCTTATAACAAGTGTACAGCCCTGCTGGGTGCTGAGTACAACTTGACGCTTCATATGCCCAGAGAGCCCCTGTTTGAGAGAGGGGAGGGGGTTCTCACTCTTGTCCCCTGATTTGGGGAGGTTGAGGGGCTGAGTCACAAGACTTGTGTCCTGCCTCAGGCTGTAGTGAGGCAGTTTCAGTTCCTGCCCCAACTGTCGCAATGTCTGCACTGCATACAGCAAGAGAAAACATTTGTAATGCAATTTTCATGTCCATTTTCTGCTACAGTCAGCCCAAGGTTGGCTCCCTCAATGCTCCTCCTGGGCTTCCTCTGTTCTTTGCATTTTTCCCACTGCCCTGCACCCAGCGATGACAAACTGAGAAGCATTTCCCAAGGGTGAGAAATCCTCACCAGAATCACCTGTCATTAGTCCTGTCTGACAAAACCATGTCAGAGCTTTGGGGACTTTCTCTATTTTTAATTGAGCCAATCTCTCACTGGCACTTCCCCCTCCTGGCTCCTCATACTTGTGATGACAGCAAATAGTGGAGAGGAAGGAATGTTGGGATGGAGAAAAACTGCTGCTTCCACCTGAGCTGCAAGGATTGCTCTATAATGGATGCACACTGGGCATTGCTGCCGCTGGAGCACAGGACTCTTGTTCTCTTTGTTCTTCCCATGCAATCAGCATTTGTCATTTAGTGTCTTCTTATCGTGGCCTTGCAGTATCACATCTTGGCTTGCTATTTAGTCTTCCAGAGGCATGAAAGAGCAGCTTCTCCTTGAATTTATCAGCTTAAATGGGGGACACTGCTTGGTGCCATGCCAGCGAGCTCCGGAAGATGTCTTTTATGTCTCGACCAAGTCAGCAAGTCTATCTCTTTATAGATATGATAATGCAAAAGGCTCCTCTTGGATAAAATCTGGAGGAGAAGAGGTGCCACCTGCCTGGCTGGGGAAGGGATTCGCTCTCTGGAGCCCGGTGAGAGCCGGGCACAACGCACAGCTCTGCTCAGCAGAAGGGAGGCAGCCGCACTGCCAGCAGCAGCCTGGGAGCAGAGAGCCACTGAGCACAAAATTAACACACTGGCTCATCAGGAAATGTTAATGCAGGCAAGAGGGGGAATTGCTTCATATGGGCAGGCAATCTGTGCAGAACAGATAAGCTTGATCAAAACCTGGTGCAAATCTGCGCACTTCTCTCCAAAATCTGCCCTCTACCCTCAGCTTGAGATTCGGAATAGAAAAAACAAAGCCCCGAATAAGGTGTTAAATACTCATGGCAAAGAAACAGCAAAACATTTTGCTGAAATGAAGCACAATGAAGACATCAAACAAAGCTTTTGTAGACACAACCAAGCAATAGCCATGCAGATCTCTGGCCCAGGAGGGGAACCACACAGCTTGGAAAAAAAGGTTGTGGTTTGGATCTCCATGTTGACACACAGTTAAGGATCTGAAGGTGTGCACCTTATTGCACACCTTTTTTTTGTCATTACATCCCCCAGCAACCCTTTCCAAAGCAGGACCAGTTGGGTGCATGGACTTTGTCATGCTTTCCCTCCCTGCTTTGTCTGATTGCACCAGATCGTTCCCTCCTCTGAAAAAAGCTAAACCATCTCCTCCATCCGTGGCACCACAGTGAGGACCACAGTGCCTTGGCAGAGGAACTGTGGGCTGCCTGTGACAGGACTACCACAGGGCCACCAGGGCTGAAGCAGCAGAACTTGCCCGATGCTGATGTCCTTTCCAGGCTGCAGAGGCAAAGGTGGCTCTGCCTGTTTAGTGGCACGACAATCATCGGGGTTAAACTGTTTCCTAAAAAATCCAGAAAAGTCCTCATTTTTCTGAGCTGTACATCTACCCCAAAGCATTAAATGGTTTAAAACAATTCAGTTTTTAAAGAAATACAAATTCCTTATAAGGAGCTCCTTCTTTTCAGAACAATCCTAAAACCAAGTATAAATTCCTAATGAACTCTTTTCCACTACAAATCCCATCTGCCTTTCATCTGCTATCCTCTCCCAAAATTTGGTGCTTATTTTCCCCAACCTCTCCCTCCTCCTCCATCTTTCCCCACTACTGCCATGTGCTTTTCAAAGTGGAGACCTAGAGCCCACTTCATGCAGGCACCACATCCTTTTCTTGTCCTTCACACGTGGTCAGCATTGCATAGGAGCCACTTCCCCCTTTGCAGTGATATTTTCACTTCCTTTGGAGATGACATCCATCCACCAACCAGGGACAGACTGGGGGACCCTGGACCTGAGGTGGGTGGGATGCAGCCATCTGGGGGAATGGATGCCCATCACTGGAAGTGTTCAAGGCCAGGTGGGATGGGACCCCATGCAGCCTGATCTGGTGGGGAGCAACCAGCCCATGGCAGGGGTTGGAGCCTGATGATCTTTAAGGTCCCTTCCAACCTATGCCATTCTTTGATTCTGTGAATGGAGGTGGACACTGCTTTGCTCCTCAGCTCAGGATTGCTTCCGAACCCAGCCATCCAGTACACTACAGGAGGCAGAAAAGTAAGGTCATGGTGGTAAATGATGGCAGTTGCACTGGAAAACAAGTGGCACCAGCAGAGCTGCCTGCTTCATGGTTCCTGGCCATCACAACTTGCTGTTGGCCCTGCCACTGCCTCCTAGAAATGTGTCACAGGGCTTGGCACTGCTTTATGAATCACTTAGTGAAGGAAGAGAGAAAGAGGGACGAGGATCTAGTGAGGTGTTACAGCAGCCAGAGAAGCCAACACCACCTCCAGCATAAGCAGATGCTGGATTGAATCTCCTGGCACCTCCAATTCCAGTGGGGAAGAACAGGAGGTCCAGCTCTATCCTATGCCTTACAGTTAGAGGCTCTGATCTTGGCATCCCAGCTGAGCGACTGCTTTGTACCCTGCTCAAAAACTGCCTGGATGGGGCCACAGGCCAGAAGAACATTAAAAAGTAATTGAAAGGCCTGGGGGATAAGAGGAAGGAGAGGACAAGCTCAAAGAAACCAAGCAAGAAACCTGAGGCATGGCAGTGTTTGTCTGAGAAGACAATTAAATAAAGTGGCTTTGAAGAAAATGAAGAAACTGTCTCAGAAAGGATCCTGTGAGGGCAGCAATAGCAGGGATGGTGAATAGCAGGCTGTGGGGCAGAGCTGCCAGGAGAGAAAGTCTACATATCTACTGCAGCACTGCTGCCCCAGCCCAGGCTACAGAAATCACCACAAGAAAAGATTGAACTGATACGTTACCAGTGCAAAAGTAGCCCTAAAATATTAAGAGAACATCACACCTTACACAGGGCTTATTAAACAAATGCTCCTTTCTCATCCAGAGAGTATTCAAAATTGCACAGATGGTTAAAGCATATCTGTAGTAGTGGTAGTGGTTTAGAAAGCTCTCTGGGGGACAAGAAAATTTTGGACTTTTTTATTATTATTAACGTCAACAGGCAGGATTTTAAGGTGTAGTGAGCTTATTTCTGCTGTAGCTGCTGCAGAGAAAGCGCTGACCCCCCAGCCAAAGCCAGATGGTGAGCTGTGCCCAAACCCTTTGGGGAGAGACCTCGGAAAGAGGCACGAAGTATAACCAAGGGTTGCACCTATGGGGCAGCTCACAGAAACAAAAGCAGGTTGGGTACAACAGCGGCAGCACAAACCCAAACAGCTCTGCAAGGGGCAGAGCAGCCTCACACCAGCCTATGGGACAAAGGATGCTGCGCAGTAAGGAAACCGCGTGCATTCAGTGGCACAGCTGGTTTAGGGCTAGTTTGATCAAACCCCTGCAAACACACCAGTATAAGGTTCAGGCGGATGAATGGTTACACGGTTTGACAGAGCTGATAATCCTTTGCTGTGCAGTTGCAGAAGGTGTAACATTTTCTGGAGATGGCAAAGAGGGACCTCGATCCACCATATGGTCTCTGTCCGCCCCGCGCCGCACTGAGGCTCGTGCTCTCATGTGACACACCATTAGCGAGTCACATGCAGCAGAAAGCTATTTTATGGCCAGATCCTGCTCTTAGAAGCTATGATGACTAAACTGGCTAATCAAATCAGCATAAATTTGCAAACACCGTTTTAGCAGCTGTGACCGTAAATATCATCAGCAGAATGTGAATAATCCCGAGCGCACGATGGGTTGAGTAATGGGTTCCCAATGGGCGTTGAAACCATCAGTCCGCTGCCTGGCAACTCAGAGGAGGGGGCGAGGGGGGGGAGGGGGTGATTATGATGAGCCTGAAACAGCAGATGCAGTTATCACGACAAAGCAGTGAGAGCACACGCACCAGAAAAAGAGAAAAAAAATCATTTACTGAGACAAATAATCACAGTGGATGACCTGTTCTGGCCCTGAAGTCTCCCAAACGTGGGCACATGTGCATGCTCCACATGGAGGGATGTTGGGGTGTTTTAGCATTCCCAAAGTGACTCATTCGGCATTTTCCAGGGACCTGCAATAGACTCCCCATGCACACATACCATTTTGTCAACAAGGCGTAAAAATAATCAGCTGAGGTGAAATTCACTGAGAACACAGACACCAAGGCTAAATTTGTTTTTAATTTGTGCCAGCTTCTACTAATGGGAGCCTGGTTGCAGGGCTCCCAGCACTAACAAGAGGAGAAAGAAAAGAAATCTGCTCAAATGAACAGCACACAGCAGCCTCAACCTCCCCTCTGGTGAGGACTTGTCGTGCATGTGGTCCCAGAACAGATGGAGCAGGCTGGAGGGGCATGGCCAGAGTGGAAGGACTGCCCCTCCGACCCCTGCCAGGGGCCCAGGGGAGGGTAAGGCTGCAAACACGGACAGCTTCTCCCCCAGCAAAGCTCTTCAGGGAGGGAAGTGGCTTTTGTGGCTCAGAAAAACTAATATCTCTCTCTGCACCTGCAGATGTGAACCTGGATCTGCTATCGTTTGCAGAAAACATGGGACAAAATCAACTGTGATGTCTCGGTCCTGAAAGCTTTTGGTAAACTGCTAAAAATGCTTGGCCATTACGGAAGAGATTGCGGTGGTGGGGATATCCCACAGCACTTTAAAGCAAGATCCCTTAATCAGAGTCTGGAGGACAGGAGAAACGTGTTGCATCTTGCATTGTATTGCACACAAGTGACCAGGAAACAAAAGGACAAGTGACAGAGCATCTTGACATGCTAATGGAGAACACCAGAGGGTATCTGCTACAACTTTATATTTTGGACTGGGTTGGCTTGGCTTGGTTTTTCCCTCACTTGTGTAGCATTTTAAACAACCTCCTTTCTCCTAAAGGGAAGCTTCTTCCAGAAATGTCCATCCACGAAAGCTATCTCAGCTGCTGGCTATCCACTGACCTGAAACACTTTTACAAGACAGCTACATGCTGCTGACACCAGATGGGAATAGGAAGACTGAGGGAAGAGAGATGCATCTCCTGGTGCACAGAAGGGATGCAGAAAGTCAGAACTGAGGAACAGCTGGGCTCGAGCTGCAAAAGCTGCATCAGTATTTCCCCAGAACAGAAGCATCATTTGAACAAATTAGACCCAGACAAGCCCAATCCAAAAACACATACCAAGATCTCGATCCATTCAGCACGTCTATTCCCATCCAGACCCGTCCCTCATAATGAGTTTCTCCTTCAAAACACGCCCACACTGAAACTCCAGTTACTAAAGCCAGGCTAGAGAATTAGTGGCAGAACCCTACAGGCTCTGGTCCATGGCTGAAAGCCCTTTTTTCCAGGTCCAGAAGATTCCAGCTCCCTCCCTTCAGCATGCTTCAGTGCAGCGTCAGCCTCTGCATGCACTGCGACCGGGCCAGGGCCAGGAGGTGCCAGCTACTGTGAGTGATTGTTCTTGTGCTATTCCTGGTTCCATCTGAAACACAACGTCCCGGACATTTTGGAAGAACATCTGTTCCCATCTAAGCCTCCCAGACCCACAAGCGCTGGATAATTCAATGAAGAAGCAGGGAAACATCTCAATTTGTAGATGCAGAGCTTTTGGCAGCGTTTGCTGCTCTTTGCTATGCACACAGAAACTCTGTCCTTTGTGACCCTCTGCACACAGCAAGCTCACTGCAAGGAAAGGAGAAAAAAAAACGCCTTTCCCTGTTCCCTCCTGAAAGACATAAAAATGAAGGATGTGCTCATCGATACTGAGAATGCTTAGGCAAATTTTAATTAATTAATGTGTTTACCATGTGGGGGGCCACTGTTCTTATTTCTGATGCAATAGCACACCCAGGTCTTCCACCCAGCAGCTGTCCCAGGGCCACATGACAGGATCCTGCCCAGACCCCAGCTGTGGGTTCCTGAGATAACAAAACCTCTCTTTGGCTCCCTTGGTGCCTTCAGGCAGGGCATGACTAGGAACGAGCCCACCCGCAGCAAGCAGCGCATCCTGAGGACGAGCCCTGCTGCAGCACCATGTGATACCTTCCCCTTTCTGGGAGGCTTGGCAGGCAGGCACCCTACAGCATGCTGGGCATCACCTGCCCCGTTTTTCCTGGGATTGCAGCTGCGTGGGCTCTGGATATTGCGACATTGCTGCAGGGATATGGAGCTGAGAGCTGAAAGACAGAACAAAGAAAGCACGAGAAAATCTATTGTTATTTCTATACAGCATGGAAGCACTGAAAAGAAAGAAAAAAAAAAGTAAATGGTATCTCAATCATAATTACTCCTCAGTTATTTGCCACTGTAAAGCCAACATCATAATCAGCCCCATTCAGGCAGCTTGGGGAACAAGCAGTGCAAAGCCAGGTCCATGTGCTGTGCTGCATAGCCTTTGGGGCTCTGTCTGAAGGCACCGTTTGCAGCCAGCACTCAGAGATAAACCTCAATCAGATTTATTGTTTACCACAAAATGCTGCAAAGCCTCTGAGCTCGGGAGCAGCAGACTGGGAGGAGATGGGCAGAGTGTAGGGTGGGCAGCAAGATGTTTCCAGCCAGCTCATGTCAGGACCAAGGAAAAAGATCTGTGGATTACAGACCCCGGTTTCACACCTTGAACCTCCTGTGAGGCACAACTGCTGGTGGAGGCGTGAGGCTCCTCTGCTCCCTCTGCCCATCGCTGGTCATGGAGAGCACATAAACGACAGGGATTTGTCCAGGATAAATCCCATTGCCAGAATGAGGATGTGAAGTGCTCCTGCACATCCCAATTAGAGAGGAGTGCAGGCAGCAAAGTTATGTTTCACACTCCATTTTTTCTTTTTCAGCAGCAGGAAAAAGGATTTCCTGCTGCCCATTAAATCATCAATTTTTCCCACATGGCTGCTTCAAGCACAGCTTTATTATCCCTGGCGCTGACTTGTGGGAGCACTTGTATTTTCTAGAAGAGATGACAAGAATTTGAGGTTCTGTGATTTTTTTCTGTCTCCCACCTTGGATTCGTTTCTTGTTTTCTTTCCTGAGAGGAGCACCAGTGACATTTCAAGCAGCACATTTGCTGTATGCTCACTCAGAAGAAATTAAGGTCTTGTCTATGCACTTTCCCTTAGAAAACCATTCCCAAGCTTGTGACATTAAAAAAAAAATCCACTTATGAAAACATAAAGATTATTTCACAGCAATTCTATGCAAAATAAAATTTACCATTAAGCACAAGAAGTTAGAATCAGAGATCCCACCTCTGATTGTTAGGACCTGGGGAAATGGTTTCAAAATAAAAGAGGGAGGATTTAGACTGGATATAAGGAAGAGGTTTTTTACAATAAGGGAGGTGAGGAGTGGCACAGGTTGGATTCCCAGAGGGGTGGTGGTGCCCCATCTCTGCAGACACCTGAGGTCAGACTGGAGGGGCTCTGAGCACTGATGGAGCTGTGGTGTCCCTGTTTGTTGCAGGGAATTGGACCAGATGGCCTTTAAGGGTCCCTTCCAACTCAAACGATTCTGTGACTCTATGATTATATTCATTCCCCCAACAGAAGATCTGTCCAAGTTAGAGCTGTCAAGTACACCACTAAACCAAGTTGTATCACTGATGTAACACTTTAACACATCAGTAAGGGATCACATGTTTATGTTAATCCTCAAATATGCCGACAGGTTCTCAAAAAGGGATGTAACTGCACAAGTGCAAGCACTGGGGACAGTTCCAATGACCTCAGAGCACAGCAAAGGGATGCTGATGTCACCTAGCCAGTTCTGCTCCTGCACTGCTGCTGGGGTCTGGGCTCATAGGACTGGTTACAGCAGCTGTGCTTTGCTCAGGTTGGAACCAGCAGGAGAAAATCCCAGTCTGAACACACACATGCCTCCATCCTGAGCACAGCCACATGCAGCTCAGCCCAGGAATGAGAACTATGCGACCAGAGGTTTGCTCTGGTTATTGTTTGGGGTTTGGGCTGTAGCAGAGAGAAGGAATGAAAAAACATGGGAGGAGAGCAAGAGAGAGGCAGAACACCAGTCCTGGCTGTGGGAGCTCCAGCCCGGGGTGACCATAGAGTATAGGCAACAGCTGGGCCCAGGTAACAGCAGCCCTATTTCCAGCAGTACTCAGCAGTGCTGAGCACAGGACAGCTCTTTGAGGCACAACATTCACATGTGGCATCAATTGGCATGGGCACCCATTTATTCTGCATGCTCACTGCACAACAGAATGGACACGGCCATGTCTAAATGGGAACTGCATCAAAAAGGGCAAACTCCAATGTAAATTCTTCCTTGAAGGACACACCCATGAAGATCCCAAATTTTCAGCACACCATTTTGATTTAAAAGATGCTGTTGCATCATGCTGTGTGCTGTAAGAGATGTTAGTTTTCCTTTCCCTCTTGCCCAGAAATTGACATTACACTTTTCAAACCGAATTACAACCTGTAGCACAACTCTTCCCAGACTTCCTGGGAATGCTGTAGGGCAACCACTGGAGACCACAGGCATCGTCCACCTTGACTGCATGGCTTCACACATGCTGTGCCAGAAGTTGGAGGCACGGGTTGCATTGCTGCTGACCACTTGCCTGTCCGGTGTTGCCACCAAGCAACCAGAGAGGAAAAGGTGGCCCACTGCTCCTTGTCCACTCTGATGGCTCTTCTGTGCACACAGCAGAGACTCAGGTATTAGCGGTTTTGTGACTGAGCTGAGCCTAGCTCAAACTGACAGCAGAAGGTGCATTTTTGCTTTTTCCTCTCTCCTGTCCTTACCTGCATCCTTCTGCTGGCATGAGCATCAGCCAAGCCGAGGAAGCGATCCAGCTGGAAACTATTTGTTTGTCTTTTCCCTTTGTGCTGGGTTAGTGTTCAGAGGGATCAGATTCCTAATCTGGCAGATCACTCAAGTGCTGATTTTGGCACAAGGAAGAACACATGACCCAGCAGCATGGACTTAGAACAGCTTAAACCGAGCACAAATCTCCACCCTCAGAGAACACCCGCTACCCATCCTGTGACCATCCATGCAAAGATCCTCTCTCTACAGAAAGAGTTTTTTGCCATGGTACTGTTCTGCTCCCAGATGGAACAGCTGTGCTTTGGGCAGCCCCAGTCCATCTCTACCTGCTCTGCTCAGCTGTGCCCTTTGCCATCACACTGCTGTCCTTTCTCCTCGGCTCTGCAATAAGCTCAGGGCTCTCTCTCTCTTTCCTTCATTACATCCTTTAAACAGCACCATGCCACCTATCCACTTTCTGTCCTCATAGTCACCCATGCATTACCAGCAGCCACAGATATGTGAAATATGCACCTGCGTGCCCAGGGCAGATGCACACCAACAGACCCAAAATTTCAAGGAAATATTCTGGCTCCCCCAGGCTGAGGAGATGGGCTATATCGTTCCGAGTGATCACAACTAAGCACACAGTGTTTCTATGGCTACACTCTTCCCAGCTCCCTTGCTCATGAATTCAGCAGCGCACCGCTTTGTCTTGTCTGGCTGTCTGTCTGTCTGCATCTCCCTCACATGTGCACACACACAAATGATATATCCCTTCTTTTCTCCTCTCCAAACAACACCTCCGCTCTTCCTCCAACTCACAGCCTGAAAATTCAGACCCAGCAGAACAGGGAGCAGAGGCTTCCATCAGCACTGATTTCAAAACTCAGTGATCCTGCAGCCTCCAACCCTGTTTACAACAAAGGTGAACCTAAGAAGGTTTACACTATTTATATGACATGCAATCAAAGCAGTATGCAAACAGCACGCAGAACCCTCAGTCCCCACAGGCCCTTCCAAGAGGTTGGAGATTATTGATAATAAAGAAGAAAGCATCTCCCAGGGATGCTCTAACAAGGAACCTCGTGCACAGGGGTCAGCAGCACCTTGGCCTCAAGGTGACTCTTTTAGCAGTGTGAAATGGAGATATCAGTCGGATGTTGGGGAAATGCAAACGGCTGGGAGCAGCTTGTGTCAAGCTGAATAAATCCCCTGCTCTCCATTCTGAAACACAATGGCACATGAATGACTAAGCAATTCTGATAACAATTCAATAGACAAATGTCAGCTTGCTTTGATTAAACATTACTTCTGGAGCCGGCTCAGGGCAGCTAAAGTCACATCAGCATGTCTCTCTCACCCTTGTCCTCCCAGCAACTCAGCCAGGGCAGAGACATTCATTTCGCAACATCTATGCCTTTTTTTTTTCTTTTTCTTTTTTTTTTTTTCCCAAAGCAGTTGGAACTCCTGAGATGTCTGAACTAAGTCTAGATTTATGCAAGCACAGCTGGGGGAAAGAAAGGAAGAAAGAAAGGAAGAAAAGAAGAAAGGAAGAAAGAAAATAGCTCCTCTATTTTAAGACCTCAGTTCCACTACCATTTCTCTCTCCCTGCAGCAGAGATTTCCCTTTGCACAGTAATAACACAGTCCAGCTTAGAGATCTAGGCGAAACCTAGCCACGTAATTACTACATTTCCACAGATATTCTTGTACTGCAGTAACACTCCCTAGTGCAGGGGTAGTTTAAACAAAGAACTCAGTGTAGGGATGCAGTTAAAACATCAAGCACGTCTTTTTTATGGTGCAATACAGACCCATTTTTTAATTATGCCCAAATCCGCGTTGCAGGTTGGCCCTTTGGAAACGATAACTGGTCTTTTTATTTTCACGGAGAACAGTTAAGCGAGCAGTTTACCTTGCCAACCTCCGAATCAGTTTTGAATGATGAAAGGAATAACCTCACACACGCACGTGCTTTTCCCCTTGCCTTCAGTCAGTTGTGAAATAAGCTGCTCAGCGCTGCATCCATAATGGGGACTGCAGTGCAGATGGCAAAACATAGGCACAACTCATACTGTGGCTCCGCCAATCGAGGTGTACTGCATAAGCAGAGCAGCTGAAAAAAGCAAAACACACTGATAGCAAGGAGGGAAAGAGAGGCTGCTGCTCCTGGAACATTTTCACCTTCATCTTTCTATCTATAGAAGGTGCTGTCTGGGGTAGCAATTACATGGAACAACATCCAGAAGATCCTGAGTGCAGTGCTGTCTGCACTGCAGTGGGAATGAGGATTTCACCCCAGGATCATTTTGAATCTGTGTTCCAGTTACATTCTTTGCTTTGTTGATGAGAGAATGCAGAGGGAAAAGAAAGCAGGAATCTCACACCTCCACCCCACTGCCCTGTTGGTCACCAGGATGGAAAATGTCCACAGCCACCACCAGTCCTGGGGCCTCACTGCTGCATTCAGCCACAGTCTAGAACGTGAGTGACATATTCTGTCTCTAACTGCACTCTCAGCAAAGCCTCTTGGCTGCCTTCCCCTCTCCTGGGCAGCTTGAGGGGGCATCACAAGAGGGAACAGGACCACTGTACCCCTGGATACACACAGCCCACCTGTACAACCAGGTCCATGCTCCCTTGTTGGGCACTGTTTCTGTGGATGCAGTAACTGGCAGATGCTGTGTCCTGCAGGCAGAGGGCTCAGAAGAGACATCTCCACTGAGTACACACAAAAAATTCCCGGGGACAATGACTGCATGTTTGTGTTTTGCTGTATATATATACACAGACACACACAGCACATAACTACATGACAGAGCAGCCCTGCCTGCCCCTAGCTGCAAACTGGAATTCTCAGCTGCTCTTGGCAGCTCTCATTTGATCGCACAAAGACGCTTTGCAAAATCACCAGGTCGGCCCTTATAGCTTTGTTGTTTTCAATATTCTTTGAGAGTTTCCTCTGATGCCTGATTTGCTTTATTAGAGAAACCTACTCAAAGGGATTTGTGTGCATGCTCAGCCTGATTTGTGAACTACAACAGGAGGGGCAGCCAGTAAAATTAATGAGGTTCTGGGCAAATGATTGCTCATGCAGACCCACAGACATAAAGCATTAACTGACTGTCTAATTAACAAAGGCCACGTGCCCGATTAAGCATGCAAATGCTGCTGCTTATACACGCACATTGACAGACATTAGCATCTCAGTGAGGATACATTTGCAAGTGTGGAACTACACGAAGCACGCAGCCTGCTTCCACAAACTATTTTCAGTACGCAGAAAATCTATACATGAATTAATCTGCTGCCCATTTCTGTAACGAGCCCGAATTCTTTATGGAAAGCAGCACGGCAGTTCCATGCGCTCACGCAAGCACTGGTTTAAATCCCCCTTCTAGAAGGACAAAGAGGCCTTGGAAGTGAAGTTTTAGCTTACTTTCAGTCTTCTTGTCACTGTAAGTGAAGTGCTGCTTTCATGTCACCACGTTGTTGCAGAAGGTGATAAGAGGTCGGGGCACGTGGCCCTGTTCCTAACTGCTGTGTTCTTGTCGCAGCGCTCGCCCTCTGGGTCTGCAGCTCTGCCCTACTTTGCGGATGCAGCCTGCTGATTAAAGCTCGAGTGTTTTAATTCACTGTCATGAAATTTGGAGGAAAAAAAAGCAAAGGGGAAAAAAAGAAAAAAAAAAAAAAAGGGGAAAAAGGAAAAGGAAAGAAAGAAGGGGAAAATAGAGAAAAATGGAGAAAAGAGGAGGGAAAAAAAAGGAAAGAAAAAAAAGGAAAAAAGGATAGGGAGAAGGAGAAAAGAAAAATATCAAAACCAGTCATCAAATGAGAGCTAGAAACAGCAACATCTCTCTCAGCAGAGGTGGTTGCAGTATAGGATACCTGTTCTGTATCAGTTGAGTTAACCCAATTAGTCGTGCTGCCAGATCACATCACTTTGGGACATGGATATGATCACTCAGTGGGAGCAGCCAGGAAGGCAGAATCCTGGAAAGCCAGTAGCAATCCCTGCGTGCCAAGGGAGAAATGTTGGGCAGCAGCTGCAGCCCCATGCCTGCAGCTCAGCAGGGTCAGCCCATGGGCTGAAGCCAGGGCTCCCAGGAGTGCTGTCACAACCTGGGAGCACAGAAGAGCCATGAATGATCCTGCTGTACTTGAAACAGAACAACGCTGTGGGCTTCTCCTCACCTCTGAACCTTGAATGACCACTCCCTGTGCACCTCTGTCTGCAGCTGGAACTGCACAGAGCATACCCATGCCTTCCCTCTGCATCTGTGCATGGCTGCTGGGTTCACCAAGATGAAGCTCAGATTTCCCCAAATACTCATAGCTGGATTCCTCAGAGCAGTAAGGGAGGCCAGAGGTTGTTAGAGGAACTGGTTACGCCTGCAGTGTGCTTCTGTGCTGTTGGAAGGTCTCCAAAGACTCAGGTGCTGGTGCTACTTTCTGGCACATCCACTTTGAGCCTGCAGTTTCCTTTCCTTTCTACATTATTTACCATACAATACTGAGCTGTGTAAAGGACAGTTACAAGCTATTTTCCGAATCAACCTTCCCTTCTCTGCGCTCTGTTTCATGTAATAATCTCTATTTTGGGAGTAGTGTTTTGCAGCAGATGGCTGTTTGGTTTGTTTTCTCCAGCTGCTCCGTTATGGGCACACAGTTTGTTAATGTAAAGTTGCTGACGAGGACAAGGGGTTGGATTCCACGTCCTCCTCGCTCCACTGCCCTCCCTGGGGCACAGACACAGAGGCTCAGAGCAACAAGCACAGCGCTGCTCCTGATATCAGAGCTGCAGGCACTGGTTTGTTGGCACTGCTGGGAATGGCAGGTCACACCGATTTCATAGAGCAAGGTCCTGATAAAGGTTTGGATTCCCAAATTATTCTTATACTGTGCATCGTGGCAATCTAATGAAGGAAAAAAGGCATGGATTTTGTAATGAGATGTTAGAGAATGGGAAAAAAAAATCCAAATAAAGCATATATATATTGCTATATATATGTGTGTATATAACTGGAGAAACATTTTACATCAGAGACAGAGGTCCTCAGCCACCCAACACTCACGTGAGCTCATTTCTAACATAGCTGCCTGCTCTCACCCCGAGAGCATCAGGCTGGGAAGTGATTGCACGTCCACACCACATGTTCAAAGCTGGAGCACTCGCAGCTTCAGCAGTTTTTGGCAAAGTTCAGTGCAGTTCTCAGCTTTGAAGTGTAATTGCCTGACTGCAGCGGTGGCTCCAGTCTCCAAAGGCCAAAAGGAGAAAGAGAAAGGAAGGCAGCGGGAGGACAGTTGAGGGCAGCACATCTCAGATGCACGCTGCAATTATTTCTTTTTTGGTGGCCTATTTCTGGTTACTACAGGAGAACTGGACAGCTCAAATAAGAAAATAAACATAAAATGAAGGAACACATTAGAAAGCACACACACCCTGGCACCATGGCAAGAAAGAGCTGGGGGACCTGTGTAATCAGAGCTGTAATGATTCCATAATTTCACATGGAAACATAATTAGTTGAGCTACGTTCTTTGACAGCTAGAGATTTGCCAAATTAGGGTCAAGCAGGTTCATTTTTTTTAATTGCTCTCATTTCCCACCTCTGTGTCGTTTCCTGTCGCTTTATAGCCCTCTCCTGGGACAAAATTCATCCCCAGGGTAGCCCTGCTTCAAAAAAAAAAATAATAACCAACAATGTGAATTTGCTCCTTTGTACCTCAGAAGTTGGGAAACATGGCAGCAAACAGGTCTGTGCTGCATGACCCTGAAGGTCGAAGTGTGGTTGCTTGGTTGCTCCCTGCTTGCTACTCCACCACTGGTACATCAGGAGCCAGCCCCATCACAACACCAAGCAAATGTTTTCATAGGTATTACATTGTGATACTGTATGAGTTTGGGAAGGTTCTTGGTGAAGGGAAAAAAAAGATAGGAAGGATTGGAAGTGATTTTTTTCTTATAGATATTCTATGTCTTTCTTTGCACTCAGAATCCTTGCACTGATTGATTGGGATATCCGAGTAAAGCCCGGGGTACTTTGTGATCTGATGCGTAAGCGCAACAGGGGCAGTGGAGATTATATTGGTGCAGCACACAATGTTTTGGGTATAAATTATGTTACTATTTGCATAATCTATAAATATGCTAATTTTGTACGTGAATCTTTTGTCCTCCAAGACAGAAGAGTCCTTCAGAGAGCACAAGAAACACAGTTATGTATGGGGGATTGGATACAGGTAGCCAGACAACATGGCAGAGTGAAACTCATGGCAAGGTCACCAGGGTGGTACTCCAAGAAAGAATTAAATCTGCAGTGCCAACACTGTATATCATCATTCAGAAAACACCTTTAATTCAAAGAGCCACACAAAAGGGGGATTGGTGGCAATGAATGCCCAAAATGCCACTATTAGATGCCTTGGTTTGGAAGCTCCCCTGTATAATGTGGGCATCACACGAAAGATTTGTCTTAGAGGAACCCAGCAGAGCTGCACATGTACACACAAAGGCCAGAAAGTCAGAGGAAGTTTTATCATGCTCCTTCTACAAGCTGTTGCCTTTACAGGGCAGCACCCTCAAGCCATAATGACTGAGGATGCCCCAAATACCACTGTCATTAATTAAAGCTCCAAAGCAGAAAGAAAGAAAAAAAAAAATATTGGTACAGCTGCTTTCATCCAGGATGAAACTGAACTTCACCCCATGCTCATTCCATGTGCTTATGGGTATCCAGTATGTCCATTTCCTTAATCCGAACTAACAAGACCAGCTTGTAGATGCTGAGTCCTACCCAATCCCCTAGGAACCTGTAGGCATCTTTGCCAATGTGCAGACTGGAGGGAGGGCAGTAAGCGTTTCATGAAGAAAAGTGAGAAGTCACCCGCTGACATCTCATTTTAGAGGGCTACAAGACAAACTCCATTAAAATACAATCTGGGGTGCCAGGGGAAAAGGTGAAAAGCCATTCCATAGCCTGGCAGCAAGGATCCGACAGTTCCAAAAATAAATAAATAAATAAATCACGTTAAAGCATATGCAGCCACGGTGAGGACACCTGAAGTTTGCACATATGGCTGCTCCACTGGGATGAGCCCACCGGCTGCAGGCATGCAAATCAAAGCACTCACATCTCATTGCTGAGGCTGGGCGACATCCGTCAGGGCTGGGATGAGGGGCTGAGATTTCCCCGTGCTGCAACGGATGACAGTTTGGCAGCATCAGCAGTTGGATTGGCCTTTATCCTTCACAGATGTTGCTGCGCTAAGGACGAGGAGGTGTTTATTTTGCAGGATGGCAGTGTCTTGGCCTATGGCACACAGCCAAACAGCCCAAGGTCAGCTCTTCATACACTGTATGGTTTCTTTGGCATTCCTCCCAAGCTGCTGCGGCGTTCTTGGGGGCAGCACTGGTAAGGTGGGGAGCATCCCCAGGCCAGCAATGTCAATGCTCTGCACAGCCCAAGGCAGTGACAGCGGAGATGCTCAGAGATGGGGCTGTGCATCAGAAGCTTTAGATACAATAAAAGATAAAACATCATCTTTATATTCTCACTACTCCTCTTAATACCATTCATTTCCAGTAACCCCACTTCAGGTGCCACTAGATTGGGGTGTGTGCACTGAAATCCATATGGGGAACGTTTGGAAATTAATATTTCCATATCACTAAAGAAATTTTTCTCGTCGTATGTGCTACAAAGCCATAACAAGCCTTCCTTGGTAAGGGCCAAATCCTGACTGATTTGTACCTGTGTCAATGTGGAGGAGTCACAGTGACACTGAGCTGCTATTATTGATTTCCAGAACAACTGTCAGCCCACAGCTTGAAAACTTTCTAAGTATTCAGAAATAACAGATCTCAATTTCCAGTGGTCCAAATGAAATCAGAACTTTGCTTGATTTTATAGCAGAGAACAGAGGAGGATCAAAAGGAGCTTGGCACATCTCTGCCTTAATGGAAAAGCTATGACTGTGCGGTTTCCTATTTCTAGTTCTGGGGAAGCTTGGAAAGAATACTGCTCCAAAGAACAGCTTTCCATTGGCACTGCACTTTTGAGCCCATGGAAGCCAGCATTCCCCACCCAGTGTACCTGGAATGCTGAGTGCTGCAATACAAAGGTTTCTGCTTGCTCATATTGAATGCTGCATTAAGCAGTGAATCTGTTACTGCCCGTTTTACATCAGCCCTCAGTAACATCAGCCCCTTGTCTGTGTGTGCTCTGCCTCCAGGTTTCTGTCTCAGCCTGTGATGACCTGATACAGTGACCACTAAGGAGACATACCTGGAAATTCTCACCTTGTAAGACGTTCTGAATTGGCTTTTAGCAAAGGAAGCTATAAATATTATAGAGAGTACAAAGGCAAACATCACCTTATTATTCTAGAGAGACAAGCATTAGGGAAAAATAGATTAAAATGTATATTGGCTTTATAACACAATGTACCTTTGAACCAGGCTATCCTCACCCTCCCAGCACCCCAAAGCTTGACAGGGGATTAAGCCCTATGTGCCAGGATCGAACACTGGTCTTAATCACATCTTACAACCACGATGCTTTGCAAGACAGAGCAATCAGGGGAGCAAAATGAGAGAAAAACAGGATGCAGAGCTGCAGCTCGAGGAACAGATTTGTGCTTGGGATCTAAAACCCTCATAGGAAAGAGTGATCTCAAAAGGCAGAGGCAAGGCAGAAGGGAAAAGGGCTGGAAGAGATGAGACTGGAACAGAGCTAGAGAGAAACAGGAAGGGAACATTTTGTGAAATGGATTAGGCTGAAAGGAAGCATTCGAGGCAGAGGCTTGGGGCAGGGGGAGGGCACTCAAGGACACTGCAGCAGAACTCGCAGGCGCTCGGAGCTCGCGCTGAACTTTCCGTTCCCGGCTGCCTGTTTTGGAGCGTGCTCTGGGGATGCTTCCCCCTGGGAGCTCGCCCGCTGGAAGGAGGACACGCTGCAGCTCCGCGGGCTGATGCTGGCCTGACGTGCTGCATAGGCATGCTGTGACGCAGCAGCTTTAAACAGTACTGGAAAGTCATGCTGGGGTGAAGGGATGGGATTTGTGGGTTTTACAGCTCCAGGGATCCCCCGTAGCCCAACCACGGAGACACTCAGTGCATGTGAGATTCAGCTGGTTCCTATCGCAGAGGATTGGAGCAGCTTCTTCAGGTCTGTTCCATGTGTTGCTCAATCCAATCCCCCCCTCCAAGCTCCCCCTTTCCGAGATGGGATTTGAATCTGCTCTGCACACAATAAATCTCAGCCAGAATAGAAGCCTCATATGATTTGCCCAAAACTGCTCAGGGAGCCCAGAGGTCATTACAAAATTTAGTAAATATTAACAAACTGTCTTGCAAGACAGCTCGTACAGCTTGTCAGATCTGGAAAGTTTCTTATTCCCTGACATACAAGATGAGGGGCCATGTTTGGCAAGCAGACTCCAGGATGGGACAGGGTAATTTGTGTCATGTACTGCTCTGTCAGGTCCCAGAAAGCACAAGGGCTGTTTGCAGTACCTACAGCAGAGGCTCTGAGCTCAGTGCCATGGGATGTACAAGCAGCTGCTGCTCCCACACAGGCACAGACTGAATCCTACAGGAGGGCCCTTGCCCCTTCTCCCCCCTGTGCCACATGTGATCCAGCAGCAAACCTTACTCCTTCGTCTCAGAAAACTTACCCTGCTAAAAGGATACATCTGCCTGTAAATAAATGCCAGTGAGAAAGTTGCAGCCTGTAGAGGATTTAAGAGCGCTGTCCTCAGCTCAGCAATCCCTAACAAGAACCCTGAACCCTAACAAGAGCATCTCATGGGCACGCTCGCAGTAATTATTATGTAAGAAGTAGTTTAATATGCGATTAAGTTCCTGTATCTTTTGTGCTCCACTGGCAAAACACAAGGCAAGGCAACAGAGGAGCTTTATAATTATCTCCTGTCCATACACATGACTCCTGCTAGCTTAAATAGCACAGCACCAACCTCCAGCCTTATCCCTGCACACCCTGTCCCTCCAGTAACGCCCTGACATGAGGAATGCAGGGTTGGACACCATCACACAGGGACACGCCAGAGCTCCTTCCCATGCTCCCTGCTTGCTGGAACCCCTTGAAAGGCTCAAGATGAAATCTGTTACTGCAGTGAGGCAAATACGGCTCCTCACGAAGGCGAAACTGCACAGACTGCTTTGTTTTTGTACGGTTGCTAGGGAGCACTGGTTACCATCACTGACTTTTTTTTTAAGGTCTCTGAATTCCATATCAAAACAAGTTATCCCACATGCAGTAGAAGAAATAAAGCCTGCAGCTTTGGGTCCTTTGTCCCCAGCTGTCTTCCCAAAATCCAGGATCTCCCTTTCCCATTTCCCTTCTGCTTGGCATGGCATGAGGGAGCAGGGGCTACGGCTGGGTCGCAACTTTAAACTTGTTTATTGGCTGGCTGGGAGCTACAAACAGTGGCTGATTGCTAAATTCTGCCTGTCTTACTCTCGCTGGGGAACTAATTTTGGACTTTCTCTGCTATCCAGTCATCGGCTTTCATAAAATTTGTAGAAATTTCATTCTCTTTGTGATTTGATGAGTCCAGCTGAAATCTGGCCAAAGGCTTTTTTCCTGAGGAAAACAGGGAGCTTTGGGCAGGCAGACAGGCAAGCTGCACAACCTGGAAATAAGTCTTGAAGTGCATACAGTGAAGAACTGCCTACATTTTGCAAAAAAAGATGGAGGTTAAAAGAAAAACAGTGCTCATTAAGTCCCAGATACTCGGTCACATTCGTAGCTGATAATGATTCTTCTGACATATTTAATGAACACACCTAGGACACGGAGGTGTGACTGGCAGAACACTGATGCAATGAATATTCACACCAGGATGTTGCAATTTAAATGACATAGCGTTAAAATTCCAAGGTCCAGAGCACAAAAGCAAACAGAAAAGCTCTGAGAAACCCAAGCCTCGAAGCTGGCTGCTTGTTAACGGCAGCTTTGCACCTCTTCTACCAGGCAGCAGAGTAAGTGCCTCCCCTTTCTCAAGTTTTCCCATTAAAAGGGCCTTTTTGGGAAATTTTCTCATGGTTGCTAACAGACATTCAGCAGCACTAGCAACACAGGGAGTGTGGGTGTAAAGCACCTGTGAATGCACTGCAGTGGTATGTGAGTACTGGTGAGCATGCTAACAAGCATTTCTGAGCAAGGGATACACAGGGGCACAGGCACTGAGGCCAATGCACCTGACCTACTTGCCTACTCACCTTTGCTTAAGAGCACGTGGTTAAACACAGAAACTTGCACGCTCATGAGAAAGAAGCCCCATGCAAACACACATCACAAAGTAACACAACAGCTGAGGTTGGAGGCATCTCTGGAGGTCATCTGGTCCAGCCCCCAGGCTGATACACACAGAGTATATTGCCAAGGATGGAGAATCCAAAAACTCTCCGGACAGCCTGTGTCAGTCCTCCAGTGCCTTCACAGTGAAGAAATATTTTCTTATGTTCAGACAGAACCTCCTGCATTTCAGTTTATGCCCATTCCTCTTGACCTGTCACCAAGCACCACTGAGAAAAGTCCCTCTGAATCTATCTTCCCTCAGTGCGTATTTGTACACAATGATGAGATCCCAAGCCTCCTCTCTAGGCTGAGCAGTCCCAGCTCTCAGCCTCAGATCAGCATCAGAGAGATGCTTCAGTCCCCAGAATACAAGAGTGGCTTTTCACAGGTCTCTCTTTTCCTATGGAGCACAGAAATGGGCGCAGCACTGCAGAAACACCCTCAAGCACAGAGTATCTAAGGCACTGCCAAGGGTGACAGCACCCACAGCAGGGTGGCAGGCATTTGGCTGCGTGAATACCTTTCTCCTAAACCTGAAGACCTCTTTCTCATTGCTTTCCCGCTCTGATGTGACACTAGAATGAAAAGTAACTTTGGAGAGAGAATTTGTTAATGGGAAAAAGGATACCAGGACTGTATTAACAGGGAAACAGGACCAGGGCATGCACTGGCCTTCAGAGCGCAGCTGTGCACCATCCCCAGGCTCTCAAGACAGGGCTGAGAGCAAGGACATAGTATTAGATCTATATCACAAAGATGTCTTCGAACATTATTTATCACCAGCAACCAGCAGAGTTTCATCTCATGTGAACAGCTCACTCCCCAGTGTCCCAACTTATTCAACAAGACACTATTTATACTGAAGAGGACTTTGTATTGAGACTTTTCTCTCAAATAATTGATAAGTTCTTGCTGCTTCCCCTCTTTGATCAGCCTTGGCCCTAGCTGTGATCAAGGTCTGGTCTGGTTCCAGCCCATCTCATTATCTAAAGCACCAGAAGCAGGTGGTGTTTACAGGACTTGCTAGAAGAAAGCGAATCCCTCTGCATAGAATGCAGATCTGAAGGCCACACTGGGAAGCAAAATTTACCAAAGCCTACTCAGCTGTATTTGTTGGTGCATCTCTTTGCTGTCATATTCCTACTCTGTTTCTTTTTTTCCTTCTTTCCCATCCTTCCCTCCTTCCTCCTTGTCTTTTCATCTCTAAAGAACAGGTCAGTAACCATCAGAGTCAGGAAGGAAAGCCCCAAAGTGTTTGGTGGTCTCCAAAACCTCATACCCATCACCTCATTTAGAGTGTCCAAGTAGGGGGGAAAGCATTAAACCTGTGAACTAAATGAGGACCAGGAGAGATATATGATCTAGGGCTTTCTCTCTGATCCATTTCAGACTATTTTTCCAAGAGCCAAAGAGGTGAGGACTGTGCTATGCCAATCAGCGAGGTTTCAGAAATCACTGGAAGACTGAGCTCTGCTAGAAGGGACTGTTCTGACGACAGTTTCTGTGTGAACAGGGACTGAAGAAAAAAAAAAGAAGAGAGAAAGACTGTCACTGGAATCCTGAGTTCCAGCATGACACCACCAATCCTTTGCCACATCGCCTGAAAGTCACCATTCCCAGCCTAGATCAGATACTTTGCCAGTTTCCCATCTTCAGCTAATTTCTGCAAACATCTGAAGTTCAGACACAGCCTCTGCTTTGGTGCTCTCTCTTTGGCCAGCACGTAACCAAGCCTCGCCGAGCACACTGACATCATAGAACCACAGAATCATTAAGGCTGGAAAAGACCTCTAAGATCATCGGGTCCATCCCCAACCCATGCCCACTGACCATGTTCCTCAGTGCCACATCTCCACAGATCTTGAGCACCTCCACGGACGGTGACTCCACCACCTCCCTAGGCAGCCCATTCCAATGCATTACCACTCTTTCTCAGAAGAAATTTTTTCTAATATGCAACCTGAAGTCACAAACCGTGAGCTTTGACTCCATTCTGCTCTGCAGCCACAGCTGGCATTTGATTTTTGCCAATCTTTCAGCTCAGCCATGCTTGGCTCAAAATTAAGTTCCATGCTAAGCACTGTGGGAAGCTGCATTGGAACAAAATGGACTACAAGGTTGTCAGACTTATTTTTCACTCCTTACATTAACTAATTAGCTTTCTTTCTTGCTAAAGTCCCTTCAAGCATATCAATTACTCAGCTCTGATGGCAGGGCTGGTACAATAGCCCTCAGTGCGATCAGATGAGTTGAAATTCAGCACAGCAGACCAACAGGGCAGGGGATTGGGTTACCCAAGTGTCAGCAAAAGGGCATTTCTCTCCTGACCTCCCTTTTGCAACAGGACCTGAATGGTGGTGAGGAGAGAGGAGAGGAAATACCAGGAAAATAGCACAACAAGCATCTTCATAGGAGCTGCAAGGGGAAACCAACAGGGTGACAAAAAGGCAAGAGAGATACATAGGTGTTAGTCTAAAATTAGGACAGCACAAAACTTGGCTTCCCTCTTCTTCTGTTTCTGTCTAATGGGAGTGGCATTGCGATCTCTGTCTTGGTTAAGAGCTTCGCTCTGGGAAGATGGAAGGGATGATGGAGACAGGAGCAGCCAGCGTGCTCAGCCCACCAGCTCCACTGCAGCAGATTGCCCTTCTGGGTCAGCCCCAGGGTTTCCAAGCCATTTTGCTCATCATTTGCTACAGTTATATCATATCTGGGGATCACTGCTCTTGCCTCTATGAGCCAGCCACTTTGCGTTGTCTCGTACCTGGGCTGCACATTTCCCATCTGCCAGAGGTGGTTACAGCTATGCTTACCTCAGATTTCTTGAGCACTAATGAAAAAAGGTAACGATGCTGACATTGTATCTGTTAAACTTAAACCGCTGCATTCAGCTGGTTACATGGATGAAGATGCATAGCTCAGTGCAGTTGAATACGTAAAAGCACTGAGACAATAAGAATGCATTAAACTTTTATCTCTGGTGCTACAGCTACAATAAGCAATCAGAGAAACTGCCATTCTCCCAGGTCTCTGGATTGCCTGAAGGAAACTAACTCTTGTCTCTGTGTGCACGTGCATGAGGAAGGATGAATAAAAGGATCTCAGATAGCAGCTGCAGTGTGGTGGCTACTCTGTGTTGGTCAAGTGATGGGCACTGAGCACTGCACAGAGCTGAGCAGAAGGCAGTGCTATGCAGTCATACATTAGGAAAAAGAAATAAGACGTTTTTCACTCTCAGGATTACATGATCATGCCCAGCTTTTCTTATTTTTCCAAAAGTAAAACTGAAGATAATTACCATCCTCATTTTCCTTCCAGAGCCACGCTGTGTGCAGAAGCACCCTTATGAAAGACTTCCTTTCCCACGATGCAGCATGTGGGTGCACATTGCTACACGTCAGCTACAGTGCTCACCTTTGCATGACTGGTAGCAACAACAGCAGGACTAACAAACTGTGCCAGTGAACCAAACGAGTTCAAAAGTTCTCATAAAAATCATACCTGTTCCTTTTTGAATTTATTCTCTGGCCATGCAATAACGTAGAAATTCTCATGAAATATCCACAGAGTGGCCATTTTCCTCATGAAATATGCATGGTTATGAAATTCCTCACGCTCTTGAGAAAATAAACCACTTTAATCAGAGAAAATGCTCACTTTTATAATATAAGAACGCTTTCTTTCCCTTTTTTAACTCAGAACCAGGGTTTGTTTTTACAAAGGAGGTGCTCTACATGTTCCAAGCTTTTAATGTGAAGGGAAACACTGTTTTTTAAATAAATTAGGGGGAAAAAAAAAAAAAAAAAAAAAAAGGTGATAGAGATAATTCCAAAACAAACCTTTGCTTTTTTAAATGTTGTCTTCTTGTTTCTTTTCCCACATTCCCTCAACAGGCAAAATTCCATGGTAAGGAATCACAGTATTTAAACAACTTTCTGTTTTCAATCCACTTTTGTTTTGGGTCTTTGTTTCTAAGTGTGTGTTTTCTCTGTGCTGCAGATAAAACCGTGTGACTTTCAGCGAGGTATTTGCTACAAAGGCTGGGGCACAATTTTCTCAATTCTATTCATTTAACTCTAAGACAGAAATTCCCCAGCACCCCATGTGCACAATTGTCTCACTTATAATTGCGCCTTTCATCAACGAATCTGAAAGAGCTTTACTGAGTAGTGTTATGTGTACTTTACAGCGCATTAAAAATAACCTTTTAGAAGTCCTTGATGTGAAATAAGTTCTTTTTAATATCCAGCTCGAAGCATTTTTTATTTCTGACTTCAAAAGTATGAGGTTGCTGCAAGGTGAGATGGAGCAGGGGGCTTCGGGTGATTTCAGAGTGAGCCCCAGGGCACAGTACCTGGGCAGCCAGCAAGTGATGTCCTCTAAAGCAAACTGCTTCCCATGCTGGAAAGCATGGCCTCAAGCCATGATGGGGAAATACACCAAGTACTGACACAAGAGCACCAATGGCCTCCCAATCCCAAGGAAAGCAGGACTGTGTAGCCATGGCAGTGCTCTCCAGACACAACGTTCAGCACATCAAAACCAACAAGCCTGCATGTCATGCAGAGTTATCACACAAGGAATGAGCCAGAAACTTCACGGAGCAGACGGTTTTTACCTTAGAGCTATAAGCATCTCCAAGTCTGCTGGTGTCTCCCTCAGTTCAGGATTTCTGTAGCAACTCAGGCTGTTCTGCTCACCTTTTCTTTGCATTCTGTCATTGTTTTCCAGTTCCAGAAGGATATCAAATTAATATCTTCTCACCCCATCCCTAAAATGTCAAGGGGATATTTTAAAATAAGAGGCAGAAAGAATTTCCCTTTGCAAATGAAACAGCCGTGTGAAAAAGGAGGGCCTCTACTTCTCATAATGGGTCGTGATGAGGAAGACAGGACACACAAGCCTAGCATGAAAGCCTCAGGAAGGGGATTTCATGAAGAAATGTGGTTTTGTTCCTTGAGAATAAGCAGCATCTTCCTGAGACCCATCATTTTGATTCACTGTTTCATGTGTAAATAATTTACTAGGCTAAAAGGTCAAGAGCTGCAGGTCCTTGGAGAAGGGAGGAAAACTGCAAGCTGTAAATAAGGGACAAGTAACTTGCATGTGTTAGCAGTCTCTGCATAGATGTATATATGCACTTATCCACAAAGAAACAGGCCAAAAAGGAACATAGAAATAACCTCTACTTCATGTTTGTTCCCCCTTGAACTTGACTTGAGAACAGAAAGTACAGCAAATACGGTCTTCTGGGACAGAAATGACACATTTAAATTAGATCCATGGTGCCCAGATGTACCACTGATGGATGCATGAAACAGAGGGGCAAAAGAAATTAATTTTCAGCCTACTCGTTTTCATCTTTTCATCCTCTAACGTCAGGGTAATTGCTGCTCCACTCCTGCATGTGACAGCCCAGTCCTTGCCTCCCTCCAGAAGGTAAGTGAACAGCTGGTTCCCTTTCTGACACCAATGTATTTCCAATCAGCTGTCAGACAGCATTAGGTCCCTAAATGCTACAGCATGTCACACTTTCCTCCCACTCAGAAGCTCTGAATATGAGGTTTCATTCCCCAGGCTGAGGTAGGAGAGGGCAAGGAGAAGAAAAGGGTCAAACACTGCTCAGGTTCAATACAGAAAATGCCAGGGAAGCATTTCAGGAAAGGTAATGCAGTGAGAACAAGCAATGCACCACTAGCATGTTATCCTGACACAGATATTAAAACAAAGATCAGAAATAAGCAGCTGTTTATCCCACGCACACCACTCCTCAGAGAGGTTTCTACAGCAGTACTGCCCTCACTGGTAAAATTCACAGCATGGAAAGTGAGATACTGCTCAGTGAGAGCACGGGCTCCAGGAAAGGTAAATATTGCACTTTGAGGAACCTGAATTCGTCCAGCAGTTCGCACAGATACTATTTATTCTCTTCTCTGACACTGCATTCCAGAGCAATCACAAGTAATTCGCCTTACCACCAAAAAGCCTTTGTTTCCCTGCAAAGCAAGGCAGTTACTGAATTTAACAAGTTCATCAGCATTTTTTTAATAAACATTTATAAAACATGTGAAAACTTCAGATGAAAGCCAATTATCCCAATGTATTATATTACACAGAGGCACTACAAGGTTTCTTTTGACACTCTAGTGTGGAAAATTACCCCCTTCTGCATATACGGCAATAATATTTATATTATTTTTCCCACATGCTTTCAGCCTTTCATAATAATGGAAACAATGACATAAGAATGAACAACAGTGACATTTCTGTTTGAGGACACAGCATGCGTCACCTCTGAACAGTTCTGCAGCAGCTCTGCCTCACAGACGTATTTTTCTTAGGCCCTTAGAGATGCAGTACTCTGTGTTCCCAAATGCTTCAGCCACAAGGTATAAACTACAGTGTGTGCATAAAATATATAAAAAATAATGCATATTGTATATGTGTGGAAATTGGCATTATATTCAGAATTTGTTTGCCTAAGTCTCGAGGTACCTGCTGTTACAACACCCCAATATTTCAGCAGGTCCGTTATGCATATGTACACACATGTATAGGTATACATACAAAATAAGCCAACATATGAATTGCAATACGAAGTATCACACCGGTAATACTTATAATGCAATAGGGCCCAAGTTTGCAAGCAATTCATGAAAACTGAACCTCAGGAATAAATCAGTGCTTGGAATCAGTACCACTAGGAAATCTGGGTGTATGCTTAGGCCATATCCACATTTGCAGGGTTCGGGGCTTAGTTTGAGTAGAAGCCAATGTAGAATGTGTGTAATACTTAGAACACATGCTCTGTGGATGATATGTTGCCCAACATGAATGGCAAACATGCAGGGAATACACATTTTCTTCCAGGGGCTTTGGCTGGCAAAGCTGAGTGCATGGTGTGCATTCTTCAGGAGAGAATTATGGGCTGGTGAGCATTCCTTTGACTTCTCAACTCTTTCAATAATTTGCCACCTGTGTAGCCAAGCTGTTCATTCTGTAAATCCACAGGATATAAAAACACTAGCACTTCCCCTGGTTGCCAAAGCAAGCCTGCTGCAGCACTGACCCCAGCACCCTGAGCACACGGCAAGTGTTGTATTTACTGATTCAAAGTCTGGTAGAAAAACCAAACAGACAGCTTGGAGCTTGTGACACCAAAAGGAACAAGCTGTCACACTCATGTTTGCTCTGAGTCAGAGGACTCTGCATGGCTCTGTTGTCACCAGCACAGCACAGGGGACTGGAGCTGTGCTCCTCAGCACAGGTGAAGGGAGCAGAGTCTGAGCTTCTGCAGAACAGTAACAGTGCAGAACAAGCAAACCTGGCACAAAGCCGGTGGGTCCCTGCACATGTCTTGCCAGATTAACCTTTGTTCCAAGTCAGCTTGCACTAAAACACACTTTAAAGTTCTCATGCACAGATATATTGGGGTAATATCTAGGTTGCAAACACACCAGGGAAAAAGCTCAGCTGCTAAGAAGAGCACAGCAGATTTGGGTCTGTACTGCTGGAGGTCCCAGCGCTGGGAGGAAGGGAGGTGGTTCCTACAGCTCCAGAGCAGCAGGTTTTTGTGTTGCACAGACTAAAGCTGTTCAGTATCAGCTCTGCCTCCATCAGCAACTTGCAGGGATACAGAGCATGAGACCCATGCACAGTGTTCTCCACCTCCTGTGACCGCATGTCCAACAAGAAAACCTCTCCTGCAGAGCAAACTGAAAGTGGTAGTGGTGATGAAGCATCACTTCCCATGGGTTATCTTCATTTTTTGATTCCTCAGGGACTTTTCCCACATGGATATCAGAAAGGAAATCTTTAAAATTAATGTGAACGTACTTATATATAAAGTGGTTGAACTTAGGGAGGAAAATTTCTCCAGAGAAGGGACAGTCTGCATATGGCCAGGTTGGATGGGGCACAGGGCACCACAGTGCCTGATTTAGTGGTTGGCAACCCGGCCTGCAGCAGAGGGTTGGAACAAGACATATTTGAAGTCCCTTCCAAACCAAGCCATTCAGTGGTTCTATACCTAACGAGCTCTGCCTGATCTCCCATTGGGGCTAACAATGTTTTTTTCCTCTTTCTTTACCCTCTTCCCAAACCCAGAACACATGGGCAATGGAAAAATCATGGTCCCAGCTCAGTGCTCTAATTCATTGAGTAAGCCAGAACTGTTGCTGAAGCACTACAAGTTTTCAGTTGAAGCAGCAATTCTGCCACTAGCAGTCTATGTGTGCATGAGAGTACATGTGTGTACAAAGCTTTGTCTGCCACCTCTGCAGTGGTCCCACCATCCCCTGCTTAGTGCCCAGCTAACGCTGCCCGCCCCAGATCTCTGTATGTGATCACTGGTAAAGACAAAGCCATCAGAAACTGGGCTCTACAACTGGCTGTTGGGCTTGTGGACAAAGGTTGTCAGAAGTAAAACCACCAACTGTGTTTCCGCTGTACAGTCATTTAGCACTGATACAGGAGCTGGAAAACCCAGAGAAAAAGGTGGAGTTTCTCTTCCAGCCACAGTGATAGCTCCCAAATTCTCATGGGCAGAGCCTCATGCTTAAAATCACACATCATCTGAGGAAGAAACCTTATCAATTGTATGAAACCAACGGTACCGTATGAAATAGGACTTAGAGGGTGAGGCCTAGAGCTCTCTGTGAGGCTGCCAGGCAGCTTTATTTCACACTGCAGTTCAGTGAGCAGGCATGGAATGAGGCGTGAAACCTCGTGGGAACCACTCAGACACCGGAGGCCGCACAAAGGGCTCCCTGCACTGCAGCTGCTCCTGGTTCCTTTGGATCATTTCACAGAATTTCATAGAATCATAGAACGGTTTGGGTTGGAAGGGACCTTCAACACAGTCCAGTTCCAACACCTATAATTCCCAGTACACCAAGTCAGCTCTGGCAGCCCCCAGCGGGCCCTGGGCCGGGTTCCCCGCGACCGCCGCTCCGCGACGTGCCAGGAACTGCGGCACGGACGGGGCCCGGCCGCCGCTCAGCCGAGTGACGGCCTCGGGGTGCCCTCTGCCGGGGAACCGCCTTTCGCCGCGCCCGAGGAGCTCGGGTCGGGGCACCGAGACTGGCAGAGCCGCGCCTGCGAGTCGTGCCGCTCCAGCCGCGCGTCCCTGCGGACCGCAGCCGTCGTTTTTGTGAGCCGCAGCCCTCCACGCGGGCAGGCCGGTCCCGGCCCAACCGAACTACGGTTCCCGACATGCATTGCGAAAGCCACGCGTTCCTCCCCTCCCGCCGTCCCGCGGCGTGCGTTCGCGGTGCACCCTGGGAGCTGTAGTTCTACCGAGCGAAGCGGCTCCTCACGGCCCGCTAGGGCGCCCCTTGCGGAGGACTCGCTTCCCCGTGATGCAACGCGCCGCTTCTACGCAAAAGGCGCGCGCCGTTGCGGACGGCCGGAACCGCTGGCGGGCCCCGGGCTCAGGCCGCGCGCCATGTCCGAGAGCGGAGGCGCCGGTGGGGCCGCCCCGGGGGGGGGGAGGCGGCGGTACGGGAGGCGGAAGCGGTGCGGGGAGCGCGGGCGGCGCGGCCTCGGGCTCCGGGCCCGGAGCCACCAACCCGGCCTCGCTGCCGCCTGGGGACGCGCAGCTCATCGCCATCATCGTGGAGCAGCTCAAGAGCCGCGGCCTGTTCGATGGCTTCCGCCGGGACTGCCTGGCCGACGTGGACACCAAGGTAACGGAGCGGCTTCTGAACTCCCGGCCCTCCCTCAGGGTGCGTTATCCGCTCAGAACGCGCGCAGTCGCAGCATCCTGCAGGTGCTGTCAGAACGCGGTCGGAGCGGCTTTCTTTCTCAGCTACCACGCGTGCTCCGAGCCGCCTGCCGGCCGTCAGCTACCAGTCAGAATCGTATTTTGCTCCCTTCGACTTCCGGTTTTGAGCCAGGACCCCGTTGCGGCACCTGCAGCCATGCCAGCCTGCACCCCTCAACTGCAGAACCGTCCCAAAAGCTGCCAGGGGGCTGCACAAGGCGGCCACAGTGAGATCAGCACTGCAGGACTGGGACACCCAGGCTGGTTTTGCTGCCCGTGGTGCTGCACTTCTGTTACCAGCGCTCATTCATCACTATGTGTGCATTTAATCCCATCTGCATGCCATCACATTGTAAAACGCGTTGTCACACGCTTTCCTTGCACTGCGCTGGCTGTTCCTGGATGACTGTGTAGGTTTGTTAATTCCAGTGACCAGCAACTGATCCACGTTTCTATTGATGAAGCTCTTTGAATTTTTTGCAGAGGTGTCACAGAAACAAGTAACTTATTTCTTTGTTAGTTGCAATATGAGTCACTTTCCTAGGAATTCTGTGTTAGAAGATTTCCAGATAAGAACAGCTCTGTTTAAACAACACCTGCCTGCATGCAGCTTGCATTTCACTGAGTAACATTATGAGCAGACAACAGTTTTTAAAGAAACCTGCTAATAAGTTATTCCTAACTGCTAATCAGTTATTGCAATGCTACTCTGACAACCTGTTCTTTGCAGTTACCAGTTGTGTCAAGCACAGGCTTACCTTTGTTCAGAAAGTGAAGGGATGCAGAATGTGGACAACTAAACAGTAGTGTACACAACAAAAGAAGTACTATGAAAGATTCTGGCAAGGGATTTGAGATCTTTTACCAGTTTAATGGGATTTTACTTTTTTTTTAGCCAGCCTATCAGAATTTGAGGCAGAAGGTGGACAACTTTGTATCAACCCATCTGGACAAACAGGAATGGAATCCAGCAATGAACAAAAACCAATTACGAAATGGACTAAGACAGAGTGTGATTCAGTAAGTAAGCAATATTCTGTGTACCACTGGTAATGCTATTTGATAAACAATATACAATTATGTGTCTCATCACAGAAGCCTAATAATTTGCAGAACAACTTTCTGTTGTTGTCTCCAGCCACTAGCAGGCAGTAATAGAACTAGGCTAGCCTAATTTCCTGCAGCTAAGGGATAGCTTTTTTCAGCTCTTGAAGATACACTTCTAGCACAACAGGAAAGCCTGATTGAAGTCTGTTGCTTAGAGATTCAGGTTTTGTACCTCTTGCTGCTAACTCATCACAGCCTGAAGAATAAACCTTAGATTGTTCGACTAAAAGTCATGGATAAGAACATTACAGCTCTAGGAAGAAGGCAGTAATGAAGTTTATAAAGGCATTTATTCTTGTAAGGAAAGTTACTAGAATGTTTTGCACACAGAAGAAACTGTATTTGTCTTGATGGATACTGTGAATCAGTAATATTTAATGTTAGTTTCAGTGTTTCTTCTTTAATGATAGAAGAGGATATTCACTGAAAGTACAGAATTTCCTGTCTATACTTGAAGTCTTCGGCACTTCTGTCACTTCAAGCTTCCTCTTATTTTGTGCTAATCAACCACAAAAATAAAATGGCAATAGAAAAATGTTGTATCAGAGAGTCTGTAGTTAGAAGAACATAAAGTGCTCACTGTATATAGGCTACTGGTATAAAGAATAAACAAGCAGCTATAGGAGTTTGAGGAATCCATGTCACTACTGCAAGTGCAAGATCAAGTGCTGCAGGCTGTCAAGGCATGCCTCTAGATAGCTGTCCTTTGGCTGCACATACACACATGCTCTTACTTGGAGGTGACATGATGTGCAGTGACCCTGCACCCAGTTGCTCACCGGTATGCACAGCATTATTAGTCTTGTGGCTGCTTTTCTAAACACCAGGCACTGTCTTCATTTCCTGGCCCCTGCTCCCTTGCAGACATGACTTAAGCCCGCTAGACTGCCTGTGCCCTGCAATCCAAGAGTCTGACGCAGCCCCTGAAGCAATAAGTCATTTTGGTTACTAGTGCTCAGTTCCAGAAACGTTGCCGTGTGCTACGTGTGCTTGTTTTTTTTAATTAATACCCATCTGTCTAGACTAACAGTTACAAGGAGTGAGTGACAGCAGTGTTAGTAGGGAGAAGGCCTTTTCTCCCTCAAGTTAGCCAAAAAAAAAAAAGAAGACTGCTCTCACCTGCCCTTCTCAGAATAGCTTATTTCCCTTGTTTGTGCCAAAATGTGTTTATTTGCTTTCATGTTGACCTTGTTTCCACATAAACCCTATTAAAGTGGCTCTTGTCCAACGTACCATGTAAGTACCTGGAAGACCAGATGTCAGTCATTAATTCCATGGGGAAAATTGAGAGGGGGTTGGGAAGAAATAGGTGTTTGAAACAGTTCCCTGTTAAGGATCTTCTGAGTGGGCTGCAGTTCTCACCATGTTAATGCTAATTGCAGTTGACAGGAGGGCTCTAGAGAGTTACTGGAGGAGATTGGGGAGAAGTTTTTCAGAGGAACTGAATGACTTCTTTGTCTTTGTTCAAGGTCAGGAATGCTGGAAGCTGGAGTGGACAGAATTATTTCTCAGGTGGTGGATCCAAAACTAAACCACATCTTCAGGCCCCAGATAGAGAGGGCGATTCATGAATTTTTGGCTGCACAAAAGAAAGAGGAAAGCGTGCCAGCTCCTCCTCCAGAGCCCGAGAATAAAGATCCTCCTGCTCCATCTCAGGATGCGTCCTAAAGGTCTTGTATTTCTGCACTTACTACTGTTTTCGTGTACCTCATGTCTGTAGTTTGTATAACATAAAATAGAGAAGGTGTTGTGTTCTTTCTGGCTTGACTGGGAGGACACTTTGGTCGTCAGCATGTTGTCCGTGTCAGACTGTCATCTGAGCTGCTTCCACTTAAGTATCTGCTAAAAATATATTAGAACTGAAGACATAGGTATGATGTAAAACAGCTATCAAGGAACACCGTGGGCTCTGTGAGTGCTGGTTTTGGATCAGACCAAAAGGCCTTTTATTCCTGTAAAAGCATGACTACTAGTGATCAGCAAGGAATTGGCTGGATGGCTTTCAGAACGCCATCAAATGGATTAAAAAGATAAATCTTTTACTGACATACAGCTGAAAGTGGAGTGGTGACATGTTATTGTGCTTTAGCATTGAAGTTTTTAGATAGCTCTTCTTTAGAACTTACACTGGAGTGTTGAATTGTTAATGACTGAAATATTCAGTAAGGGTAATGTCTCAGAGCAAGTAACTTCATTTCCAATCCACTGGTTTAAATAGAGCAACCTGTATCTTTCCAGCTGAAAGGACTGAAGGTGCCTTTGTCACAGACAAGTTCATTCTGGCTTTTGTGATTAAAATAACTCAAGGGGCCTCAGGGGGCAATAATTACCACTCTGTCTTCACACAGATGACTGTGCACCCCGTTTCTGAGGCCCTGTGTCATACTGTGCACGTTACTGAGGAGCACTGTCTTAACACAAATTTCCAATCTGCAGCTTTGCTGGCAAACTTGCTTTTGTCGTGCAGTGTGGTTTTTAATTATGAATTGTTCCTATTACTAGTGCTTTCTGAAAGCAAGCTTTTTTCTTCCATCTACCGTTGATTTATTATGATGGCAGTAGGAACAGCTACTGTAGGTTATTTATGCTTGGAATGACTACAGCAATTAGCATGGGATTTTAATGAAATGATAGAAGTTAAAGCACCCATAGTATCATCCCAAGTTGTCTGTGACTTCCAGACACAGTGCCTTGAAACATCTCTGCATTTGTCTGGTTCAACTAATTTGAAACCCACTATGACCTGCAGCTAAGAGCAGCTGTTAATTAATATATTCTTATATACATGAATGCATTTATTCTTGAAAGTGCCATCCTCTAAACTCTTTTTTCTTTCTTGCAGTGAGTTCCTGATATTAAGCAGCTGCAGTTGGAAAACACATCCTGTTAGATTGACAATGGATTAGTTGTTCCATTTGGTACAGGATTGGTGTCTGTCAAAGATGATTACCCTGTATCTGACTCATTGGAAGGCACAGAAATTCAGATGTACCCAGAGTTCTGTGTGTGGAGGGACAGCCAAAACATGGAGATATTTTTGGTGTTAATGGCAGTACAGAGAGCAGTGTGTATTCTTAGTAATCATGCCTTCAGGCAAGAGGGTGGGACAAAAAAACAAAAAAAAGAACTTGATCTTATTTGGAGTGAATAAGGAATTGGTTTGAGTTGATGTTAGACTTGGGAGAAGGGAGAAAAGCTTTTCTGGGGTCTGGGGCAGCCTGTTGGTGACTACATACAAGCTGTATGATGTCTCCTCTTATTTGGACTATATAAAAGAAGATCTTACACCTCAGCTGCATAATGCAGTGGGGAGAATAGGGGCCAGGTCAGCTGTAATCTATTGCACTGATTGCTCTAAAAAAATACATTTCCTATTTAAAACTGGAAAGACCACTTCAGGATCAATTATCTCAATTTCTGTTGCATCACAGGAAAACGTTTACAGTTAGCTATGACTATAGCTGGTTTAATTCTTATTTCCCAGGTAACTGTGGAAAGCAAAGGGCACCAAAGTAGTTTGAAACTTGTCTCTTTCAACTTGAAAGACTTTCCCATGAAATTTCTCAGGTGCCTAGTGGAAACTGCCCAGTGCTTTCAGCTTGAATGCATGCAGTGTCCCCTGGACGACAGTCAAATAGAAAATGCAGTTAAGTATTCTGCCTGCAAATGTCCGTACCTTTTGCAATAAAAAGCTTCAAGAAGCACGACTCCCAGCTCTTTCAATTGTTTTTGGGGTTTTGTTTTGTTTTTCCCTCTCTAAGGAAAATCTGCTTAAAAAAATCCAGGAATCCTGATTGCTGGAAGCCTAACAGAAGTGCAGCCTTACACAGTTCATAGATAAATCCAGCTCTGACAATACTTTGTTAACCTCAGATGAGAGTCCATAAGATAACAATGTGCTTTGGAAACACATCTTTAGTCTTTTATCACAAAGAAGCAGTGCTGGGTAATGTCCATTGGTTATATGTATTTGTCAGAAACAAGAGTCAGCCTTAATAGCTTCATGCTGGAACAAAGAAGAGTTGAGAATACAAGATAGGTCCTACTGAAGAAGCGAAATTGTTCCCTTGTCTAGTAGGGTGTCAGAGTAAAGTTAACTGATCAGTTGGTTTACGTTGCTATGCTGGATATGTTAAATGCTATCTAAAGAGTCTAGTGAGGCTGACAGGTCTAAGACTAGAGTAATTCAATAAGCAGTTAGATCTTTGTGGAGCTGGAGAGGCAGGACAGCACATTAGGAAGATGAGCCTCACATGGCCTGATTTCACAGTCCTGCTCACATTCAGGTTGACTGTTCCTGGATAGCCATTTAATACATCAATTTTGCTTTCTTATATCAATATATTCATGCTTTCAATAAAGTTCAATAAGTTCCAACATTTTTTTTCCCCATCTGATATACTAATAATGTGAAGAAGCTTAAAAGATTTTCTGCCTCCTTGGCTGTGCCTGTCCCAGTCACATGTATTTGTTTCTGCTGAATACAAGACACTAACTGCAGTCTAAAGAAAACAGGGAGTTGCATTCTTGCAAAACCAGCCCTGCTGCTCAGTGTCTGCTTTGCCCTATGGAAACGGGCAGATTGCAGAGGGGGCATGAGCCAGCCTGGCTCAGCAGGTAGGTACTGGATGGGGAACCAGGAGATGAAGAGTCCTGCTAGCTCACAGCCACAACTGGGGCAAGTTGTTTGACCTGTCTGCCTGCCTGTAAAGTTAAAATACCTCCCTAAAGTCCTGGAGTGGGCAGGGAATTGGATGCTGTACTTGATCAATATACCAAAACAGAGAATGAGAGGAAGCATATCAGCAAGTTGTGATACAATGGTGTACAAGTGTAAGGGTTAGGCATTATAGCTGATGTGGATTTCAAGATGATTCCATACTACATCTTGCAGACCAGGCTACAGGCTTTAATTATACAACTTAGTGTCTATTCATGACTCCAGAATTAGAAGGAAACCTGTGTGGAAGGACTGCATGACTGCAGTCTGTTGTCCCTGTACTGGCCATCACAGCCAAGTGGTATATTAGGCAGTGACTGAAGTTCTAGCTGTTGCTTGGCTATTAATGGAGTTACCACGTGTCCTGTGGGACCAAAACACTGTGAAGCAAAATATCCTGATCTTCAGAGGAAGCAATAGAATAAGTGAAAGCAAGGTATCATAGCCTAAAGAAAGATTCCCAGTAAAGGAAGATGAGGAAGATTAAGATAGTGGAAATCCACTGAAAAAGCCATATGTGGATACTCGTATGTTCTTTGCATCAGCTGCTGCACCTTCCTGGCTGCCTTGATGGATCTCTCTAGTCACTTTAGCCAGACGTGGCAGAGCACAAGGAAGTGGATTGCGTTAATTAAGCTCATTCAGCTGACCCTTCTGGCAAAAGCAGGCTTGAGGAATTAGTCTGGACACTGTATAGCACACATCTTTGCAGCTTTCCTGCAAAGCAAGGTGTCCTGGAGTGTTTGTAACCTACGGATCTCAGTTCCAGCAATACAGTAAACATTGTGTTCTGTGCTCTGATTAATCCAAAACTATTAAACGCATTTTAAGTTTTCACAGACGTGGCATTCCAATGCTGGTAAGGCATCAATCAGCAAGATACTCAAACAGCTGCCAACCACCTTGTCAAGACCACAGTGTGTCACCTGAGCCTAGATTTTGGACGCATGCATTCTCCCAGTCCTTTTGCAAGTGCAAAGTGGGCTCTTGAGCATCTGAAGCATTGCTACAAAATACCAGAGGCCTGCACTCTATCAGTTAACACATCTGAAAGAACAAGCAGTAACTTCAGAAATTGTGATAACAAGACTGCTTCTGATTTCCTGCCCATAACCTTCAATTAGAGCAGGCTCATTTGATTCAGGCCCAGCACTACAACATCAATTTAACATCATCAGCAGAAGAGGCATCTCACCATCAGTCAGGGATGCTGCTGCTTATGTGGCACTATTTGCCAAAGTATTCTGATCCACACAGATAGGTATGCAGTTCAGGTGTCTCACACCCAAACCATGTTCAGCTCTGCTTCCTCTCCTAATATTAGGACAAGCATGGCTGGTTCTGACAAGGCACAGACAATATGCCTGCCATAGAGATTTATCAATACATCATTTTGAGCTCAGTTGAAAGGAGGAGTGCCAAGAGATCCAGAAATCACAACGGGAGCCTTAAGGGAGCATTTGGCTCTTTTACCACATCTACAGGGATCTTCAGTCAAAAGGGATCCCATTCTCCAGCTTCTTGCCAAACTGGAGACCAGTTTCTCTCATTGCCAGTTCAAACCCACAGGAAACCAGATCGGCTTGACGGCTTCACAGTATTTTCCTGTTCATATTGTAGTGGAAAGATCAGCTTAATTCCTTGCAAACGGCCTCCACACCACAAGAACCAAATCTCACAGGTGACCAGCACTCCCTGCTCCCTTTGCTCCTTACGAAGAGCCTGTGTGCAACGCGGCCATTCTCAGTGTGGCCATAAGAGGGAGATAAGCCATTGCTTCTTGCTTCAGAATCCACGTCTGCTCACAAAGCCAGAGCAGAGGCAAAGCTCCACGTCTTACACTGAGCTGTGAATGAATCACGCAGCAAGGTGTGCAGGAAGTCCTCAAACACAAATGACACGGCAAATATTTCAGCTTCTCAAGAGGTTCAATAGCGAGAACCACAAAGCGGGCAGGATTATAGAGAGCTTGGGGAGGAGAGTGAAGGAAACAATCAGCTCCAAAGCATAGATTTAGGTGGTGAAATCCTATAAATCCCAACCTTTCCCACTCTGTAGTTCACTGATCTAGTCAGACACCAACATGCTGAGGCTCAGTTATGCTAGTGCCCATAGCCCTAGATGTCAGTGCCACAGGATTATGTCAGAATCATAGCTTCTGTTCTTGCATTTTTGTCATTCTACTGCAGAGCCCACACCAGCACCAAGCCAGCCTCTGAGACACAACTGGGCAGCACCCACAGCAGTGATATCTGCCCTCGTCTGGAAGGCACAGCACAGCAGCATCCTGCTGCAGCCACCCAGCCAGGAAATGCCCCCCACAGCAGGACACAGCAATGCAGCTTGCCTTGTGGAGCTTGGGCCTTGGGAAGGCCAAGCAACTCCATGCAGTACATGCATCAACTTCAGAAAGGATTTGTAACAGAAACAGAAAACCATTACATCTACGAGCTTCATTACATCTACGAGCTTCATATTTCATTTCAACTCTGCAAAAGAGAGATAAAATAATCCTGCTTCAGAGAACCTCTAAAGATTTCACATTTTCTACAAGGGGGACAACACATTTGTAGCAAAAACTAAATCTGAAATCCAGCCTCAAAACTTCCCCCTCAGCACTCCTGGTGAGGCACCAGCATGTTCATCACCCTTCCCAAATCCTCTTGCTTCAATTTTGTGCCCCAGGCAAGTTATCTCCAACTCCTACCACCAAAATGCAGCAAAACAAGGGTTGTCCCAACCAAAACAACCTTCCCCAAAGAGCATCCTCCAGCACCAGCCTGAGCTCCCTGCCTTCCACCTACTGTCCTCCCCCACCAGTAAAAACCATGCCACAAACACAAGAACTTGCAAGAAAACTCAAAGAAAACCCCATTCAGCCTTACCTTGCTCTGGAGAGACACCCACCCTGCACTCACCCCTAGCACTGTGCTTCCCACCCAACTCAGTTCCAGCTGAGGGGCTCAAGCACACAAATTGAGCACACCTGCACTCAGCACACACCTGAGCTGCTGTCCTCCCTCCCTCCTGGGGTTGTGTTGTGTAGTGTCACCTCTAGAGAGCTGGAGTTGGTTCCAAGGGCTTCTTCCCATAGGGAGCCATCATCTGATGCAAAAGCCCAGCTTCCAAAAAAACTCTATGGAAAAGTATTGGGCAGCTGCTGACCCCAGGAGCAATACCTATGTCTCCTGGCTCCCCAAAATATCTCCCCTCTTTCCTGTAGGGATGCCATGAAGGTACAAAGGGGGTCTTGGCAGCCAACCTCATCAGATTTTTATAGGGACAGATTTCTTTCTGCTTTGTAAAAATGATTAAACCCAACATTGTTTCTCTGGGGGCATCAGGAGGGTACCAGGACATTGCTCTGCCTTGAAAACACTTACAAAATCTCCCCAGAAACCCAGCGGGGCAGGGACTCCCCAGTCTCATCTCCATCAGTCTCGGAGAGCCGCAGGGGTCCGGCAAGACCTCGCTCCAGCTCACAGGGAGGGGGTTGCTGAGAGAACAGCACGCCTTATTTAACCGTGATTTAACTCCCCTCACCCTCCTCCCGGCCGCCACTGCCGACGTGCGCCGGCGAGGGTACAGCCAGCATGGGGGGGGCTGCGGCCGCTGGGTTCACGGCCCCGGCTTGCAGCACAGCACAGCTCCACACATGGGAGAGCAAGCCCATAAAGAAGTATTTGACAGGAAGGACAACCCCGTGGCATCATTCAAGACTTGACATTTTTCTTTTCTTTTTGTTTGTTTGTTTTTCTTGTTGTTGTTGTTGCCATAAACATACATTTAGTTATTTTTTTTTCCTGGTAAAACCAGATGCTGTCCTGAAGGCTAATTTGCTATTTGGCAGCACTGTCACCATGGAGCTGCTGAGGACACTGTGGGGCTCCACGGCAAAGGGCTGGAACAGGACTGATCATGCCAGAGCACAGCTCACTGAGAGCTGCTGAGGGTTTTGGACAAGAAATCAAAGAATCATCAAATGGATTGTGTTAGAAGCAACCTTAAAGCCCATCCAGTCCCAAACCATCCTGTGGGATGAGTGCCTCTCATCAGATCAGGCTATGTAGGGCCCCATCCCACCAGGCCTTGGGCATCTCCAGGGCTCTGGGCAGCAGTGCCAGTGTAACTCACCGCTCTCTGTGTAAAGAATTTCTTCCTAACATCTAACCTAAATCTCCATTCTTATAGTTTAAAGCCATGCCCCCTTGTCCTATCACTATTAGACCATGTAAAATATTGGTCCCTCTCCTGCTTATAAGCTCCCTTTGAATGCTGGAAGGCTGCAATGAGGTCTCATTGGAGCTTTCTCTTCTCAAAGTTGAACAAGCCCAACTCCCTCAACCTTTCTCCATAGGAGAGTTACTCCACTGTAAGCATCTTTGTGTCCCTCCTCTGGATCCGCTCCAAGAGCTCCACATCATCTTCTGTTGGGAGCCCCAGACCTGGATGCAGTACTCCAGATGGGGCCTCACAAGAGCAGAGCAGAGGGGGACAATCACCTCCCTTCCCACTGCCACCCCTCTGTCAATGCAGCTCAGTACACTGTTGGCCTTCCGGGCTGCAAGTGCACACTGCTGGCTCATGTCCAGCTTTTCATCCACCAAGACACACAAATACACCATTTATGTGGTCAGAAGCTTCACTTGCCCTCAGATTGCATTCATGCACAAGTCGGCTGTCTTGGGAAGCCAGAAAACAGAAGTGCAGGTTTGGTGGGTGACCCTCAGATTTTGCATCACAGGTGGCAGTGGTGCACGGACCAAAACCCCCTGCACTGCAGAGCTGCCTGAAGGGAGAGAGAGTGGGGATCTGTGTGTCAGATCCAAGGAAGAGAAGGGATGAAGCACTACCATGAGAGGAAGAACCATCTCTACAGCATGGTGTCCTCTGTAGGCTGGCAGTTCCATAAGCACCGCAGCTTATAGAAGCTTTTGTGAAACTCCTGAGAACACCCATGGAAAGGAGTTTTCCTGGCCAGCACTTCAGACACAAGAAATCTGGGGAGCTGTGAGTAGAGCAAATCATGAAATAAATATTAGGTTCCTCTGCAGTTTGTAAAACAAAACAAAACAAAACCCCGACCACATTTAAGAGAAGTGCTTGCTTTCACAAAGCAGGGAAAACTTCCAGGCTTATAATAAAGAGACATGGCCCCGTAGGATTTCTTGGATAGGATTCTTCCAAACCTAAGGACATATTTGGTTGTTCCTCTATTTGCTGTCTCACCATTAGATGTATTTGAAAGTTAACTAGCTGCCTGGAACTCAGCTCCTAGCAGGACAGATACAAGCTTAGGAGTCTGTCCCTCTCCAGCTCAGCACCTTCTGTTACACATAAACAAAATCCCTCTCCCATCCAGAAGAACAGTGTCACCCCAGAGGCTTCAAATTTTGGAGGAGAGTAGGTCTGAGAGGCAGTAGAAGGAAGGAATCACAGAACACGCCCTTTCTCTCACAGTTTTGAATCTTTTTGTGATGAAGAATTTGTAATGTTTGTACTTACAACGCGTATGTCATCCCTTACTTCTGTGATTGCACTTTATTTGACTGCAGAGAGCGAAATCAAAGGGATGGTAATGCAACTGGGCTGACGTGAAGGCACAGCTCAGCCACCAGCCTGCAGGACACCGAGGCACTGGGAGTTACTGGAAGGTGATCAATGGGAGAGCTCCCAGCCACGCCAGCACTTCAGGCTTCTGGTAGTGTTAACCCAGGGCGGTTGCAGTGTGAGATCCCATCCAAGAGAAATAAAGGCATGGAAATAATGTTCTTGGGGATTGGGAGAGGGTTCCAAAAGAAACAAGTTTACAAGATACTGGCTCATAATAGTAATTATATCACTCTCACTGAAAAGCTGCTTAGTGACACATAGACAAGAGTTGGTCAGAACCGCAAGATTTCCAGTAGAAATAAGGAGAAGGGTTTTTTACCTGTTTTGGTGAAGGGAAAAAGAACCTGAGTGGACATAAGCACTCCTAAACAGAAGGAGGAGGCTGAAACTGAACACCAAAACTGCCCGTGCCATAGCAGCACCTCGCTGTGAGCGGTCTGCTCACATCCAGCTCCTTCTACCAGCACTCATCTGACTCCACAAAATAACGTTAATACTGCTGACACTTGCCATATTATCCTGAAGATCTGAATTTTATTGGTACAAAAATTAGAAACAATCCTAAGTGGCAATAAAGTTTCAGAAAGTCTTAAAAGTTCTAGGAATTCTGAGCATTTTATTAGGTGAACTGCAGTAAAAATAGTTTGGGGTTTCACTGTTCAATCTTACTTTTCCACATTGCTTTGAGATTTCAAGATGTTAACGTGCAACGTGCCTTGGGCTGCAGGCAGAGAATAAGGCTGTAAAATTGTATGTGCCACTTCTGCAGAATATGGGAGTCTTTGCCATCAGCTCCTGCGTTTCTGGCAGGGATGGGAACAGAAGAACAAAATCTGACTGATGGGACTTAATCAGAGAGCACACTGTGACAGCTCAGTGCTTGGCAACACCTTCACCTTTCCCAAATGTCAGAGGATAAGTCTTTTTTTATCTGAAAACAAAAAGATGAAAACGGGGGCTTACTTTGATATCTGCAGCAGAAATTGATGTAAAGTGATCTGAGCATTGAAAATGAGGTTTGGAGGCAATTCATGGGGATTTGTTTTTCTGGAAGAGGGGACAGGCTGCCTCACATGCCTGGTGAGGGATCAGTCTCTGCCCTGAAACTCCTGTCAGTCACATTTCAATACGAGTGATAGTTAATTTTTCACTCTTTGCACCCAGACATTTAATAGGCTTTAATTTAAGACTTTGGCATCGGACAAGAGGAAAGTGCCACTTTCTCTTTTTGGGAACCTCAAGGCTTCCAGTTTTTCAAACTCCATGTAGGGCAGAGAAAACAATCCCCCAAGGCCCAGGCTCCTGCCTGCAGCCCAGCCAAGCCGTGGTTCTGCCTGGAGCCCTGGTCCTCCCTGAGCATCTGCTGGGCGCTGCACCTCTGCTCACACAGCAACACGTCAGCTCCATGTGGCATGGCACTTGATCTATTGTAATATTGAGTTTCATCACACGGCCTTCAGCTATATGACCCAGAATATTTGACCCCATGTCAGAGGGGGCCTGGGCCTACGGAGATATTTCCCAGGGCAGCCTGCCCTCTTTCTACTGAAGGAATCTGATCCAGCAACAGGAAAGAGTGAGAATTTTCAGCTGTCCTCATCCTCTGTGAAACACTCTGTGCTACATGTGCCGAACGTAAGGTGCCTGTTAGTCACTCGCTTTCTTCCCTTTTCCTCCATAGGTACGAAATCTGTACTAGTTTCTGCTAAAAGTAAATTAGGATACTGAGATAAATTATTGAAAACAGGAATTATTTTGATTTTTTTTCATAGCATCTTTTACATCCAACAGGGGCTCCAGGTCTGTGAGGCACTAAGCAGCCAACAACTCCATTCTCCATGAAACCATGGCTACCCAAAAACATGCAGTATTTTGCAGAATCAGAAGACCAGAATCAGAATCTGTTTTTGTAAAAGTAATAACCCAAACCACGCCAAGTACACTGTGGGATCTTCATTGCTCCTGCAGGCTGACACATCTCTTATACCTCCCATTAGAAACACAGTTAACAGCAGCCACCATAGGCTCACAGCATCACTAAGTAGCTCCAGGACCTTCTAACTTCAGCTGAAGGCAGATGACCTTTCCCAGTCCACTCAGCCATTGCCCACCATGGAGCTGCCACACAGACACACCACTTCCTATGGCTGCAGGTTATCCACGGGGCAGTCTGTGTCCCTTTAATATCCACTTTGGTATCCTACAAAGACCTGGGTGTGAAACAGGGAGATTATTTCTGATATGAAAACTCACAGCAGATGGGATTGATCCCCACGTGCCCATATCTGCTGTCTTTGTGTTTCCTAACTCTGCTACAAAGTGCAAAGCCCAGAACACAGCCCGAACGCTGAGGATGGAGCCAGGATCTCCTCTGTTCTGATTCCAGCTCCAGCTGGGATGCCGTGCTTGATTTATAGCAAAACCTCTGCTCTCTCTGCATCTATTCCCCGAACTTATAAAAGGGAAAGGGGCAGTAACATTCACCCGGACCAGCTTTGTGAGAATTAAGGTCTGAAGAAAGTACTAAAGATTAAAAGCAGCCCCAACACACACCCCCAAAAAAGGTCACAGTTGCTTAAAACTGAATGGAATAATGGAGATAAGTACAGGCACAGAGTCATTCGGAAAGTCCAGACAATGAGCCCATCAATCAAGGCTGCTTCCTAAGGCAGAGGTCTAAATAAATGCTAATGAAGTCATTTACAAAACACCCCCAACCAATGGGGGTGCAGTACTTAAGAGTAATAACAGGAGCGAGAACAGACTGTCCGTAAAGAAACAAAATAGAACGCTGAAAAGCCAAAAAAAGAAAGCAACAGTTCGTGCATTTCAGAGCTCTGAGGAACACTGTACCTTCGAGGCAGGCTTTTGTTCAAAGGAAGGCTTTTCCTTTCAGCCCTCCCTTACTTTCACTGCTGCTTTATCATTCAGCCTTTCTTTTGCCACGTACCCAGATGCCACAGGAACCGGCAGGCTGTGGGTCGGATCCCATTGATTTTAAGGAGGCAGTGATTAAGCACACAGCTGCTCCCCAACAGTGGTGCGGCCAAAATAATGCCCCCAAAATTTGGTTCCTATGTTAACTCTAAGCTATTTCAATAGGAGGTGGTTTCTCTCCAAGCTTGGGAAGAACATTGATGATTGTGGCTGTATTTGGGGTGCTCCATCCCTCTCGGGTGGAAATGTGACTGAAGTCAGCTCTTGCCTGCACACTGTGGACATATTTGACCATGTCGTTTGCCTGGGAATAACATCTCAAAGATCTTTTTGAAGGCAAGTGATCTCCCCACATGAGCAAAAAAATAAGGAAAATGCCCTACAGACTTAGGCTACAGCAGCTGGGCAGCATGTTGGGTGTATTTGCCCCTTGGCACTTCCTTACTGCTGGATCAGTCCCTTTGCTCCCCAGCAATGGAAGGAACAGCATTTGGGATGCCCTGGAGTCGGGTGGCTCGGAGCCCCCCTCAGTGAGGGAATGGTCAGATTTCTTTGTCCCCGTTTACTCCTCTTGCACCCTTTCTTACTCTAAGAGTTTTAGCAAACTCTGCAACAGGTAGCACCAGAAGGACCTGGTCTAGTGGTCGAATATGATCCTTAACAGTGATTATGATAATTCCTGGGGTTTGCTCTCCACTTTTCCACTTCCCAGTTACGTCTGGATTGCAAAGAGCAAAGGGGAAACCTTGTCCTCAGCACCCAGACTGGGCAGTCTGTGATCAAGAAGTGAAGTCCCCATTGGGGAAGGAGAGCCAAAGGCTGCCTGGTATTGGCAAGTTTTTCCACGTACATTTTTCTGCCTTTCTCCAACACCTCAAATTTTGACCTTAGTTGAGAGTGCCCTTTTGAATGCCAGTCCAGACACTGTGACGGGATGTGAGAGATTACGCCTGTATTAGGTTTCAGTCTTCCAGACATCCATATGAGGCAGCTTCTTCCACTTCAGCTACTCTCCTTTCAAATTTTTCAGCCAAAGCTGTATCCAGACTGTGACCAATACTCTGCTGCACGTATTTAATGCAGCGGCTCAGAAAGAAGCTGCGCTCAGAGCTGACATTCACAGCCAGAGTGGCACAGCCATGTCTTTCTCATCCTCCAGAATTGCACCCGTTCCTGTATTCTTCATTTTTGCACAAGATTCCACACCTGTATCTTCAGCCAAAATGCTGCAGAGCAAGTTCATGCTGTCTCTCCCATTCCCCTTACTTACTAGTCCTGACCACTAGAGCCACGAGTTCTGAATTTCAGATTATTTTTTCCCTTTTCTTTTGTTCTAATACAGTATTTCATTTTTTAAATTCATCATATGTTTCCTGCCCACAGTTTGATTTTGCTGAACCTTATCTTACCACTTTTCTCACCTCGCCACCCTTTGCAGTGCTTCCCCCAGTTAGAACTAGCTGCAAACTTAATTACTGTGCTGCTCATCCATCTCTTCTGCATCACTATGACAGATAAAAACAAAAATTAAGTCCCATGTTTTAGAACCAAAACATGGAGTAATCTGACCTCCTGACCTGGATTTGCCTTGTGTCATGAAGCTGCTAAAACCAAATCCCAACAAAACAACTTCTGTTATTCTCCACCGAAAGTTCCAAAAGGAACAAATCTTTCCTTGTTGTGTTTGTATCTTCCATCAAAGTTGAGGACATTCTATAATAAAGAATAATGTTTGGGATGAGGGATTGATTAAAAAATTGATTTGAAAATTATGCCCTCTCTTTTACCTTCCTGAAAAACTTTTAGGTCAGTCCTGCCATCTTCCCCCATAACTCAGAGAAATATCTGGCAGTCACAAGGCACACCAGCAAGGCAAGGAATGAGTTTCTCAACCATGCCTATTGATCTATCACCATTTCTTTTCTGCTATCCATTCTGTGCTGCAGAAAGGAAGCCACCACACCAGAAAAGAGTTGATAACAAGGTCAAATTCCTCCCTCAGCTGTACAAGCAGCTTCACCACCTAAGGATTCAAGTGATAAAAGTAAGAGGGGAAATTGTTTCAGGTATTGGCTGTGTGATCACCTCTGAATCTTTACCCCCACTTCTCCAGCCACTGCTATTTGTTCTGCTACCAGAGCAAACTATGCAAGTGTGAGCCTTCTTCAGAGAGTGTCTATTAGAATGGATATAAAGAGAAAGCTTTTCACAGCGAGGGTGGTGAGGCAGTGGCACAGGTTGCCTGAGAGGTGATGAATTGCATTGCACTCCCTCACTGCACTGTACAACTTCCTGAAGGGAGGTTGTGGTGAAGAGGGATTTGGCCTCTTCTCCCAGGCAACCAGCAGGACACGGGGCAATGGCCACAAGTTGTATCAGAGGAGGTTTAGGTTGGACATAAGGAAGAACTTCTTTTCTCAGAGAGTGGTCAGGCACTGGAATGGCTGCCCAGGGAGGTGGTGGAGTCGCCGTCCCTGGCAGTGTTCAAGAGGCTTCTGGATGACGTGCTGCGTGATATGGTTTAGTACTAGTGGTGGCAATGGAGATGAGGAGACAGTTGGACTGGATGATCTTATAGGTCGTTTCCAACCCTGTGATTCTATGATTCTATGAATGTTCTGTTCCTGCAGACGCCCAAGGTCAGGCTGAAGGGGCTCTGAGCACCTGACTGAGCTGTAGGTGTCCCTGTTCATTGCAGGATGTTGGACTAAATAGTTTAGTGGCTCCTTCCAACTCAAACAGTTCTATGAAATCTAACCACCACCTGCACAAGAGCCTGTTCCTTCCTTCCAAGCTGGCAGCTCTCTAGTACTTAGGACACCCCATGCAGAGAGTCCTCCAGCAGCTTGTCCTTATACATCTCACAGCAGGTGAAAAACACGCCCATATTCTCTGGAAAGCCATGAGAGTTCAGCTCAGCTACAGATAATGCAGTCTAACCCCACAAAAGCCTTCAGATCCCTCATTCCAGGAGAACTGCAAAGCAGCAGATGAAGAATACATGCTGTTCTTTCTCATTGCCAAGGGAAAAAAGAGTTACATCCTGGTGAGCAAATGATGCAGAAGAAAAAAACACTTGGAAAAGTCCCTGGGAAGGGCCTGTCGCAGCAGAAGCACCATGGCTCTGTCACACCACTGTCTCCTTCGAATGAGTGCAGCTCAAGCAAGGGGCAGTGCAAGGTGCTGTGCAATCAGTCCTGATGTCTCTGTACCTTTGGCAAATTTTAATTGGGAGCAGCTGCTAGCAAACTAGCCGGGATATTTTATAGCTTGCTGACAATGCCAGATTCTGCAGATATTACAGTCCGTACTCAGTGGCATCTCTGGAGTATTTTGTTTTACAAGCGTTTCCCAACAGCCCCCAGGAATGCACAAGCCCTGCTCCCATTTACACCACTGGGGATCGGGGGTGGTTTGTCCCCTTCCACAGTTGGCCCAGCAGTGCTCCCTACACCACAGCCTGCCCACAGGCCTCGCAGTGGGATCTGTGGGTACGGGATGCTGGCGTCTGTCATCAGAGCTGGTTTTCCCACATTTGAGCTGTTATTCACCTTACCAAGGGATAGTTTGCTCCTTCAGAGATTATACTTTTTATTTCCCAGGAGAGATGGGAGGTCGCATTAATCATTATGTAAGCAACTGCAGGTTTTTATTGGGATGAGGCTAAACAAGTGTAAAATTATAGAGGAGATTAAGACAGATTAAGGGGTGCCTGTGAGTCAGAAGTGACTCCTGGTGGGCTGGGAATTTTTCCAAGAGGCTAAACATAACCTGACTTGCAACACCATGGGGTAAGCATCTCGTGCTGCACATCACACCCTGTTCTTGGGGCTGCCAGCAACAGAGCAGGAACTCACCCGCTCAGGTTTGCACTGATGACAGCTTCAGTGACCACACACAGCTGTCGCTGGAAATGAGCCTTTGTCATCCCTTGCACTTGGCAGGAGGGTTTCACAGCAGCAGAGAGACCTGCCCCCAGCCCCGCTCTCTGCCAGGCCCAGCACTGTTCTGAAGGAGAGTTCCCAGCAGCTGCATTGCACACAGATCCTCACTGCAGAGCTGCCACCTCTGGGAAAGCATTTCATTTTTTCCTGACGGAAATGATCATTCTGGAAGAGGCATCTCGTCCCTTTCTTGCAGTGTGCTGCTGCAACAGCATTACTTCTTCCTTGTAGGGGATGGTCTGAAAGTGCATCACTGCACTTTATCAATACACTTCTCCCTTCTTTATCACTTGAGGTCATCTCAATAGAATTGGACAGGTGTCTCCAGACTGTCTTTTCTGTTAGAAATAAGCTAACCCTGCGTTTTTTGCCCACCATTTCTTGGAACACATTTCCTGGAACCCAAATGCCTGAAAGGTGGCAGCAAAGCAGAAAGCACGAAGACTATGCACTGTGCCAGGGAATAATAACATTTTTCAAACCTCAGCATTTTCTTTTTGCCTCAGTTTTCTTGAAATTTGCACAACAGACGAAACATTCAAACTGCTGTTTCAAAGTGCAAGACAGCAGATTACCTCTGGATCGCATGTTAAAAGGGAGAACTTGCTTGGATTTTTCAACAATAGGGAAAAATATTATGCTGTAGAATATTTTGGAGGTCCTGGTTGTATAACAGCTAGGCCTTCCCCTGAGTCATTACACCCTCCTCTTGTGAAGTTCTCATTTGCTTTCACACATATGACATATTAGCTTCCTACAGCAGTGGGTGGGGAGATCCTATCTGTTTTATAATCCTCTGTAACACCACTGCTCCTTGCCTCAAATATTTTCTCCCCTCCGTTGCGCTACGCTGCACAGTCACTGTCCTTGGCAGAGTGTCTCAAGACACAATTAGCTGCGCCTTTTTCAGCCTTAACACATAAAATATAATCCTTAAGTCTCCTTAATGCTACAGCTCCGTTTCTATCAGGAGTTAGGGAGACAGCACAGGAGTGAATGAACAGGCACAAGGATGGGTGCAGTTATCATCCTCCTCACCGCGCTGTCTCCTGGTCCCCGGCCATGTCTCAGGGACATGATGGAAGGTTCAGAAGAGAACATAAGTCAGAGCTCACAGCCAAATCCTGTATTTTTGTGCACAGGTACTAAAAGAACACCCTCCCTGCTGTCATCAAGAAACTGGATAGTAAGGTCACACTCCTCATTAAACAACCCGCAATGCGAGCACCAATATAATCTATCAGCTTGGAGCTGTTTGGGGACACTGCTGCCCCTTTTCTTCTCCTGTGGCTGCTGTTGCAAATCTAAAGCAAAGGGTCAGATGTGATGCTGACATTGAGGCTGATAAGCTGGTTCAAAAACTGATGGGAAAAAAAGAGCAGCACTTAAAACCAGAGCTGTGGCTCTCCCAGAACTGGAAGTTCACATACCTGCAAGATTAAACATCTGAGGTCAGAAACAGCCATCTGATGAGTGTCATTGGATCCTTTTTCTGACCTGTTTGGATGACTGCCCAGAACGTAACTGTCTCATATACACTTCTTGTTTCCTGTGATAATCCTCTCAGGCCAGCCCAGATGTGTCCATTTAGCTGTCCCTGGAAATCAGCAGGAACCAACTGACCCTCACCCCGCACCACTTACGGTTCACACAAACACATGCTGACAATGTTAACCCTTTTTGTCAAGCACAACACTTCTGTCAGGATGGAATATTTGCAGATGTTTTCTATTCCTTTGGTTGTGTCAAAATGTGCATCGTCTGAGCTTCCCGAGCAAGCAGGACTGTTCTGCACTGCAGCCCTGACCTCGTGGCTGCCAACCCTCCTGCAACCCTCCTGCAAATACTACAGCCACTGTATTCCATCAGCTGGAATTCCATCAGAGCTGGTGGCCCAAACCTTTGCAAGGCTTTGAGCACACTCACTTTCCCTCCCTGTTCCTCTTATCCTCAGATCAAAAAGGAAAGGGAAGAAAGTGCAAGCCAAATGGTTTATCTTCGGTAAGAGCAAAATGTGTGGAGCAAGATCCCAGCACCCTCAGAGGTCTCATCCCTAAAGCACTGAGAAGGAGTGGGGGGGGCATGTCTGCACTCAGCTGCTGCTCCATCTCTGCCTTGGCACAGCAGACCAGAATGTCCCATTGTGTGCCTGGACCACAGAAGGATTTGCTCCACTATGCTGCACAACCCAGCTGGATCCCCAAGCTGTTTCACCCACTTTGTGCTTGCCTTGGAAGTTGCCAGTGAAACAGAGGAAACCCGTGTTAAAAACTAAATGAAACTAAATGGTGCCACCCAGTAAGAGCTAATTAACAACTTCCCCAAGGACGGTGCTCAGAGGGGATCTGGCATTGTGCAGATAATAGGGAGAAACAAATGGCAAATCCCACTTAAGCCCATAATGTCTATTCCAAGAAGGACCAAGCTTTTACACTAGCTCACATCACCCCCCTTCAGCATTTGGCTCTCAATAAGAAGCTGTAGCTCCGTGCTTCTTAGAATTTAGAGCTAGATCACTATGTACTAAGGGAACGATGCCACCCACTGCCAGTTAATCATGCTCAAAGGGCCCTACAAGGAAGAACTCCTGCTAAGCAATGAGAAACTTACTCTAAACAGGAGGCTCTTTCCAAAGGAGCAGTTGTGAAAAGCAAGACAATACCTATGGGGCTGCTACAGGACTTGTGCTGCTTGCTCAGTACTTGGAGTCTCATGTTCAAGTTTTTATAGCTATCACATGATGCATAATGACTTTAAAACGAACATCAGCTCTGTGCACAGCCAAGCCAAGGGAGAGAGGCACCACACACTTTTCAATTTTTTTCCCAGTTATAGCAAGGATGCTTTGCCATACAGACCAGCCAGATACCTTCCCCTCATCCCTGTCAAAACAACTGTTATTATCACTGTTTCATAGAGATGACTAGCTCAGGAGCATTACCAACAACTGGAAAGTCTCACAGTCTCAGGTGATGCAGTGATGGACAAAGTGGGGATTGGGCAATGGGGATAATGAAAGCAGTGGGACCACTCAACCCACCCTGCTCTTATTGGTGATGCTGGCTGTAATCCATTCATCCCCACGACATCTGGGTGTCGCTTTAAAAGTACAATCAGAATTCCCAGAAAAAAGAAATTTTTCTGTGCTTACCAGACCTTGATTTTGTTCAAGCTGTTCACAAGGAGTAACATCAGAATCCCACCCCAGGCTCCACCAAAAAGGGTTTCTGCCCAGAGATTGGCTCCAGGCTCCATCTCCATGGACCATCAGTGCCTGGTCCTCCCTGGCCTTGTGGTTATGCTATGCACTCCTGCTCTGCTTCATCATCCTAACTCTGCTATGTTCGTATCATTAGATCCACTCCTACAGTGGTCACAGCTATGACTTTCTTTATTAAGCGGGCATAAATATGCTTTTCAATCTCACACTTGATTCCATCAAGTCAACATTTGCTCTGCTATCAGAGCTAGCCGTCTGAAAGTCACTCTGTAAAAGAAGAGTCTGCAGAAGTATGTGATCAAGTTTAGCCATGACTAGCCAAGGGCAGTAACATCATGAGATTTTTGCAGCAGAACCTGTTGAGAAGAACAGGATTTTTCCTGAAGCTTTTTGCACAACTGCATGGAAATATCTTTGTTCCTTTAGAACCAAAAAAGTTGGTTTTTTTCAGTGCTGTGGGACAAGGGTGAACCTCTCCTATAGGAGAGGTTTTTTTCCTCTCCTATAGGAAAGTATTATACAAGTAACGAGCTGCACTGGCTGAGGGCTCTTCCAGAAGCACCGGCATGCTCTGCTGTTACCAGACTAAATAGATGGTTGGGCTTCTCCATTCAAAACTTCTTTAAAAAAAATAAAATAAAATAAAAGCAGTACAAAATAAACATATTCCTCCCAACACTGAAACTCTTTTGAGTGCCAGATTTCAGCCCAAAGCAGATGCTCACACTGGGGCTGCAAGGCCCCTGAGGAGCGGGGCTCCAGGTGTCCCCACCTGTGCCATGGGCTGTGAGCAGCTGCTGGCTGCAGACACTGGTGCTGCTGGGCTGGGAGCACCAGGAAATTCTTCACTGGGGAGATGGGAACACAGCCATCAAGCCATCAGGCCACTTTGGCCACTTAGTGGGAAGCCAAGGAGTTGCTGTTTAACTGTGGGAGAGTGGCTTGTCGAGGCGGGATTGAGCAGGGAGAAGCTTCAAGCTGGGTTAGGATCCCTCTGCCCTTGGTGCGTGGTGAAGGTCGGCTCAGGAAACACCACTCCCTGGCCCTGAGATCCTCAAACACTGCGACCACCGCTCCCCGAGAGTGAAGCACCAATGTCAAAGCAGAGCTCTTCCACTGCAAGAAAGTGGATTTCACATGATCCCAAGTGGGGAGTGAGCTGTAAGGAGATCCCCAGACAGAACACGAGGCCGGTTCACTCACAGGACGTGCACCAAGTGAAAAAGCCCGCGAGCAGTCTGTGCACCAGACTCCTTTTTGCTGCTTCTAAAAAACTTGCAGCGTCAGGCAAAAGCGGGGCATTAACCCAAGAGCAGTGAAATTGCCTTTCACAGAAGGCTGTGCCTGCATCTGAACTCTGCCTGCATCTGGCGGCGGAGAGCACTGCCAAGGCTGTAACCCTCTGATATTAACAGAAGGAGATATTGATGAGCGTCCCTCCGGCGAAGGAAACCAAATGGTGTTTTTAAACTCCAGCGGATTCTTTACAGATTTTCAATTCTTTAGTGAGGCTGTTGCTGCAGACTGCGGTGTAATTGAGATGCATTAGCCACTCACTCAAAAACTTTCCCAGGAACACATGTGTGCTCACACAGACTATGCATTCAGATATAAATACATACCGTACCTGCACTTGCATTAAGCTGCTGTTCATGGGCTGTCTGGACATTTCCACTGCCAGCTCGGCTGCTCCATCAATTGCAGCACTCAGCACTGCCAGCCCAACAGGACAAATAAAGTAAACACAGAAAAATAGTTCATCACTGCTGGGTATCTGTGTGCAGCTGCAGAAAGGAATGGAGGGTCTTTTAAGGACCAGTTCCCATGAGAGTCAAGGACACTGGGTGCTTTCACCCCAAGACAGATGTGAACCTTCCAAAGCCAGGCCATGCTTCCACGGGTGAGTGCAGTGCCACCTCACCTCTTCCTTCCATCCTGTCTCCCCATGGGAACAAGCCACCATCTGTGCCCAGCACTGTGGAAAACCTCCCTTCAGAATCTTCCAGCCTCCTCTATCATATATATCTTGACAAAAGGCCAAATTCCCCAAGTATAGAGTGATCCTATTCATAGCATTCTGTCAGCTGGGACAAAGGAAGCATATCCTTAAAGAGCTGAAGCCATACTACTGCCCTCAGCACACCTGGCACCTGTTGAGGTGCAGCTCTGATTAACTGGGGTTTTCCAAGCATGGACCTTCCTCTATTAAATAGCTGTTCATCACAGAAGGGTTTTCTTACAGACTAGAGGACATTGCAGTCAGCTTACTTGGAAACTAACACAGTGCTTGAGACCAATTCCAGTCCTCCTCTTAGCTGAGGTAATGTAAAAAGATTCCACTATAGGTCTAGAGTGAGAGGCAGACTGGACAACAAAGCAGCCTTTTTGGAGTGCTACATCAAGGTAAGAAAAAGTATATCTTCCTCTGATGAAAACAAGACCATAACCCAAAGATTGGGTCTAGCGTCCCAAAGATTGCTTCTGTCTTGCAAAGAATGATTCATCAGTGAGAGCTAAGTCTCTATTCCACACAGTATCCACCTGTGTCCATCTGCAGCAGGGAGAAGCAATTAACAGAGAAAAAAGTTAAGGCACAAATAGCTTTTGTTCAGTGTCTGAAAAGGTAATCCTGTAACCAAACTGGTATAGCAACCTAATTGCCTGTGTGCACAGAGGCCTCTTCAGCAGAAGAAACTGCACCTTTTCCTGCAGAAAAAGGCTAAGACTCACTCTTAAGGGAACCAGAATCTTCCTGATATAGAAACAAATAATGTACCATTGACAAGAACTCACAAATCTAAACAGAAAAGCTTATTAAATGATTGTGGAAACAGTAAAATCTGTAAAACGGAAAATGTTTTAAGCTATACCCAACAGTCAGTGGCCAAAATGTTAACCCCAGCATTTAAATGTTTATTTGAAACATTCCTTAGAGGTTCTCAATTTTTTCTCTATCAGTTTGAAGACCTATCTACATTAACCCCCCCTCCCCAACTCCACCCATCGCATTTAGTGTTGCTTTGACTTTGGCACAAGGAGATGAAGTCTTACACAGACAAATGCCTTCAGATGTCTACTCCCCGCTTCATTTGAAGGTGTTTTATTGGAAGATGTTTTATGTGGACATTCATCCATCAAATTACTCGGTCTTCAAAGAGGGAGGAAACTGGAGGTTGAACTGGTTTATTCTGAGAGGAAATATCCTAAAGCAGACAGCAAAGCGAACGCTTTGACTGGGTTGATGTAAAGTAACAGGATCTGGCCCGGGCATTATTCTTCCACCAAGCATTGCAGAGCAGACAAGGAAAACAGAAGTTACATTGACTTGAGGTAGGTAGTAGGTGACAAGCATCTTTCCTCATCAGGGCTCCCAAGTACCACCAGCAGACTGGTGAGCCCCACACACAGGTCAGCTCCCCACACCCTGCCTGGGCTGCACCTGCTGTGTCTGCCTCATCTCAGGCACTGCAAGGAAGGGAAGAAACTCATCGGTCACAGAAAATACAAGGGGAACCAAGAAAGAGGTTGAAAAATTGCAGGAGTCATCATCTGGGGTTTTACTTCAGCCACAAACTGTTGTTTCCCTGCATGATGCACCTGCTCACTGTGTGTCTTTAAGTCATAGGTGCAGGATTTTCCAGCAAAACCAAAACTACCAGTTGTTATCTCCACTGAGCCAGTAATAACTCCAGAGTCAAGAGCCTGTTTTCCTCCCCAGTTTCCCAACAGGATCTCCACTCCCACCTGGGATCCAACCCACAGCTCTGAACCTCCCCATGGTTACCCACTAAGAGCTCAGGTTTGCTCCAAAGCCCACTCACTTGCACAGAGCCCCTCTCACTGCACAGCTGATTTCCCTCTCCTTCAGCAATTCAGACTGTGCCCCCCAGAGAACAATGCTATTTCTACCCACTGATTGGGTGCTTTTGTTACTGGATGGACAGCAACGTGGTGAAAGCTGATGAAATTACAAAAGAGAGAAAGCTTTCCCACTCTCTGAGAGCTGCAGATGCAGTGCAGAGGCCAGCTCTGTGTGCAGTGAAGTACCCCCTCCCATGCAAAAGCTGAATCAGCATCACAGCAGGAAGGGAACGGGAGTGTGGACAGTCTGACTTCAGCTAAGTTTGGGAAACCTGAGCAGATCTCCTGGGATTAGCCAGTGGGTAATACAAAACCCAAAAGCCACAATTACCAGCCACTCTGCCCACATTGCTCTCAGCCATCCCAACCATTGTGGTTGTGGGAACCAGTGAGCATGGAGCACCTGATCCCTCTGCCTTCCCCATGAGGCAGCTCCTGGCCAGCACTGCTCAGGGAAGGGAACCTGCGGGCTTTCAGTGCTCACATCTAGTGGGATGCATGTCCAAAACCCTGTGGATGGGCAATGGAGCGAGGTGGGAGAGGGTCTGACACACATGGTAAAAAACTTACTGAAGGGAATGGGAAAGCAACTTCCATTTGTGTCTATTCCTGGATATTAAAGAGCCTTTTAGGCATCTGAGATCTCGGGACTCACACTTGCTGGATGCACAAGAGATGCTTTGAAACAGCTACAACCTTTTTATTCACTTCAGCTCCCACTGAGTTGCTTTTTCTTCTCTTTGGGCAGAAGTTTGCACCAAGGTTTTATTTGGCTTCAGGGCAAACACGATGCTTTGCAGGAAAGCACTGTCAAACAGACCCCTCTCCTAGACAGGTAATTATGAGAACAAACAGCTCCTTCTTAACCCACGAGGGAGTCTGCCAGCCCCCTCTCTGCTATTCTCGGCTTCCTGGCTTGCAAAGGGTTACATGCAAACTCAATGACTGACTTGTCCTTGTCTGCTGGCTGCAGAGCTGAGCAGATTTCAGCTGGCAGCAGCACAGAGCTGCACTGGGGATACTCACTGCAGGTTACCCTGAGATGGTAACAGGAAACATTCTATGCCTGAACCCTACAGGAAGTGCATAGCAGTGCTGCAGTACTGCAGGGCAGGTATAGATGAGTCAGGTGCTCCTCAGAAAAAAAGAAAAAAAGTTGCTCTTGCTCTGAAGACCCTACAGCCCAGATACAAGGCGATGCTATGGGCAGAGGCAAAAGTACTGACATGTTTTTAAATAGTAGAATGGAAACCTGGACAGCGTGCTGTAAGCTAGAGGGCTATTATGATATGATATGGGTGCAATGATCTGAATATATAACTCACACTAGTGGAATGAGCAGGATCAGGAGAACTGGTCTTTCACATGAACTGTTGCATTCAGTGTTGTGTGAGACCTCTTCTACCAGGTACATTTGGGGGTGTTACACTGCTTTACAGACTTCAAAATCTCTAACTAAACTGAGCATTAGTTATGAACAGCAGCAATGAAGTGAAGGGCAGTCCCTAGGAAACAGATGGAACCTGAATTCAGGAAAATTATCAAAGCCTGGTTCTTTACTTTTATTGGCCATAAAGAGAGAAAATGTTCAGAGAGGACACCCTAAATGCAGGACAGAAGAGAATAAAACATGCTGCTTTTTTTTTTTGCTTTTTTTTTTTTTTTTTTAAGGAGTCAAAAGTCTTCCCTGGAGCCGTATGACTCCTTCAAGAGCAAATAGGAATAACTATATTTTCAAATGCATCTGATTAATTCTCTTCTTTTTGCACTTTCCATTCTAACAAGGCTCCTGGAATGCCCGTATTCCACCTCAAGCTAAACTGTAGCCTCAAGGCTGGACACCAACAGATAATGGATGAGGAAAGCAGAGCTCATTTCAGGGAAGCATCCCTCCATTCAGCTGCTCCTGATCATGCTCCTCAGTTCTCAGGACTTCATTTGGGCATGGCTGGAGCATTCATCACAGGGCCACTAGGAAGTGTGTTCCCATCCTGAGTCACAGTAGTTCATCCTCAATCCACTTCATATGTTCTAAACCTTATGGTTCTGCTGAGATTTCAGGTTGGTTTTCTTGACAGAACATCTTGAGACTGTCTCTTCCCACTATATCTGAGAATTCTCACTGAGCATCCCTATCCATGGACCTTCTGATGAAGAACAGCGCAAGCAAAAAAGATGCAAACAGAGAGAGAACCATCTTCAAATCAAAGGTATAATGGAGATAACAGCATGGATGTGAACCAGGAAAGAGTAAGGAGAGGAGTTGTGTTATTCTCAGTGGCTTGCCAAGCACTATGAACACTTTGCAAGAAAGGCCTTATCCTTCTCTCTTGATCAGAAGAAGAAAATTCATATCCAGCCTTGGAAATAGGACAGCATCCAAACCCACAAAATTAGTCTGTCATTTGCAGTTACTTCCTGAACCTTGGTTGGCAATTTACCAGACCTATTCCAGAAAAAAAAGAGGGCAGAGATCTCTCCTTTTGCTTTGCATGCAGGTAGCTGAGAATGGGGGGAAAATCCTCCGATGTTTCAAGACATGATTTGCAAATCATCTTTCCATCTGAGGAGCTCTGGCTAGGCAAATATTAGTAATAATCTCTCTGTCCTGGCTGGAGAAGAATGAAGAAGTGGGAAGACAAAACAAACTCTTGGGTTGAAATCACAAACTAGCTTTGTCTCTGCCTTGCAATGCACACAGGGCACCCAGACGAGCACTCTTGAACCCCATTTTCTTCCTGATGAATCCACACAAGGGCAGCATAGGCAGCTGGGTTCAGGAAGAGGACAGAGGTGTACAGCGGCCATGCATCCCTTCTCCATCACTGCAAAGAGTTTGTCATGTAGAAGAAACAAGAATGCATTCTGCAGGTGCAATCAAAAAAACATTGACCTCATTGGGACCTAACATTGTGCTATTATGATGTTGGGTGAGAAGTGTCTGTTTATCCTCCTTTCATTTCTTGTTAAAAAAACCATAGTCCATGTCAGAGCTGATGAGAGCTGCAGCACAGAGGACACATTATTCTCAGCTTTGGATTAAGATCAGTATTTTAATGAAAGCACTTATTAGCCCCAGCTGGGGCTCAATTTTCCAGCGAGTTGGGAAAAAAAATATATTGCCCTGGCCATTCTTCCCTGGGGATTGTGCAGAGACATCTGAGAGTATCAATTTCTGATCATAATACTCTATTGGAAACGAACAGCTGGGGAAAAGCCACTGGCTGAAAACGAGTGGATTGCTTTACATTACGAAGAATAGTTCTTGGCTGCACGGTGCCCATTTTTTCCCACTCTGGGATCCCAACTGCTCTCAACAGGCTGTGGATGTATTACCCTTGTTACCCTCTGACACTGGTGCCACCTGGGCTCCTATCAGAGGATGCTCAGCTCCCTGCAGAGACCGCAGCCAGCTCTAGGCTGCCCAGCACATGGAGCAGAGCACAGCCTCAGTTGTCCTCTGCACACCAACCAGAGCCACCAAACTCTCTGCCTTGAGGGGCGAGGTGCTCTGTTTACCTGACAGTCACAGTGCCCCACACAGGGCAAGAGAACTTACTGCCATTCCAGGAGCTCAGTTTTGCAAAAAAATGACAAAATTACGTGAGTGAGCAATGATTGGTGGGGGGAGTGACCATGCAAAGTTGTCTGCATGTCCTTGTGCATATAGAGAGCTTTGCATCAGACAATCAGAAATACACAGGAAGACAGATCCTGAGCTGAGAGCTTGCAGCGTGAACCAAAACTGATATCATCTTGGTACATCATAAAGCAGATGTTGCAGGGACTAACACAAGATCAGAGCAGAGCTGAGGGGAGATGGTTTAAAAGTCAATTACCAGAACATGCACAAGAGGTGCACAATGAGGGGCAGATCACTGCCTTGCTCAGAAAGCAGAGCACAGAGGTCTGCATGTGGTTGTATGTACAAAAGAACCAGCATGTGGGTAAAGTGGTCAGCAGAAGCAGGTCGGATGTACACAGAGCCACTGGCTTTTTCCCTTCCAGTCCTTGAGATGAAGAGGGCAGCAGCACAGTTCTGCCCTGAGGGATCAGGCATGGGACAGGGGGTGAGACATCCCCAGATGTACACCAGCAATTTCTGGAAGAGTTTAAAGCTGTCTTCACATGAACAGCTGCACCAAACTGTAATGGATGGTCACTCGCAAAGGCAAACTGCAGATTTCCCAACAGAACAGGCTGTGAGTGTGTGTGTGTGCATGAACCACACGTTTCCCCAGGGCAAAGTGAGGGAAGCCCGCTCCAGTTGCTAGGTTGAAAGTTTCACATTCTTTCAATTGTAGTGGCTGGAGTTGTTTTTCTCAACTTGGAATTTCAGATTCAGGCAGCTTTTATCAGAATGTAGAATCTATAGGGTGTTCTACCTGTTCTATAAATGCCTTGGAAAGAAACCTCAGATTCAAGGAGCGGACCCTTGGCCAGCTCAAGAGATTCACAGGGAAGGAAAGGAAACCAGTGCCCTGAAGTGTGTCGTTCTTAAGAACTGGCCTACCCCTTGAGATTTGCTTAACTTTTTTCTCCTTGCACCATCTCTACAAACCAGTTCATCCTATCTGAAATGGCTGTCTAATTCAGGATGCATAAGAAAGACAAACTTTGAAGGTTTTTGCCACCTTTTAAGAGAACAGACTAGCCTCAGTTCCTAGCTTTGAACTTTTTTCATAGCTCCGTAATAACACCAGGGCTACAGAGGCACTGACCCCAGACAGTGTGACATAACAAACAGCATCTCCCACGAGCACCCTCAGCCAGGAGCACAGCACAGTGTCTGCAGCTGCTCTAAGCCCACAGGCAGATGCTAACCGTCATCCCATAGAAACAGTCAATGAGCACCTGAGAAGAAACCCAGCCCGAGCATCACACAGACCAGCCATTCAGCTCAGGCTAGTCCCATTAGATCTGGTTGACAAAAGAATCCAGAGTGCACATTTATAATTTGCCCAAAAAAAAAAAAAAAAAAAAAAAAAAAAAAAAAAATGGAGGAGAGTTTAAAAAAAAAAAAAAAAAGAAAAGAAAAGGAAGAAAAGCTTTCCTTTCTGAATGGAGTGTTTCTGTGGCCTAGCCTTCCTCCTCGTCAGTAGACAGGGTGGAATTCCCAGGCTGCAGGGGAGATCTCCAGGGGCTGATCATATTCTTAAAGGCATGTTCCCAATCAAGAAGTTTGGGATGAGGCATAATAATTGCATAGGCTTCCTGAGAACCGGCTTCACATCCCTGAAGATTGATTTAACCTAGTTTTTCATTCTGCTTTCACATAAAAAAATAATAATAATCTGTCTATATCTTGATACACTGCAAATCAGGAAATGGAGGCGTATGGTATATCTCATCCTCCCCTGCCTGCAGCTCTCCGAGGCACACTGCCAAGGCAGAGCTGCCTTTGCTGTTGCAGACACTGCCATTGTGTCAGCAAAGCTGTTCTGATTAATGCTGGTACGAAAGAGAAACCAGTGGCCTGTTAAAGGTCTGAGAGTCAGGAGCTATCTAAGCCTCTGCTGGCATGGACTTCTACGTCCTTGAAATTCACAGATAATAATTAGCATCATTACTAGCCTACATTACACACCTACTGGTCTGCAAACACAAATGATGAAAAGTTTTGCAGGCTCAGGGCCATGGCTAACTACAATTATCATTAACACAAGTATAATGGAAGTTGTGCCTATGTTGTTGGACAAGCGCCAGTCTAACTCGCTTTTCAAGAGTCTGGAGCACCTTGAGACATTCCTGGGATCCAGAGGTGCTGGCATTTCCCTTCTAGGCTGAGTTCAGGCTGCCAACCTTCCAGCAGACAATCGCAGAGGTCCCTGATACTGCCTGATGCTGTACATGTGCTGTCACTGCAAGTCCAGGAGAGAGACACTGAGCTTACAAGCAGCAAGCCAGCATCCACGCCAAGGGTACCCAAAAGCAGAAGGCAGACCCATGGCCCCAGCTCCAGGGACCAGCTGGGTAAACCTCAAACAGCACCCAGAGATAAATTACACAGGCTGGCTGCAAAGGCAGCCTACATGCAGACACACTAATCTGGCTTGTTTAGAGAAACACTGGGCTTTTCTGTTCCACAAGAATGGGGTAAACCTTTCCTGCAGGGACTGCCATCAGCCCCCAGTTTGACATTGGTACAGAACATGCTGGGCTGGTGTCAGAAGCAAACTGTTTGCAGTAGAGATATCTTTAGACTAGGATTACAGAGAGTCTGTAGCTGTAACTGGCCCTCTTCATTACAAGTGCTATTAATCCCGTAATGAATGACTGCTTACAGACCACGACACAGTTATTTTACACTGAATGCTGCCAGTTTGGACTCTCGATTCCAGCTTTAAAAATACAGATCTTTAACAGCAGGAGAACGTAGCTCTGAGGTCTGTAGTTCCACATCTCTTATAACTGGGTTGCAAACGTACCTCCAAACACCACACGTCATCACGGTACGATGTCTGGGAGGCTGCTTTTCATTAAGATGGCTTAGCATGGCAAGTCTGGTTCGATGCCACATGGTTGTGACACAACAAGGCATTTGCAAAGATAAAGCAAAAATTTTGATCAACCCTCACCCCTCCCCCCCCCCCCAAAAAAAAAAAAGAAGGATGAATTGAGTTAGGGGCTTAGGGCCATGAATGCCAGTGCTCACCAGTCACCATGATCACCATAAAGCCACATCCTGTGTGGCTCAAACAGCTCCATGAGGCCCCAGCCGCCCTTAGCTCCCTTAGATCCAAGGTTGGAAGGAACAACATTTCCTTAAAGCGTTCAGGACCAATTCCCAGGTTCTCAGTCCCTCACACACTCAGTCCTTGCTCACACTGTGCACCCCAGGCTTGCAACGCAAGAACCTGGGACCTATCCATCATAGAGTTTGATGCTTCCAGCAAGAAATAACCAGTGTTCACCTCCCAGTGGCTTTGCTTCAAGATGCAGGAACCATTTGCTGCTCTGATGCCCACGACAGGGTAAGACAACACAGGCAGCTCCCATCAGTCTGAAGCAGATGTGGGTGACTGCAGCCTTCTCTATAGAAGCTCCGCAGGCCGCAGCTTTGGCAGATCTTGGGATATATAAACAAACAGGCAACACGACCTGAGCTCCCATAAATTTCCTGGAAATCCTTAATGACTAAAGACTTAATAAAGTGTTTCACAGCAGAGGCAGCAGCCGGTAATTATGGTTTTGGAATCTGTGAAGTAGAGAGCAGAAGCCCAGCTCTGTGACTGAAAACACAAGCAGCAATAATAGTTCTTTCAGAGCACAGCACACTGCTTCTGCCACCATACACCCTGCTCTGTGAGCTGGCACATCCCTTGCCAAGCTGTTAGCAGCAGCTTGCATCAGAGACAAGATAGATTGAATAAAGGGATCAATTCTTGTGGATAGAGTCAGGGTTTATGCTTTCACAAAGCTTCACATGTTGGAAGACCATGATTTAGCAAAAATTGTAAGGAGACAGCTACAGGCTCTAAAAGCCATTCTTCTGCTGAAAGTAGGACTTGCAGGGAAGGCTGGGGACCTGATGCTGTGTCAGGGGGCTGTCAATGCTGTCCCCTGCTCCAGGGGTCCACAACAGGACCCCACCACGTCTGCGTTCAGCAGACTCACATCAGCTGGAGTTTGGGGTCAAAGAGAGTAGGAGGTGGGGGTCCCAGCACATAGCCTCCACCCAGGACAGCCACTGCCTTTCACTTGGAGTGAGCAACACTGGTTATCCAGATTGTTGTTGCTCTGGTAAGGGCAGTCCCAGTCAATAGACCTAGAAAAACACAGCCCCACACATGGCTGGCAAAGACCGCGAGTCCCCACATCCCCATCTATCACTCCACTCTGCATTTAAAATGTTTTTCATCCGCAGCTGGGTCATCTTTTCTCCCTTATTCCTGATGCTGTTAGCAAAGCCCCTCTTCAAAGGCTACCGAAGGATTTCTAAAGCAAGCAACCCTGTTAGTTTTTCCTTTCACCCATCATTACACAAGAGTAGTGCTTGAGATCCAAGTTTCTATTTAAAAAGAGAACTAAGTTAAGCTCTTGCATGATGTCTCCAGAGATGCATCAGTCAGCACTTTCTTCCACATTCCCTGGTAGAGCAACAGGAGGGTCTATATACTGACCTGCCTACAGATATTCAACTGTAAAATCCCTCAGAGCTCCACCTATGCACAAAACCAAACTCCCTAAGATTTCCCCAGTTAGGCAGCAAGAAACAATCTAACACCTCAATTACACAGTTGGTCAACACTGCTGGTGGCAGCAGGAGAGCCCACACCAAGTGAAGAAGAAAACGTAAAGGGAACTTAAATGAAACAGAACTGAATTGCACACTGAGCCCTATTCCACCAATGTGTGTGTGAGAACACTTCTGATGAATGTCCTGTGTCATAGATCATTGCAGAATTTGTTAGTTATTGCTACAATTTTTTTAAAAAATCTCATATTCCTACTGCTATTATTAATGCTCTGAAGTAACAAAGTTGTTAATGTTTCCAGAAATCTCTCCGTTGCATTTTTTCATTCTATAAAACAATAACGTAAACAGCTTTAGGTCACACATCTCATAAGGAAAAAAAAGGGGAAAAAAAGGCATCTCAAGTTTGCAGTTATGCAGCACACGATCTGCACGGACAGCCCTGGGATACCAGTGAATAATACAATCCTCAGTTCTTCTTTAGCAAAACAGATGAAGTTTTCTCTTACTGGTGTTTTTGGAAATTACAGAAAGGAAAAAAATTGTCAGACAAAAATAGTCTGCGTGTCACTTCTAACCAGTCATCAGGGACTTGGATTCCGTGCCCACTGAAGTCAGTGGAAAGATTCAGCTTCCACAGGGTTTGGCCCAGACCCACATGAATGCTCTCCTTGCAGGTGTAAGTTGCCACATTCCTTTTCAACTCGCCTGAACAATGGCTGCTCTCGAGATCCACCATCACACTCCTCTGTCTTCCCCTCCAAACCTGCCCTGTCCAGGTGTCCTGATGCAGTTTTGGCTCAGTGACTGACATCACAGCCATCCAGCCATCAGAGGCCCTTCTGCTTGCTCACCTCCTCACACATGACCTGCCTACACCTTTCTCCCCAGTGCTCAGCATCTTGCTTGCTCTCATGTTCCCAACCTAGACAGAACTGACAAACTCAGATTGTCTGTCCTCATGGCAGGAGCAGAACAGGAGCTTCTTGTGTATGGCAAAAATATTATTCAACAGGCCCCACTCTTTCCCTTCACACAGGGGCAAATTCCAGCCTTCAGAACTACCTGAACAGCTCTGGGCTCAGAATGGGGCAAGGAAATGGCACCAGATATCTCAGAGGGTCACAGAATGCACTCTTCCATTTCATCCTCTTAGTTAGTCCCAAGCAAACTTCATTCTGAATTTGTCACTTCAGATTCCAGAATATTAAATGGGGAATTGAGGGATTTTACTCCAGCTATACATAAAAGTGTGAATTATTTTTTCTTATGAGCTCCTTTTATCTGGAACCTAACTCCAAGTGCATCAGGCTCAATGCCTGGAAGGCTTCACAACGTAACAGGGAGAAGGGTAACAACCAAGAGATGGGCAACCTCCTGCTGGCAGCTCTGGAGTTTGGTGCGGGACAAAGAGGTGTCCAGCAGCAGTTGCACAAGTCAAACGGAAAGTGAAATCACTGTGAACCTTTCCTAAACAGGTCACTTATCTGCTTGGGTTTCCCCCTCCTCATCGCAGCTCCCTTAATGCTCTTTGAACATTTGGAGTTCTTCAAGTCACCGAAGGGACAATTACACATTTCACCAAGCACAAAAAGAAAACTTGCATAATATTGTGTTGAACTCAGAGAGTTAAAGGACACCCCTGGGAGCAGCAGCAGCAACAAATTGGCATAGTGAATGTTCCTTCACCTTTCTGATTGCTCATTAAGCTTTGGCATGTTTCCACGTATGAAATCATTGCACCAAACCAGGCTTACTCCACACTGTTGGGTTTAAATGTACAATACAAACAAGCCCTGGGATGGGCAACCATAAGGCATCCAAATATGGAAAAGGTAAGCCAGATTCTGAAATCCAGGGCACTGCAGAAGGCTATCTGTGGCTCTTCACAAGCTGAAAATGAATATGAAATGCACCAGGTAGAACACATGCAAGGATTTATTAATTTTGCCAGAAATGAAATGGCATCCATATCTAACATTTGAGCGCAGGACAAGGAATCAGGAGAGATTGGCTTTCTGCCTGGTTCTGCTGCTGCCTTACATGCCAAAACGCTTTCAGCACCATACATCTCCCTGTGCCTCAGTTTCCCTATCTGTCTCCTGCAGGTCTGCAAATCAAAGCTGCTGCACGCATTTTTTTTAAAAAAGGAGCATTGAAAGGAAAACCAAATGAGGGAAACAGAGAGTGGAAAAGTAAATCCTTCCAGCATTAGTCAGCCCTTACTATGCCTGAGTAAAAATCATGGGAGAGGTAGAAGCAAAAGGAATAATGAAGGCTGGAAGAAAGGGGTTTCAGACAAGTCCGCCATAACAACTGTGCCCCCTTAGAGGATGGGACAGTTCAAATCAGCAGCTCTAAGCTTAGTCCTGCTGGGCATTGCTCCCTGCCAACAGCATTCAATGTGCTGCTTTGTCTTTCAGAAGGAACATGTAATTGCTATTGTTCATTATTTACAGATGTGCAGATATCTGAATCTACTCAACAGCCAGACTAAGTTGCTAGCCAGAGCCAAGAAGTTGGGCTCACAAGAGGCTTAGGAAGACTATCCTGAGATGAGAATTGGGTTTCTGGTGTTCAGTTCAAGCCATTTGCTTCTTGAAAACACCTGCTGGTTTCTTCCCTTGCACTCACAGGGAAGCAAAAGACAATTTCATGCTACTCCTTATCGGCCTCCTCTGTATCTTTTTGTCAGTTCCCACCAGTGGCTTCCCTATCAGTTGTCACATCTGGGGATGTGGGAGGGATGCAGTGCTGACAGGCAGTGGGATCCTGGACAACCATCTCAGATTAACCACTTCCATGCTTTCGCCTGTGCAAACCTGGGAAAATTGCACTGAATGGTAGGAAAATCACACTGGAGCTCTTGGAGTCTCTCCCCTAGTTTAGGGGTAGCAGCAATAGATATGATCCTGGTCTCTCCAAGGCTAACATCAAACTAGTGTTGACTGTAACACTCTTGAAGAAGAAGTAACACAATGTTGTAGTATTCCTCAGAGTGACTCCCCACAGCACTGAGCCAGTGGGGAGATGGAGAAGCCTCCATCTCTGCAGGAGTACACACAAACCAGAGGCAGCCCATGGAGAGGCATGGGTCCAAGGTGAGCATTTCACTTTTACTCTGAAGGACTAAAATCTTTAGAGGATGGACAGGAGGCAGTGGCTCAGTGATGCTGCATTAGCTCCTTTCTGAGAAGAGCATAGTGGATCAAAAGGTGGAAGGACAAAAACTGTGCTAGGGAAAGACTGAACAATTCAATGGCAAAGAAACCAGAGCAAGACCTGACTGTGTGACAGTGAGCTGACAGGGACCAGCCACAAGTGATAGATGGCATTTGCAGAAGACTATAATTAGAAAGTCCTGACAAAACCAACAAGCTAAGAAATTCGGGGCATCCCCAGTTTTTGGTGCATTTATCTAATGCTTATATCTATTGCTTATCAGACAAGATTTCTATGTCATGCAAAGTAACTTTCAGGAGATGTCTGGAAACAACATGGACTTGGAAAAAAGAGAGAAGAATTAAAACAAACATTTTCCCCAGTTCCAGGGCTAATACCTCAACCACTAGCGACTTTCTTAAAGCACAAGGCAGCTAAGATACTAGCTGAATTACTATAGTATGGGGTAAAAGATAACAGGATTTAGAGGGTTAGTTTTAACAGGGTTGAAGGTTAACAGGATTTTAAGGTGAGAGTTTAAAATAAAACAGTTAAAATGGAAATTCACAGTTAGGAGGAACAATCTGCGTTACAACCCTCTTTCTCCCTGGATCTACACAGACTGTAAATCAATCCCTATCAGGAACACATCATCACTCCATTCTGTCCTCTGCACCAGACAGGCAGTCAGGACACAAGGAGTTCATTTTCAGGACTCTTGACACCAAGCTGCTATGTGACCCCTGTAAAGTTGCATCACATTTCTTCTTCCCCCGCCAGCTGTTGGTTTGGGTTATTAGCATTATTATTACTATTGCTGCTGCTGTAGGCACTAGCACAGGAACCACTGTCAGGTACCACGACCTCATTGTGCAAATAATGCATTTACACAATTCTGTAAACTACCAAACAAAGAATTCTTTGCTCTTGGAATTGATTTATGCCCTAAAACACAAGAAAACTGGTGTAAACAGCCAGATAGGAGAGCGCTGCTCCTTCGCTGCAGGCTTGCAGGGCGACTTGGCCAAAAGGACCGCTCTCATTTTGGGTTACTAATCATCACCATGGCATTAGTAACACAGTTTACAGGCACAAAGCTCTTGGGACGCACACAGGGGATTAAAGCACGGGGAACAGATTCTAAACCACCAGAAGAAAATGTTCAATTCACGCCTTTCGTCTTTTCTAACAACTGCACTGCTGCGTATTTGAGCCGCCCTCCGAATGTCGCTGGTTACAAGTATTTGACACAAGGCGATGCCAGGAAGCACTTTTGCTTGGTTTTGTTTTTTTCTGTGGATGCAGAGTGCTGCCTAAAAAAATCCTCAGCAAGAAATACTGGGCTGCTGTGGCCTCACAGCCTGGATTTTTCTTCCAGCACCATGAGATTTCAGACGGGTGTGCTTCTTGGTGTGCTATGCCTGGTATGTACTGGATTTGATTATAGGTTTTCTTGCACTTCTATCTTCATTAGTTCTACATCACAGAGAGTGTGGAATGCATGCATTGCCAGTCCAAGAAAATTAAGATGTGACATTGTTTTTCAAGGGCAAATGCTTGGGGCATATGTTTTTCCCTACTTGTCCTCTATCAACGCATAAATCCCAAATGGAACTATCAACAAAAATAAAGAGAATATTGCTGACCCACTTTAAGTTTTGATTTTTTTTTTTTTCTTTCGTTCTTTTGCTCTTCAAGGCCAGAGACAGAACAGAGGCCACAAGCAGAGTTGCCAAAACACATGTGCTTGTTGGATGTTTTTGTCTAAAGACACTATGAAGTGCTAAAATATGAAAGATGTCAAGCAAAAAGGTTTCCTCTGGCCTTCAGAAGAGTTCCGCAAACATCAATAAAAATGTAAAAGAAGAATGCTGAATAATCAAATGTGGTTTCTTTTTTTAAATGTAAATAGCAAGGGCTGAGCATTAGCGATGCCTGGAGACTGCATACATATGAGTAGACCCAGCACCAGACAAGGGCAGAATGTGGCTCCTCAGCCCTGCTGCAGCATAGCTTCCTGTGGATGTATCATTTCTAAGGGTAAGGAACATGCAAGGCTGTCAGTGAGCACCCTTAGCTGTAAGCTTCTGGACCAGATCAATTTGGATCACAAGTTTTTTTGTACCATCCAAACTAGGCTCTGAAATTCCAAGTAAGTTTGGCCTTTCAATCTCCCTGTAATACTCCCATTTTTCCAGATTTGAGTCTGCTTCCCAGTCCTAACGATCTGCTCAGATCTTGACCTCTCTAGCAGAACTGCCAGTAAAGGGAGGATGCAAAGAGGATACTTGAAGAAGCAAACACTCGCCTTATGTGAACCCAGCAGTGACCCCCCAATTCAGCCCTCAAAGGTCAGTACACAGCCTCTGAGCAGCAGTGACAAACACTGCTGACAGCTTCGGGGACAAGCCAGGACAGAAAGTCCACTCAAACTCCTCAAGCAGCGGAGTGCCACGCCAGTTGTCACCATGGCCATCTTTAACAGCAGGGACCACACTTCTATTCTCAGCAGCATCGTACTGACAAGAGGGGCAAAGAGATGGCAGTGAGCTGGGATGGGAACCAAGTGCCCTAGATGCGTCTGTGGAGTTTTTGTTGTTGTTGTTTTTATTATTATTATTATTTTTGTCTGCAAAACCCACTGAAGTAAATACCAAGTAATTATGGTGTTCTGAAGTGACCTTATGGAGCATGTGCTTGAGTCCATGGACCACGGCCAAAGCTACTATTGTGGATTTCATGCCAAGGCTTGGGAGAACCCTGGCTCCCTCCCATTGTTTTCTTTGGCTGGGCTCTATGGATTCTCAGCCTGGCAAGAAAGCCCCATTTTAAAAGTACTGGCAAACACTGTGCAGTTTGTCACACCAGGGCTTATGATTTAGGACCTTGATTTAGGCTCAACACTGGGCTCTTTTGTTTAGCTGTGTTTGTACATCATTTGCAACTTTGTATTAGTTAATAAACGTCAGTCTGCTAAGAGTGTGTCATGTCCAGTGTTGCGGTGAGGATTTTCCCTTGAATATACAATCCGTAGTGAGAATGACTGAGGGAAATTGAAACTTCTCTATCCGTCAGCTGGGGGCTTACGCTCATATAAACAAAGCTTTCTAATACAATGGATGCCTCAGTGATAAAACAGTATTGCTGCATACCTGGGTAAACCCAGAGCTGGAGGATAAGGATTTGCACTTCTTATTTTGCTTTAATAGAAATTCTGTTGCTCACAAACCCACAGAAATACAGGTGAAGCTCGAGGAGGTCAGGGGAAAAAGCCGCCACCGCCTCCCCAGCTCCACAAAGCCATCTTAGAGTTCCCCTGGGCTTTGCTAGAAGGTAGTTATGAACAAAAAATGACTCTGCAAAAAACAAAACCGAAAAACAACAACAAAAAAAAAAACAGCCTTCTGGTAAAAACCAGCTCTTGAATACTTTGTGTATTTTGGAAGCCATATTTGATGATTTTACTGGCTAAGGACTGCAAAAACCAGATGCTGAAATTCAGACTCCTCCAAACCCTTTGTGTGTGGGGAGGAGGGAGAAGAGGGCAGACTGAGTATTTAAAAGCAAGCTAGTGTGAAGCAGAAAAGTCTTCTTTCAGAAAGAGTCAAAAACTCTGCACCTTAGTGACTGACCCTGCCGAAAGTCAAATGAAAGAACAGCCCTCCACACTTCTTACTGATTAGAAATGAATAAGACAGCCAGCTGATTTCTCCCTGAAATAACTGAGACTTTGCTGCTGTTGAACTAATCAAAGCTAATCAAGTTTGGTGATGTCACCTCTAGTTTGTAGCTCACATCACGAGCTTTCTCTGGGCTCCTGGTTATCCATAAATAGTGAATAAAAATGAGCAAGTAAAGCAGCGAATTAACAGCCATACTGGATCAAATCTCCCATGTCTGAGTCAGCCAATAATACAGCAGATATGAATCTCAAAGCAGGGTCAGTTCTTACAAATCATAAGACTGGAAAATCAAGGATGGGCTTGGTGTCACCTCTCAGCCCCTGAAGCCATTACAGATTCCTCCGCTTCATTCCCTCCGTCTTTCAGTCCAGTGTGCCCACCTATGATATTTTACAGTTGGCAAATCCTCTCTTCCATTCTCTTCTGAAGAGCTTTGTTGGTTGTCTTTTACAGAACCAGCGTGATTTGTGGGATAGTTGCTCAGAAATGGGGTTAGGAGAAGAAAAACATTGTCATTTTAATTATATCTACTAGTACAAAAGGTTATCAATTCCAACTCATACTTTTTTGATAGCACTTCAAAAGTACAGACGAAAAACACCTGAGGGACCTGCCAGCCAGTCTACTTTCCACAGTGACAAAATGGGAAAAAAGAAACTAAAGGGTCTTTGTGACAAATGAGAGAGACAAGCTTGACATGATACACTCTCTGGAGAGTAATGGCATCAAAGGTTGGTGATGTCACCTCTAGTTTTGCATCTCACAGCAAGAGGTTCCTCTGGGTTCCTGGTTATCAGCTTGATCCAGCACAATTATGTTTTTCCTTTTATAGTCCCTATCTTGGGAAGCACAGAAGTCATCCTTGCTTCGTGGAACAATCCTGAAGCATGAGAGTATGACTTTACACCACTTGCACCTAACTTCAGTTACAATTCCATTTTGCTCCACTCTCTGGCACTTCTCCAGAGCACTGCTAAACAAACCAGGTCAACAGGAGCCAAACCTGATTGACAAGTAGCAAAGAGGAGCCCTGAAGAGCTTGGAAAGTCCCTCTCTTCATATTGTTGGGTCTTTCACAATATCCGTCAGGACAGCCACAAGAAATGTGAGGTCCAAAGAGCATGGGATAAACCAGAGCCAGCTGCATGAAAGGCATCTTAGCACCCACGTGGCTCAGCCAGATTCAACATACTTATGGACATAACTCATAGCCTGATGAACTGCTGCAGTTTCTTCCTCATACATCTTAATTCTCATGGCTTTTCTTAAAATACACCTTTAAGGTCTCTTTGCAACCAGTTGGACACAGATAAAACAACCAATTTTGGATTAGCAGAGTAAAAGGGTCAACTTCCAGTCACAAGACCTGGTGTCAGGCCTCATTGGTACAAATCCCACTTAAGCTAAAGGAAACTAAAATGTGTGTATACCCATCCCACAATTCTGTCTATGTACACTTCACACCAGCCCCTGTGATTTCTGGTCACAAGCTCACACCCAGACAGGAAAGGGACTATTTTTTACTTCAGGTGTGACTGAAATCTTACTCAGCTCACCACACTCATGAGAATTCAAGGCTGGATCTCACTGAACAGCTGACCTGACTTGGGTCTTGCTGTATGAGGCCAAATGCTAACAGAAACCACCTGTGGTATTTCAATAATATTAAATCCAAGATGAATTCAGCCTTGTACCTGACTCACATCCAGCATCAATTTCCTTGGCCCACTTCTAGTTTCTTGCTGTCAGCACTCCAAGACTGAGAGTCATGGAAGAATAAGCTGCATTCTGTTAAACCTCATAGCCAATACTGCCAGCTGAACTGTTATCCCTGCTACCCATACTGGGGATGGTGAAGGGGTACGAAGCAGAATAGTTTGTTTTCCAGATCTGTTGCAAGGTTTCAGTTATTCAGCTTGCAGTTTTGACTATAAGAGGGTTAGCCAGCTTTAACAACATATGGATCTGATTCATGGTACTAGCTGTTTCTTATAGAATCTGGAAAGGCATGAGACATGACTCTCTTACTGCAGTACTTGGAACTTAGCTACGTGATGCACTGGAGGAGGAATTCCTGGGAAAGGCCAGGTCCTCTCCAAGGATGGTCCCCAGTTATGGCACTCACTCCCTTTGTAGTACACCAGCTCAAGAGTGCAATATTGTAAGATTTACTCATCCAGCCAGCGTCTGGCTGTCTGCAAGAGTTATCAGTGTTTGTTAGTGATCCAGTAGAAAAAATTATCTTTAGCACTTTTTGTCATATTTCATAGAATCATAAAAGGCTTGGGTTGGAAGAAACCATAAAACCCATCCAGATCCAACCCCTGCTGCAGGCTGGCTGTGTAGGGCCCCAACCAACCTGGCCTTGGGCTCCCTCAGGGATGGGGCAGTCACAACTCTGGGCAGCAGTGCCAGGGCCACACCACCCTCTGAATAAAAAATTTCTTCCTTACATCCCACCTAAATCTCCCCTCTTTCAGTTTAAAGCCATTCCCCCTTGTTCTATCACCATCAGTTGCGTGAAAGTCAGTCCTCCTGCTTATAAGCTGCTTTCAAGTACTGGAAGGCCACAATGAGGTCTCCCTGGAGCCTTCCTGAAGCTCAATAAGCCCCAGTCCCGTAGACTTTCTTCATAGTAGAGGTGCTCCAGCCCTCTGATCATCCTTGTGGCCCTTCTCTGGACCACTCCAACAGCTCCACATCTTTCTTGTGGGGGACTCCAGGCCTGGATGCTGCACTTGAGATGGGGCCTCACAAGGTCACAGAGGGACAATCTCCTCCCTTCCCACTGCCACCCCTCTGTTGATGCAGCCCAGGAGACCACTGGCAGGTGCAAACTGCTGGCTCGTGTTCAGCCGTTTGGGCATCAGGATCTCCAAGTCCTTATCTACAGGAAGAAGAACCCTGCTCTCAAGGAGTTAATCTCCCAGTCTGTATACATATTGTGACTGCCCCGACACAAGTGCAACACCTTGCACTTGGCCCTGTTGAATCTCATTAGGTTTCCATGAGCCCACTCTTCAAGTATGTCCAGGTCCCTTTGGATGGCTTCCCTTCTTTTTATTGCATCAACTGCACCACTCGGTTTGATATTGTCTGCAAGCTTGCTGAGGTTGCACTCAATCCCACAGTCTGTGTGACTGATAAAGATGTTGAAGAACACTGGTCCCAAGACGAATCTCTGGGAGATGCCACTTGTGCATGACCTCCACCTGGATATAAAGCTACTGATCACTGTCTTCTCACTGTGACCATCCAACCAATTCTTTACTCACCAAATAGTCCAGCCTTCAGATCCCTGCCTCTCCAATTCAGAGATAAGGATGTGGCACGGGATCATGTTAAGGCTTGGGCCTTGCACAAGTCCAGGTAGATAACATTAGTTGCCCTTCTTTTGCCTACTGATGCTGTCACTCTAACAGAGTACCAGATTGGTCAAGCGCTCGGGGAAAACCATGCTAAGATCACCTCCTTATCTCACATGTGCCTTAACACAGCCTGCAGGTTTATCCTTGAGGCGACATGACATCTAAGGAGCTTTTCCAGCTCCAGCCTTCTGTTCTCCTTCCCGTACTCCCCCACCCCCATGAATCTGACCTGTTCTCTGAGGCCATGCCTAGCAACCAGAAAATGAGCTCTTGGCTGTGTGGTGCAAGCTCATCTCAACAGTTCAGGTTTAAACAAACAGAAATGCAAATCTTAGCCAGAATTTTTCACAATTCAAACAGTAGTAGCCTGTCATCTACTGCTTTATCTCCTATTTCTGCTAGTAGAGAGATCCTCATCTCTATTTTCCGCTAGGATAGAGGAAGTTCCTTCAATTACTTGCCTGTTTGTGCCAAAAAATAGAAATAAAAAAGCAACTGCAGTGATATTCACATGCATCAAAAAGAGGAAGGGCCACCTGAGGTTTAGAGAACAGGACAGCAACTCCATCCCTGCACAGAACAGATGAACCAAAATGAAGATGACAAGAGCGAGAAGATGAACAGGAGATCAAAGGAGAACATACTGCATTTTTTCCCTAAAGGCCCTGATACTCCAGCCATTAAATCAATGTCAAAACTCCCACTGCATTCAGCAAAGAATTTAAATATTTTTGGAAAAAAATATATTTTGGACAAAATGTCATTTGTGTTGAAAGAATGTTTGGATAAGAAAATAGTTACTATTATTATTGGCATTATCACAGAACTAAGGCCCCGGTTGTCCTTTCTTAGAAGAGTTAAATTTCTCCTATTATGAAACAGGAAAACAATGTCTGTAAGGAAAAATTTTCCAGCCAATGCCCATCCAAAACTCCAGGTCATCAGTAAATACATCCAAATACACAATAAGGTCACACAGAGAAGTACAGAGAACAGCCCTTTGTCTAGAATATTAAGTACTGGAACAAATAACAGCAACATCCTTACAAGTTGTTCACATTTTTCCCAGCATGGCTCTTCCACGCTGAGGGCTGTTTTTTTTTGTTTTTTTTTTTCCTGTCCCTTCTATCACACTGTATGGATTTTTCTCTTTCATCGTGTCTCCCATTCCATTCCCAGTAAAGCAACTAGTACATCTTCTTCTGTACTCATCCAATTGGCTACAAATCTCTGGAGCCTGCACATACCAGTAGCCCAACCAGAAGCCACATTCTTTTTGTTTGGTTGATTTTTTTGTTTGATGGTGTGTTGTTGCTGGGGATCTTTTTTGTTTGTTTATTTTCTTTAATGAAAGGGGAATACTTAATAAATAAACCTATCCTAGAAATAGAATTTGTGCCAAAAGTGGCCAAGCTTTTACTATAAGCCTTTTCAAAGGGGAGATCAAAGTTCCTTCGCCCACAATTCTAGTCAAAATCAGAAATTATGCAGCTAAGTTATAGTTTACCCAGTTCTTACAAGTGTAGTATAAACGTATTTGCCTTGAAATACTTCACCACAGTTCAAATCTTTCTCAGCACATCTCTTATCCCAGTGTTCTCAATGAATTCTACAATTTCTCACTCAATCCTAAACCCATACTCATCCTTATACCATACAGCATCTTCTAACAGTGCATACCATCTTGACATTAGTTTTTTAGCAAATTATATTCAATCTTAGTACAAGTGGGTCCAATTCAAAGGAGCTGAAGCTTCAGCCTCTATCACTCAACAAGGGATGAGCTTTTTGGAGAACACACACAGAACTGAGAATTAAAAACTTAAACCAATGTGAGTAATGCATAAATAGCACCTCCAGGCATAGACCCTTATGGGCTGGGGGAAGTCCACAATGCTGCACGCCTTCTTTCTTCCAACAGCAACATCAGCCAGAAAGGTCCCAACAGCATAACAGGTTTTTAGCAAATGCTTTCTATGCTGTTGTGGCAAGACAGAAAAAAAATACACTCAAATTTTGTGAACACAGAATTCCAGAGATGTACATCTCTAATCCTTCCTTGAGTGGTGTGAAGGAGAGTCAGAACCCATTGAAACAAGGCCTGTTTGCTCAATCCAAACAGCATTAATGATGTGAGCTCCAAAAAATTTGTTCTTTTTTTTCCTCTTCATTCCTGTATTTTGGACAACTTCTCAACGAAAAGATCAAGCACTATCTCCTTTCAAAGTGCCTCTAATTGGGTTATTACTGGGAGCATAAAACACACGCATTTATTGTTATTGAACCTACCACAAACAGAGGCCAGCCAACGTTCTGAGTTCACTTCTACTGCCAGCTTATAGCTATTCTGCCCTCCTAAAGTCTTTTTTACATAAAGGAGTAAATTGCCTGCAGTGTCCATCATGATTGGGTTACATGACTGACCCCTTCTTGAACAAACTTTGCAAACCACGAGTATCCACATCTGAGCAGAAACCGAGATTAAATCCAGTTGTTTGTAGAACTTTTTCCTGCAGAATTTCTCAAAGTTCTTGTCCAAAAAAATCTCCCTCCCATTCCACAGACATGCTGTGCTGGGTCAATAGCTCACCGCCTGGCCATATCTCAACCCACGCCAGGGACAGAGGGAACGTTTTGTTCCATCAGTGGCTCCTCAAAGCCAGAACTCCTATTGCTGCAGTGGCTCCCCAGAAGCAGTCACAAGGCTCCTCATACAGGCCTACCAAAACCAGCAATTTCTGGGGGTGATTCCTCTAACCTGGAGTTGTTCTCCATGGTCTTCATTTACACACCTCAGCCAATTGAGATTATCCAGCTCCTGGTACCAGGGCAATGAAGGGCTCTTCTCAGAGCTGCTGATGCTGAGGGTCTGTTGCTGCCTGGGGAAATGGCTGGGAGGAGGAACTGGGCAACATCTGTTGGTGAAGGGAAATAACTCATCCAGTAGCAGGATGGTTGGGTATACACCAACTGTAGCCAGTTGTTTCAATTGAAAAACATACATCACAAAGGGGATCTGAAGGAATCAAAACATTCACCTTTTCAAAATCAATGATATTGGCAATTTTTAAAAATGACTTCACTGTGTTTTTAAAACAATCTGAAGTTTTAACAAAATAGAACATCTGGGTTAAACATGTTTTGCTTGACCTGAAGTGAAATAATTTCAATTCTGTAGTTAGTTTGGTTGTTGTTTTTTTTTCTTTTTCTTTATTTTTGTTTAATATCCTGCTTGCTTGACTCAAAATTGAGATGTTGTCCTTCTGAATTTTCAGATCAGCTGTGCAAAATCTGAAAAACTAATCAGCAGCACAAGTCTACTCATCAGCTTTCTGAGGACCCTGTGAGAGGGTTACTCAATTACATGGACTTGTCATCTTCCCCAAGAGTTTATGTAAGTAAGGGAAGGGACAGTTGAGATGCGCAATTCATTCATGTCCCCAGGAACTAACCTAGAGTTCTGAAAGGAACTGTTCTCCCTGTTACGTAGTCACCATTAACTCAGATCAGATTGTCAACTTCTGCTTGAGCTAAGCTTCAAGAGCAATATTAAACTGTGTTGATATATAATTCTGTGTCTGTTTCCTTAGCTATAACGCAGGCTAATAGTTCAACCTTGGATTTAATAAGTCATGAAATGGAAAAACTCTGTTATATGAAGTTTAGAATCCTTAATAGACAGCACGCTGTAATTCTTGTTGCTGAGTCACACTGCAAAAGCTTTTTACAATATCTTGTGTTTGCTCTCAGAGCAAATGATCACACTTCTGTGTTCTTCACTGGCTGTCCAAAAGGACATTTGAGATTCCCTGTGCAGTGCGGTATGAACGTGCTGCAGGAGATGCTCTCACAGGCTGCACGTGCTGGGGCTGCACACCCTGAAGTTCACAAGCACCACCTGCATCAACACGTGTCCAGGGCAAAAATGCCACTACAAGCTTCACTCCATGTGGATGTACAAGTGCACTTTGTTACCTTTTAGGGCACACAGACAACTGACATCAGGGATATGATTCAAAAAGCCTTCACAGAACTTCAGTGTTCCCAGCACAGGCTGCCAAGGGCAGACAGAACCAAACTGTTGTAGCTGACAAAAGAACATCTTTCCCAGGAGAGGATCCGTCACAGCAACCTCACTCACAGCTACATCCAAAATGTACCACGCTGTAATTATTGAAGTTCCATTTTTAAATGTGACCTGGGTCATAGGCAGAACCACTTGCTCTTCTTCAATGCAACTGGCTATACTAAAGCAATACGCTGGTGTCAAGTCTGATGTCACAACAGAAATTGCCCTCCTAGTAGCATACACAGTATAGACTGCTAATGAGAAACTCTATGTGCACTGCACGTACTGTATCTTTCTACAATACGCAAGGGAAGAAAGTGACTTTTTCAGTTCATTGTGTGTTCCAAGATGTATCCTAGAGGATGGATCTTAAAACACTCAGTCCTTGACATTAGCCACAAGAATGCCCATCCCAGACACTTCACCTCACCGGACACTTTACACCAGAAATCCGATACAGTGGCTGCACAGAGCCTTCGCAGAGTTTTCTGAAAGCAATTGGATGTAGATCTTAACAGCCAAGAACAGAGGACTGACCTTTCCTTGAGTCATTTTCCATCCCCTTTCAACACTAAGATGAATTATTTTGAGAAAAGAACGTGAAATGACTTAGCAGAAAGCCAGGTCCTTTTGTGCTAGTGAGACTGGTGGAACACATGCTGCTGCTTCAGAAGGCATCAGCACGATGCTGCTCCTTCAGTCTGTTCCTGGTGACTGTTCTGGAAAAGAAAGAGTCACATGAAGGCAGGGAACCTTACTGCTCCCAGCAGTGCACATCACACTGCAAGTCTGGCAAACACCTGTCTCAAGGAGGAGGAATCAAAGCAGCATCTTGCAGAGAAGGATGATTCAACATAGCAAGTACTGAGAACTATCCAAATTCTGAATATTTCCACACACCCTGTTATCCTGCTGTTTGTGCATACGCTTACGCGTGTTTTGCAGGGTAATTGCCATTCTTCTTACTGGTAACATGATCTGCAGGTCAGGAAGGGAGTTGACAGCTGAATCAGATTCCCCATTATTCACTATTTCCTATCCTCCTGCTCAGAAAAAGTCAGTCATCTTATCTTGGAGCAGAAATAATGAAGAGCTAATTTTCAAGAGGACAACTCATGAACAATTCTGGGGCTGAAATCTGTTTGTATCAACCATCTGTCTAATAACAGTTCCACAGTACTCAGAGGGAAAACACAGACTGCATCCTTGTTTTGGCACCTCAGCCAAACACCTTGCTTTCAGAAGCACTCAATATCCAGCAGCCCTTGCGGAAGTCAATACGGGCAGCAGATAACCATACTGGTTTGAACAGATAATAAGCATGGGAAAGAGGTGACCTTTGCTACATTCTGCCTTCACCAGTCTGAACACTGATTTGCTCCCTCGCATCCACCCCACAGGAAAGGCAGAGCCAGCAGGAGGGAAAGAGCCAGAACACTGCATCCTAAAAAAATCCTTCATGATTACTCCGACATATTCCCCAGGGGCAAAGGTGGATGCAGAGACTTAAGGTGTGCATAAGAATTCCCGCATTTCCCCACAGCTGGGGTTTGTTATCAGTTTTGTGTATCTGTGTTGCTCTGAACTTTATATTTAACAGACGTATTTCTAGTAACCGTTTCTAAATTAATAGCATTTAAATGCTGAATATGGGCAGCCTGCAGCTATGTGTGCTGTAGAAGCAGATCTTGCAAGCCTGACTCATAGCAATAACGGCTTCAGTATCAGCTTCTTAATTATGATGGAAATTACTGCAGCAAATTACCATAAAGGTTTAGGAACATTCAGTCCATTCTGACCCTTCCGGGTCTGTTGCAATACATATTTGCTTTTTCTTCATAAATGTCAAATTGCCTTCCTTTTTTCACCAGCCTTCTCCTTCTCTTGGGAACATGGAAAGAAACTTCTTTTCACCATGGCAAGGTACCAAGAAGACAGGTGGCTTCATGCATAAACAATGATAATTGGGAAAGAGGTGATAGAAATTCCATTCTGCACTCTTCCAAGTCTAGCACACAAGTTCTCCAGCATTTGAGGTTGCTTGAGTTAGAAAGGGGTTACCCACTTCACTAAATGCCACCTCGGAGCCATAGATGGGTTTTTCAGCCCACCCACAGACCTTCAGCCACTCCAATTTTAGAGCAATTATTCCAGAAATTCAGAATCACATACATTTAGAGAAGAAAAAAAAAAGTGAGAACGCTACACTGCCTGAATAAAACTATCTTTTGCACTGATGTAGCCTTCACAGCCTAAATGAGTGAGGCAAAGCCTTACACTAATGTATTTTGTTTGCAAGTGACAACTTTTGGGAAAGATAACAGTCTGCATAATGCATAACAACTATCTGTGAAAGAACTAAAGCACTGTCAGTTTAACTTGATGTCTTTGTTTCTGTAAATGTAATTTTTAAAGGAGTCTGAGTGTTGAAAATTATCATTTTCCTGTTCTCAGAGAACTGCCATAGCAAGATAAGTCAGAACTAATTCAAGGCATTAGTCCATTTTCAGTAGGGAATTCCTTCAGATTGGATTAACCAAGATTTACTTGGTTTGCTTATGTTCTTCTTTCTGCTCATGTTGTCTTTGTACAAGTTCCAGTAGCTCCACTGGAATTAATGTACTGATAGGGTCATGCCAGGGGAGCCTCGTCTGAGATGAACCAGATTTCCACTGGCACTTACTGGATCTTAACCGTGCGTTTGAATTTGTGTGTACTTACGCATATAGGCTGAGAGAGGGGGGCTGTAGGACCAGCAAATTGGCCTTAAGCGTCTCACGTGAACTTGAGTGGCGTGATCAGTCACCACAGCTTTTCTGTCCCAGAAACAAGCACTTCCCCCTGTGTTCTCATACCTCCACGGATTGGGAACACAGTGTTCCTTCCCATGCTCCGACCAGGAGGACGACGAGGGGCTGGCCCCAAGGGGTGATAATGAAAATGCCTTGGTAATGAACCCATCTGGTGATGTCCTCATTGGTCTGGCTTTCACTGCCAAGAAACTCAGCAGGGGTCACCCGCTCTTTAAAGCAAACATATGTACAATACGTACGGATTTTACTTTCCCTTAGATTTCCACCCCACCCCCCTCTGCTAATGTTTTAAATACTTTCCCTGAAAATGTTTCCCTGCAAGAACGGCTGCTAAGCAGATCTCCAAATGCGCTGCTACGCAATGTAGTGGCCTGACCTATTCAAGGGAAGAGTGTCCCAAAGAAAGCCAAGCACATGGCATGACAGGGCCCTCACTTCCCAGACAAGGCCAAGTTGACGAATATCAAGGCAAACTGGTAACCTATAAAAGCCAGGACCCACTTTCTGGTAATGGGGCTGAGTGACTTGTCTGTAGAGTTAGATGTTCTTTCACATCAAAAGAGCATCTCACATCAGTGCTGAAAACAGCCTTTGGCCATGCTATCCCCATACACATTTGGGACACATCTGACTGAGCAATAATTGGCCCAGGTCATAAGCTTGACACTAGTTGCTAATAACTTAACAGTCAGCAGTGTGACAGCCCTCAAGCTTGTCCCCTGATCCCATTGAGCTCACTGTCACAGAGGTATCCCCGGACATTGGCTAGTCCAGCCATCCCCTGCAGGGCAAGCTCACAACACCCAGAGTCTGCAAGTGAAGTACCAATGCCTTCATCTGCACCCAAACTCTGCAGCATGAGTCCATCAGACTCCCTAGACAAAGCACTAAGTCTTCTTCTGTCCTAACAGAAATAACCACAGTTGACAAACCAACAGGATTGAAGGTCTGGAATGAAGGGTAGGATACTGGCACCTGCACCAAGGGCAGACACCGAACCAAGCTTACCAATGGAGGATTTTGAGGAAATGTCCCACAAAAAAAAAAAAAAATAATAATAATGGAACAAGCAGCACCTACGGCCCCATTCATCTGGAGAAGGTCTCCCATAGCTCAAAAGTGCCCTCCTCTGGCTGATTTGGACAGGCTCATCTATAATTACTGGGATACTTTCTGTAGGAAGGAAAGATTAAAAATCAGCCACAAAGATACACCAGAAAGGCAGTTTATCCTGTGGAAGGAGGTCTTCCAAAATGGTATGGGGAATGGGCCATCTGCACCATGACTCCCATCACAGCCAACCCTCAGGAAGCAGCTCTAACCAACACAGACCAGCTTCCCTCTGATGATGTCCTCAGTTCAGATCACCTTGGACTTCTGAAGCTTCATGTTTTATGCTCTCAAAAAAGGCATTCTAAAAACTAGTTTTCAGAACTCAGTTCTCCATAACAGAGCGCAAATTTCTGGCTCACAAATTTCCATAGTGCTAAGTCACCTTTGGACTGCTGTCTCCAAGCAGTTGCCTGAGCAGAAATCTATTTTAGAAGACAACAAATCATGCCCTAGAAATGCCTGTTTTCTCTCTGCTGACTGTAACAGCAGTCTAGACAGTGAGCACAGATGGAGATCTCAGTATTTGGTCAGGTGAATCATGCCTCCATAGATTTCAGGTTTCAAAAACTCACCCTTCATCCAAGCTTAAAAGTTGCTGTATTGGCTAAGGAAGTTGATGAAAACTATGCACTGATATCTTAAGAATCTCTGGCTTACCTATTTGTCACTGCATGTGTATTCCACCTAGATATGTCAGAGCAATTTTTTCTCGTTCCATTTTAATGTCATGGGGAAGTTCCCTACTTTCCTGAGAAGATAATTCCACAAAAAAAGCAAGCCTTGGATTTATCCTTACTCATCCTTTCCCATGGCATTTCCTAGTGCTGTTGTGCTGGCATTTAAAAGATATTTGTTTCATAATAAATATCTAAGCTTATACGCTCCATCTATTTCAATAAATAAATCTAGAATCTTGTTCTTTTATCGTCTTATGGAATATTTTTCCACCAAGCCTCCTTGATTAGCTGATGTCAGGAGGAAGCTAAAACTGAACTTATGAACTACTCTCCAAATGTTTAGTAACGTTTACAATGGTTTAAGAAAACAAGAATAAAAACAAAGTTCTGTATATCAGCAGAGGTACATGTTAAAGAAAACCGCAGGCAAATGTCAGTGGTGTCCCTTCTATATGTCATTAAGCTGATCTGCAGGATACCAACACAAAGACATCACTAATTGCTTTTGTGCAGATCCTGCAGTCAGTGAAAAAGAACATGCTTTCAGAAATGAACTAATGAAAGGGAATTGAACTGTAACACTGAGACTTATACAGTACAGAAGTTCATTGTGGGAAGCCATGGCTAGGCTGTCACACCTTTTTCAAGGGCGTATTTTTGCCAGCATGAGTTAAGGCTGAGCTCCCCAAGGCTTCTCTGTATTTAGCCACATACCCCTCTGTATGTTTTGGGATTTGCCTTCCTAAAGTCTCCTCCAGTTTGACAGCAGCATTCACATTGCCATCCTTCTGGCTAAAAACACTTTCCAAAATACCTTGATTACAGATTTTTCCCCAATAATTTGTCTCTCCATGTGGCCAGGTGTAGTCCAATTTTTGGTTGGTAGAGCTGTCTGGCATGACATGCAAACTGCTCAAGACATTTGCTTCTATTCCCAGCAGTCAGGACAGAGTGTATTTGAACTCCCTGGAACAGGCCAGACTTTGGGGTTTCTTGCTTGTAATGGTAATTGAGCTTCCTTGCTTTGATTTTTGCACCAAGTCCTGGGTGACAGAAATACTCTTCATTTTTCACTTACGTAGGTAGTTCCTCTCATAGATAAAATTGCATAAGTCTATTTGCCCAACTCAGACAGCCACTTTGTTCTGCTGACATCTCTGCCCACACCCACACTCATAAGTTTGCAACTTGGCTTAGAGTCTTCTAAGCAGATCATTAAAGATTTATTAAATCTAGTCTCTCAATAAAAAAGAATATAGATGGTATAAAAATAAAACAACCACTGTCTAGCTTCACTTTTTTTTCCAGTTTTGAGATATTAGAGCCACACTGCCCAGTCTACCCTCTCCTACAGTCCAAAGGCTGTCTGGGTGGAACTGATGCTACAACTTGGCGCAGGGTCTCTGTTACTACTGGCTACTGCAGAGGAGGATGCAAGCCAGTTATAGGCGAGAGAAGTCAAGTCTTCTTTCCTTACCATTAACACTAGAAGCTTTATTATTATGAAACATTTTTAATATAGCACTGTCAAAGGGCCAAGAACAGGGCTCTTTGGGCTCCATACATCCACAGGGAGGTAGACAGCCACTGCCTAGCTTGTAAATTAGAAAAGGAAAGGGAAAAAAAGCAAACAAAAAAAAAAAAAAAAAAAAAAAAAAAAAAAAAAAAAAACACAAACAAGGCAGGAGACAGGGTGTTCTGGCTCTGATTCTGAGAATACATCTTCTGTTTGTGAATTCCCTTTCCCCCTGAATATCTCTTTGGAACAGCTTCTACGGGACATATCTATGTCTTACTTCTGATGGTCCATTAGGGCTAACACTAATGAATTACACCTTAAATAGAAGATAAGAGTAAGTTTTTCAGAATCACTGCCAGGAAATTGGGTAGTTTGGCTTGGCAGACTGGAAAAAAAGCCTGACATATTGTGCCAATATCACAGGATCTGCCTTTCTTTAAATATATAAAATCTCTCACGGTTACAGTTTAACATAGAACTATCCTCTTTTAAATCCTGCTTTCAATAGTTTCTCAGCACCACTTTCTTCTATTCCAGTCCTTTCCACAGCAGCCAAGTCTAGAAATAGATCTTCATAATTACTTTAATCAAAGCTTTAAAGAGCTCTGCAAACATTTATTAACACTCGCAACATCTCCACAAGTCTGCTACAGGGGGTTCTCATTTTATCCCCATTGTATAGGCAGAGTAACTAAGGTAACAGAAGGCAAAAAGTATTTGACTTCCCACTTCCAAGCTGTGGGATGTTAACTATCAGATAATTCTTCTGCTGAGAACAGCTTAATTCTGTAGTGTACAAATATTGACTGCTTGTGCTCAAGTGGTGCTCTCAAGATCTCCTTCAGAGGTAGCTGCATCAGCCTAGTTTCACGCAGAAATTATGGTCTGTTTGCAAGCTCATACAAGGATTCTGGCTGCCGTAAATCTGGACTGAAAGTTTCAGTTCAAGCTGTCCAAAACCTGAGCACAGCTCTGAAGTCCCAAAAGTATAGGATCTCCCTAATTAAAAACAAGGGACCCTAACACCCACACTTGCATGACTGCGAATCAGCATGAAAGGCTGCCACATGAGTCACTGTCCCCCTCTCCACTGTCACCAATCATCCACAGCAACAGCCAGTCCTTGGCACCCAGTGCCCAGAGGGGACAGCCCCAGCCACAGCCCTGCATCTGCCTATGCCCACTCCTGTGCATTTGGAAATACATTTTTCTGACAAGAGAGAGATGCAACAAAATCTGTGCACCTTTTCCAGGCTGGGAAAATATCCCAAACTATTGCCTTTCTTCCACCCCATTACAATCACTGGAAACAATAAAATAACTGGTCCTTTTTTTTTTTTCTTTTTTTTTCATTTTGTTGTTGTCACTGTTTAATATTATCCTGGGCAACTGGCAAAGGAGGACAGAAACAGGGAGAAAAATTCTGCATACTCTTCCATACAGATGAAAAGGTAAAGGCAGCTATATGATACAGCTATCGAGAATTGAAGGGCTGAGACACCTTCAATTCATCTCATTTAATCCATCAGATTACATGAAAGTAATCAGATTACAGAATGTAATCCATTCAGACTGCCTCGTACTCATATCAATACCCAAGAAAAGAAAAGCTATTTTTCATTCTCACTCCTCTGACTCCATCCAGGTTTCATGAACAACAGCTAATGAAGTAATAGATTCAGATTTTGCCAGTACCTGCTAGGGTAGGTCAACCTAAAACAGCTTGAAGCTATTAAAATGGTTCTATATATTTCTGTGAACACATGTATCATAAAGTCAAAATGATGAAGTGCCTGGTACAAATAGATTTTGAAAACAGTCAAGAACTGTTTGTTCCCATCCCTGGAGGAGTTACGGATTCCTGAGATGGACCATAGCTGCCAAACAAATCTAAAGATAAGGGCCTTTAACTTTCATCCCCATCAAGGTTTGGGGGATGTGGAAGCTCATTTTGGTGCACCCATGAATCCTTCGAAGCTGAAGGTGATGCAACACATACAGCTTTAAAAAAAATTATCACAAATACAGCAAAATAAAAGCAGAAAGAAAGATCCAACTGTGAATTTGCATGTGTACGTGAACACAGGCCAGCTCCTCTGTTGCAAGGAGTAAAGCCCAGTTTCATACAGCGCAATAGTGTGATTTCATAAGGTTTTTTTTTGTTGGGTTTAGTTTTGTTTTAAAAGCAATAATAAAGCAATTTTGAATATCCATTCTCTCTTCCTCCCCAGATCCAGCTTCCAAAGAGCTAAACAGACTCCCCCTTCCCCCCCCCATCACCTCAGTGAGAGAAGAAAGAGGACCTTATACTTGTCAGTGGAAGCTGAATTCTGTGGTGAGGAGCAAGGAAGATCGGCAGCACCATAGTCTTCAGCAGTCTCATCACCATGGCAATGGAGAAGGAACATCAGTTGGAGGAAAGCCTGGGACAATAACACAGTGCAGAGATTCTACCTAGAATGCTGTCCAAGACAGTGCATATCTGACCAAATCCATCACTGCAGGGAGTCATCAATACATTTCTGATCAGCTTCCTCTACCCACTCTGAGGTGACAGAATCCACTCCTCTGCCATTGGCCACCACCAGCCTCAGCAGACCATATGGGTTGCACTGACGACAAATGAAGCGCTCCAACAGTCCGCTCTTTTGAAGTATCTTCCTATTGCTTTTTTTTCTTTTTTCTTTTTTTTAAGCAATGGAGGAGGATCATGAAAGGGCAAAATCAGAATAAGTCCATGCCCCTGGGTACACTCCTAGATTGGTTTTGTCTCTACTAACAACAAAAGTACCTGGCAATGGTTACTGCAGGTTGAACCTATCCTGAGTGAACTCTCCACCCAATATAGGTTTATCGTGATTTTGTATTTCCACATAGCTGTAAGGACAAGTAGAATTAAGCAAAAAAATCACATGACAGGACCACATTGCTTTAAATCAATTTTAAATGCCCCAGTCATTTCAGTTCGTTGGCCAAGACGAGGAAAAATCTGTTCAAAGAAGAAACCGTGAGTCTCAACAGAAAAACATAACATCAAGCCTCCCTGTGTGAATACATTTATTTGCACAGAACTATTGGTGACAGCAGAAAAAAAAAAAATGGGAAAAAAAAACTACTACAAGAAAACAAATATATTTAAGTAATCAATATAGCCCAAGGCTCAGTTTTGATCAGACAGGATTCAAATAACTACAGGTCAGCACTGAAACACAAAAAGCCTCACGTCACTGAGTCAAACAGCCTTCCTAACATCACTCCTCCTCACACCACCTCCTGTGTTTTGCAGGAATTGTTTCTTGATGGTCAGCCCTCAGCTCCATCTGCGGTATCACGATGGCCCTTTGCATGCAAGAATAGAAGAGCAGGAATTGTTGCTGAGCTGATAAAAGGGATGTGGCAACTTCAGCAAGACTGGCATTAAAACTAAAAATAAAGAAACCTGAGATTCAACAGCAGGCCTTGCATTCAGGGCACACTCGAAAGTTAAGGGGACTCCTGAGGGTCCCTCATATTCCTTGCACTGAGCAAGGAACAGGTGTTCAGCTCTCCTATAGCCAGAAGCATCATTCCAGTCAGAGATGCCTCTCCAGCATCAAGAGTTTTCCAGGAACACATTTGCACTCATTAGCAATTATTGCCACAACAGTACAAGTCAGCACAAGCTTGGGATGCTGGCACAAGTATAAACTTGGTTGCTGTCCAGAAAAGCATATTAAGTTTGTTTGAATGAGGTGAAGGGAGCCATAGGGAAACAAAGCATCCTCTAGGTACCTTCAGCTAATCATAAAAATGTAGAGGAAAAGGGAAACAAAAGTAATTGCGTGTTGATTTGCATGTCCAAATACTGCCACGCAGAAACTCTGCCAGGCCTGATGCTCACACTCACACATCAGACTTGCCTCTTCAAGCACTGGGACTATGGGTGTACATCAGCTAACATTCAGGAAAACGAACCTAATTAACTTCCCGCACACACCTCGTTATTATGTGCTTAGACTTACATCCCACGTGCTCAGAAACAACTCTCCAAACTTGTGCACTCCAGAATGAAAATCTAAGCCTAAGGTTTTCCCTGTGTTACTGAATGTTAGTCTAGCCAGTATCTCATGCTTGGCCCTTCAGCATCTTCATATCCTCTACAGGCAGAAATCACTTTTCAGTGAGCATCTGAAGGCATCATCTTATATCGCTTCTCAGACACAGCATGCTATTTTAACTAGACTCTGACTAATTTTATTTAGTCATTAACTCATTACATGAGCAAATCTGATCTATGACAGTAATTGCTCCCTAACAGACACTGTCTGGCCACCCTCAGCCCTGCATCTCCTCAGCAGCAGCCTCACTGTAGGCGCTCTGGTCCTAATGGACATCAGAACCAAACCTCCCTTCCTGCTAAGAGGTGACTTTCATTCACATCTGCCAGCTCAAAGCTAGGCCAGGAAATAAAGAGTAGAGTAGAATATCAGAAGCAACCAGATTTTCTAGAACAATTTTCAAAGAGGATGTGATGCCTCTTCCACAAAAGCCACTGGTCAAGAGCATTAGCTCTACATTACCAGCATTTTCAGACTACCTACTGCCTCTAAACTTTGCTGCAGTAACAGAGGCAACAGCCACATCTCTTACCTTCCTTAATTTTGGGGAAACAGCTTGCATTCTCTCTTTCTTTTGGAATCCCAAACTGTGACAGATCTGTCAGATCTTGTGTCCAGAGCAGCACATTGCATGCCTGTCTGCCTGCTGCTTCATTTATGTCTCTAAGATCTTGTGTGGTCCCTGCTGGAAGCTGAGCAAGGTGTAGCTGTGTCTGCGCTCTTAATTACTTTTTTGATGACAGAGGAGGCATGGAATAGCACCAACTCCAAACAGAGCTAAGGACACATGGGGAACATAAAGGCAGGAAAGAAAGACCTTTTTCAGGAGCTCAATAGCTTCCTGCAGGAAGCTGTGATGCAGGAAGAAAAGCAAGACCACTGGGCCATGGTTTGAATCTACTTTGTTGCCTGACCAAAAACATTTCAGCCACACAGGGCAAAACACAGCATGGGTATAAGCTGTGCTGGTTCAAATTTGTTCAAAACATTTCAACATGTTAACTTTGTACCAGCAGGCTTTATGCCAGATTAAATATCACCTGCCTGCACCACACTGACTTTATGCTAGATCAAGTGTTCCCTGCCCTCTTGCCACCAGCATACAGTCAAGATAAAATGCAAAGCCTGTACAAATCCTACGTTGACTCTTTTGAGTTGGAAGGGACCCTTAAATGCCACATAGCCCATCTCCTTGCAATGACAGGGACACCCACACCTCCTTCAATACGCAGGGCCCCTCCAGTCTGACCTCTGGTGTCTGCAGGGATGGGGCAGCACCACCACCTCTCTGGGCAACCTGTGCAGTGCCTCACTGCCATTAACTTCTTCCATATATCCAATCTGCATCTCCCCTCTTTTAGTTTGAAACCACTTTCCATCATCCTATCACAACAGATCCCCCCTGAGGAGTCTGTCCCCTTCTTTCTTACAACCTCACCTTAGATATTGAAACATCTTGGGCTCAGTGCAAAGGCAGCTGCATTCTCTTCCCTGAACTACATCAGTTTAGATCCTTCAGATGCATCAGTCTAGTACAGCACAACCACCACCTGCAATTACACAGCTATTTTTTCCAGGGAGAAGTGAGGTTTGAGAAGTTTCTGCTTCCATCCTGGTCCCATCCCCACACCTCAGATTTCCTCCTGTTCAATTGTACTGATGAACAACCCCAACTGGTGGTAGGACTGCACTGTAAACTGGGTCAGGAACTCTACTTTTGGATAGGAGAGCTTTCTGGTTTTTGGTTTTTTTTGTTTTGTTTTGTTGTTTTTTTTTCCCAATTTTGGCACACCTCACATCCCCACAAAGAGCTGTCTCAGCACAATCAAGGGTACAATAAAGTGCACGGTGCAGTGCCAGCGGCCAGTAGCCAAAGGTGGGGGCAAAACTTGTAAATTGCCTCTGCTGCTGGGGAAAAGGTTCATGAATCTGCACCCTGAGTAAAGCAGCTGCTCACCTGCCAAGCAAGCTATCAGCACAGCATTTGCATTGGAACTGAGAAAAAAATCCCCAAGGAGCATGTCTGGGCAGGTGGTGAGTCTGGAGTTGGTCAGAGGTGGGATGGAAGGAGGGCATTCTTCATGAGCGCTGGGTAAACAGTCCTCCAAGGCTGCTGCGCTCCGCAGGATTTTAGGTTGTTTCCAAAACTTTTACCTATCTCTCTGTAGCTTTGCCTTAAGCTTTAATAAATAAATCTTTCCTCACCTCTGCTACAAAACCTGTCGAGGGTCACGGGACCAGACTGCACAATGGAGAAGTTCATGTCGCTAATTAATTACTGCTCCTGCCTCCCTCAGCATCAGAGAGCAAAGCCAGGTCCTAATAGGAAGGCACTTTTAATTACAGCCAGAGCCTGCATCCTCCATGGTTTGCAGCCATTGAGCTCGGTCCACAGCAGGGAATTTTCCCTGTTGCAGCTTGCAGAAACCAACGGGAGCCACAAGCGTGGGCCAGGCTGCGGGAAGCCTGAGCTCCCAGATTGATGCTGAGCCTTCCTGAGGGTGGTGATGACACAAACCTGCTGCCAGCCACTCTGTGCAAGCCATCTCTGACACGCTGTGCTGCAGGATTTTTCTGTGCTTGCCTATTTCAGGGGGGAAAAGGGTGAGGGAGAGGAAGGAGGAGGTGAGGGTGGGAGCAGGATTACCACATATAGTCATTATAATCATTAACCACAGAGTACTAAATGAATCATTAAGCATCACAACAGATCCACACATGCTTCGCTTCTGAAGTCTTCCTGACTTGAATCTGTTTTCTGTACAAATGCCCAGTGATTGTTTCAAGAAACCAAGCACATTCCCAATATTACTGCTGCAGCTCCATCCAAAAAAATAACTAAACAGATGAAGCTCTGCTGAAGGAACAGATCTGTTTATAGAACATACTTTACTTTCAGTAGACCAAATATATTCAGCCCTCTCAAATAAATGTGTACATTAAAAACTCGAAAAGTGGCTAAATCAGAAAAAAATGGAATAGCAAATGGGAAATTACATAACCAAGAGCAAGTTCAATAAGAATGCACGTTTTGAAATACCTTGTTCTTGCTCTATTGAGGCTGAATCTGAAAGCCTTTTTTTTTTTTTTTAATTCTAATACTGCCTTTTGGAGATAGGGAGGAACAAAAAATGGGAAGGAAAGATTTTGTTTCAGAAAGCTTTCATCTATAGTGCTTATGACCTGATTTTTGGCTTCTGCTAGAATATAAGTATATGAGAATGTGGCTAAATGCACAGCTATAGCAATACTGACTTCCGTGCTCTTACTATTCAGGCTAAAAAAAAACTAAAAAAAGAAGAGGAATAAATAAATAAACAAAGGCCACCAAAACAAAAGAGAAATACTATAAATCTTTCTTTCCTTTCCTCCAGATTCCATTGTCCTTATTATTCAAGCAGCTATTTCCACAGCCATAGGCTTGCGACAGCACCTGGCAGCAGCTTCACGAAGTTATTCGAGAATTACAAAACGCCTTCACAACAGCAGACAAAACCACTCCATTCAGCCCTCCTCAGCTGAGCTCCCTTTGGCTCCCACCCCAAGCCACCCCCCTGGAACAGCCCTCCCCATATCACAAGGCTGCCCAGATCACGCCAACAGAGCCCAAACCCAAGGAAATCACAATAGGATTCAAAAACACTGAGAAAAGAGGCCAACCAGTGGTTTTTTCATGGACTTTAATAACAGCAGAATCAGGCCATAAACCCAATGCCATAATCCCCCAACCTTTACTCAGGTGTAGAGGTATGGACTGTGGCTTCACATATGTTTGCACAGCGCATAACAGGCTGCAGGCAGCATGTAGTAATAATTATGTAAGTAACAGTTGGCTTCATTGATTCAGCTCTTTCAAATAAAGGTTGCAGGAGCAGACAGGAGATTACATATCATACCTTTCTAATCCTTCATTTTATTCCAGTCTAACACAGAGGACGTGGGCAACATCCACCAGCACAGACCCTGAGCACACAGGTAATCCAGCAGAAATCACCACTGCTATATTGAGCCAAATAATATCGCCTTATCTATCGCCGTCACCGCAGTTTGTACCAGCTGCTTATCTCCAAGAGCTATTAGATCTGAACTTTAGTTCAGTCATTTGTTTGATCTTGTTTTCTTCTGCATTCATTTGAAGCTCCGCATACTGTGCTTTTAATTTTGTATCAAAACACATAAAGGCCTTCAATATTATTTCTGCTACTGATGCAATACGCTCTTAGCAACAATGAGAACAGCGAGCAAGTCGTGAAAATAATAAACCATGCCTAGGTCTGGAGGCTATGAAATCAGCTCAAACATACTGCTGGGAGCTGTGCTGCCTGCACTGAGACACATGGCTTTCCATGGGCACCAGCCCATTTATGAGTCATGAAACATAATGGAGTATTGTTGAAAGCTTTGGGACCATGAGAAATTATCTACTGCCCGGCATGGGGAATGGTATAAACTGGCAAGGAACTGGAGTTACATTCTTTTACAGAAATGAAATCAGACAGCCTTGGCCTGCTTTCCAGTATACAAACCCACAAATCATGAAGACAACTCCTTAATGTGAATTTATTTATTTTTTTTTTTTTAGATATAGTTGCCACTGCACTAACCAACCAGGGAAGCCACCATTTTCTCTCCCTGACAAAGCTGTAATAAGGCAGGGAACTTGGGGAAGACAAAAAGGAACAGGGCAGACACGAGCAGCATCTCAGCACAAGATGCAAAAGGAAATGCATCTTTTCCTCTCCCACTGCACATAATATTCCCTCACAATGAGGATTTGGTATGCACAGGCAAATAGAGCCAAAGCAATCTGCTTAACATCGTGGTGCAAAAATGACATGGTGCCACAGCTGTGCATCTCTGTGCAGAGCTGAGCTGTGGAGCCATGTTCTATATTGGAGTGCACAAGTCTGGATTTTTAACCCCAGCTTCATCATGCTCCTCAATTCTGTGCCTTTAGTAAAAGTTTAGGAGCCCCTCAACTGAGAAAGCAAAAGTACTATTTGCAAATGAACACTTAAGCACCTAGAAAATTGTCAAATTGCAAGAACACAGAGCTTGATGGATAAATGCCTGGCGAGGGAAGTAAAGAGGACAGTGACAGACTCTCCTCTGTGGTATTCAAAGGGGCAAAGGGTATTTTACAATAAAGGAAACTTCATTTAACAACAAGAAAATAAAGTTGTTTTACTGTGAAGATGGTCAAACACTGGAACAGGTTGCCCAAACAGGTTGTGGAGTCTTGATCCTTAGAGATACTCAGCATAGACCAGATCAAACTACTTTAATCACCTCGCCTTTGAGCTGCGTGGGGAGAGGGAGGTGGACTGGAAGACTTCCAGAGGTCCCCACCAACCTCAGTAACGTTGGGATTGTGGGAAGCATTTCCTCCATTTTGTCCCCAGGATAGAGGCATAAAAATGAAAATGCAGCACTGCATGGTATGTCCCACTGCAGCAGTATGACTCGTCCAGGTCAGACAACTCCATGAGAATGTGAGAGTGCAAAAATCGGACTACAAGGGATCAGAGGATTTGCATGAACTAAATGCCTTCCTAATTAAAAGAAACACAGAAATCCAGAAGAACTAAACAAAAAGTTAATGATGTGAATGCTCATTTGAATATTTATATAGACTTGTCCCTCCCATGCTCACACGTCTTCCCTTAGTTTGCCATGAGCTTTGGAAAAATCAGATTTTTATTGGCACAAGCACCCATGGAAAGCAAAATTTGCATTTGTGTTTTCTTTGGAAATGTTTACACACTCAGCCAGTCAAGGATACACATACTATGTGTATTCTCTAACAGATTTCAGCTAACTGATATAATCTGGGTACTGATTTATTTTATGTTATATTCAGTCAGCACAGAAAGGTGAAAAAAGCACAGACTAGCAGCTCATATCAGTTGTTAACATGTAATTGAAACACATTACAGAAAATTATGGTCTGTGTACCAGTAATGAGCAAGCTGAAAAGGACAGGATTGAATGCATATCACTACGAATCTACAAATGCAACCTTATTTTCCACGTGGAGCAGTTGCATCACACTACACAACCAAAAATAAATGAGGAGCTCCTTTCCCTTCCTCTGTCATGGATGATCTGAGACTGGAGCAGAAGGACTTCCCTTCTCTCTGCTTCCACAATGAAATCTGAAATTGATCAAGGCACAAATGCTGCCTGAAGCACACAATGACATTTTTTTCTAAGTTCAGAAGGTATCAGTGGCCCTTAGAGACCTCACTTCGGCTTCACGTTTGCAAATCCCTGTGATCTGTACAGGCACAAAATGACCATTAGACTTCAAAACAGGGGTAATGGGTTGGTATAATTCTAGAAGCTGAGGGCAGACAGCACTTCTGAAAACTACTTCTTTATATGTAGATGCATCTCAATTCTGGCACCCAGGTTTTAAAAACTAGGCTTGAGTTACAGCAGAAGAAATCAACAAAAAACAAGACAAGATATGTATAATCTTTGGAAAAGGGAACACACATTCTTAGTATCTGCCTGTTACTGGAAGCAATACAGCTTTGATCCTAGCTGCAGAAACTTCTAAAGATGAAATTAAGCACAATCCAAAGTACCAACACCACTCTTCTACTGTATCTCCAAGGTAGTTCTACTGACACTGATCCCGTTAGGGTAAACATATGGCTGGCAGCAGTGGAAGCTTCAGCTCAGACTCAGCATGTTTGCCTCAGCCATTGGGAATATTTTTGGCAACTAAACTTCTGCCAGTGCAGTTACACCATTATTGGTACGGGTACATGAGGTGGAACAATCACACCTTCAGCTGGATGGCAGACATACTCTGTAAGGCAGAATAAATGCTGGAGACCCAGCAATCAAGCAGCTATGAACGACAAAAAAAGGAGACTGTGAGTTTGGGGAGGCCTTAGGCAAATTTTTGGACTGGTGAACGTCTGAGTTTCACTCCAAGAATGAGATATCTTTCCTTTTATTGGAAGCCATCACTACATAAAGTTTTATATTCTCCCCATACACACAGCTAATGAGAACTCTTGCTTATTACTGCTGTTGCTGGATAACCAAAATGTCACCTTCATACCTCCTTCTGGGTTGCCATTCCACTTCATATTCTCTAAAAGTGCAGATGGTCCATAAAAAAAAAAAATGAAAAGCTCAATGTTTGTGACAGTCACATCTACCTTAACATCTTCCAGGTTCTTGGCTGGCATAATTCATCCCTTTAACACAGCAAAAGTAAATGCCCTCTTTCATACAAACTAGACTTTTGTTTTCCACAAAGCTTTCCCAAATCCTGGACACATGGTCATAGTACATTCAGCCTTTGACTTTACCTTCTCTGATCCAATAATTGAGTGGCTAGATCAAACTTGAGTTTAAAACAACGTCATGACCAAGTCCAATTATCTAAGGATAAAGTCTAAGAGGAACCAGGGAGGGTTTGATCTCCAACCTACCACGTCGGGTTGTGGAAATAAAATCTGAAGCCCTAGAACTTTGTGAATTTGAATAAGTGGTGATCTTTGGCCAAGCAAAGCAGCGAAGGTGAAAGAAGGGCTTCAAAACAAATATTTTCCCGCATTCCTAAAAGGCCTTTAGTTTAAAAAAAAAAAAAAAAAAAAAAAATTATAATAAAACCTAAAGCAAGCTCTAAAAACTTCAGAAGCCAAGGGCACAAAGAAGTTCCAAGACAGTCAGAAGAGCTGTAGTACTGCATAAATTATGGGGAGAAAAGAAAACATTAACTTAATGACATCGGTTAAAAATGAAATCAGGGTGGATTTATTTATTTGCTTAAGCTACTACCCATTCTAAAATGTTTTTTCTTCCTCTCCTTCTTTTTAATGACTGCCTTCTTTTCCTTCAGCAATTTTGTACCAGTGATTATTCTGGAACAAAAATCTCACCTCATTGAATTGTAGCACTTTTAAAAGTTATGCAATATAGGAAGTAAGTTCAGTAATTGTCCATATTCTTGGGGGAAACCAAGAAATTGATAAAAGTGAGGGGCAATTTATGAAAAGAATGGCCGTTGAATCAGCCAGTCCATCCGTGAAGCTTTGTTCATTATGTAGATTACACCACTGACACATGGAAGAGACATTTCAACTTTGCAGGCTAGATGAAAGGAGTTAGGAGTGTTTTATTTCTCAAACAGAAAATCATATGGAGTGCCTCACAAGTTTACAAGGATTACTAATATGTTTTGCCTTTGACCTTTTGCATATACTTTTCCTTTTTTCAATCTCTAGACTAATTAGAGTGATAAAGCAACTCACATAGGTTGTGACTCATACAACCTTTAAGAGAACAATGCAGTACTACCCTCAGACAGGGAAACAGCTCAGATCACAACAGGCAGTAACTTCAGGTCTGGGGATCATTCCCACGGATTCTTAGATACCAAGCTCAATAGCAAGGTCAGATTAGGTAAGTCTATTTTTAGACTGATTCTCTACCATTATATCCAAGTCCAAGCCTTCAAACTTGGAAAGTGCAAGTAAAAATGGCTAGCTTCGTGTTTGACTTTTGCACGCGTACCACTGGACAAAAAAACACTGTTGGTGATTTTGAGAAAATTCTGGCCCTGGGTGTGGCTGCCCAATGTTTTCTGCATGGAATTTGCCCAGAGATATCACCCAGACGAGATGCAACTCAGTCAGTTCTTAGAAAAGGAACGCAGACTGTAAGTACATTGTCATGCGTACAATAAAGATATAGCAACCTGGCCTTGTGGAAATAAAGATCAAAACCGGCTAACAACTTAATGAGCGATAAAACCCAATTGCAAGCATTAACAGCAGCCCTAAGAACATCTCAGGTCTGTTTATCCAAGCTATTCTCCTGTCAAGTCGTGGCAGGACAACTTTTCCTGCCATCTCCAACCAGACCATGCTGGACAACCTTGCGATCACTCCCCACCGAATGCACTTCAGGCCTTGACATTCTCCTTTGGTTAGCATCCAGTTTCCCACCTTTGTGCTGCTGTGCCTGCACTAGTATTGTAGCCCACACGTTTGCATGTGATGTGCCAAGCACACCTGCTGCTCACTTTTCTCAACAGTGAATACATAGAGAAGTCTGTGTGCATGACTGTGAAAGGACGGAAGTAAGAACAAGTATGCAATTGTTCGGAGGAGTAGAAGGTGATGAATTAAAAATGAGAGGCAGTGTTGAAATAAACTCAATACAATATGAAACAAATCAAGCTAAGTTACAGATATCGTTCTCTTTGCTATAAGTTTTCAGATGACAGCTCGCTCTGTGCCCCCCCCCCTCCCCAGTTTCCATCCCAGCTGTTGAACCACCCACTTGCTGTCCTTATGTTCTGTGACATGCAGAGCAGATGCCAGCAGTCCCACATCATAAAAGACTTCAACTCATGCAGAGCCTGAGTGTTCCCTGCTCAGCTGTCACAGCCGTAGCTTGTTGGGAGATGAACTGTAGATTTCTTTTGCAGAAATGCTGTATTTCTCCCAGTTTCTAAAAGAGCATTCATCGCCCTCTTAGGAAGAAGCAACTGGGCTAAGATGTCAAACCCACGCTTCTCTTCACATGCATTTACCCAACTAACGAGAAATGAGGAATGCCTGACTGTATGCAAAGTCAAATTCCTCCAGAGATCAAGCACGCTTAGATCTGGCCATGAGAGTAACTAATAATATGCAAGTATTATGAACTATTTACAGACGTAACCCAACTGCAATAAAGTCAACGGTTTAACTCTGCCTGCTTCAAAGGGAAAGGGATTTCAGTGCATACTTGCAGCATAGATCACTACTAGGCTGGCTCGTCTCTCTGAGATAAGTTTAGTAGCTGTAGCCTGTACAGAACAAATCCCCAAACTCTATCTACTTGCTGCAGCAAATTCTGACAGTTCTCTGCTTCCCACTTTTTCTAACAGTTGTGCAAACCTAAATGTCATCAGATAAAATAGAGGTACTAAACTATATGACATATACAAACACTGTGAGGCGGACAGAAGGGCTGAAAATCATGAATCTTCTCTCTTGACCAACACAAGAGATAGAGGCTATGTCTCAATGACATTGTTAACTAAGCATAAGGAGCTGTACTAAAACATCCTACAAGCTCCTGCTCTCTCTAGACTCTGCCAGAGAGAACACACAAGAAATAACTCCGTAGCACTGTACTCTAAGAGGACACAATTAAGATGCCTTTGCATCTCTACTGCATGCTTACCAGCACAAGCTCTTTCTCTACAAGAACAAATTTAATTCAGCATTTGGAACACAAGAATGGAATCCAGAATTCCTGAGCACTGCAAGCCACTTGTCCCATTTGTTCAGCCATCTTGCACAAGCCACTTAATCCTTCTTCCTCCTTTTTTTTTTTTTTTTTTTTTTTTTTTTTTCAGGCTGGTTACCTGAAATAGGGCCAGAAAGGCAAATGGGAAATTTCCAGTCCACTTCAATGGTGCCCACAAACTCATAGGCCTCTACATCTATATTTAGGCATTTAAATATAGTAGCGTGGGTTTGAGAGATTATTGAGCCCACAGCTGTCACTGATCTCAGAGAGGAGAAAGGAAGAACAAATCTCTGGTTCAGAAAGTTTCTCTCTTGCAGACTATTGCCAGCCCGGAAGGTAACATCAAGGGAAGTACCATGTGCTATAGATTCCTCCTCACACAGCTGCTGTCACTAAAGCCAGACACGAGGCAGTACTACTTGAGTTACTGGGATGACTCAGTACAGCTCTCTCTGTTCTTTCCAGCAGAATCAAGTCCTAATGATTGCAAGTCACTGCAAAAGCACTGTCATGTACCCTGATAAATGGTCTCATCATCACTGTGCAGGCTTACCACAGAGAAACCAAGCAAAGTCTCACAGAAATAAAGAGAAGCACTGCTCTCTGAAGACAGTCCAAACGGACTGGCGTTCTGCAGCATCCCCACTTCATCACCAATGCAGAAGTTCATTGAACTGATACTCTCAACAGTCAAAGCTACGTCCCCAGTGCCAGAGCCTCAGGTAGGCAGAGTTAGGGAGGAAAAGCAGTAGGTACACTGCTGGCATCACTTCATTGCCACTAGAACCAGCAAAGCAGAAAAGCAGTGTGCAGAGGTATGGAAGGAAAGAGACAGGGCTCAAACTTGATTCATTTTTCCTATTTTTCAAGGCAGAGAACACATAGCTTCCTTGCACGTGTCTTTTCATTTATGTCATTGGGAATTTCACTAAATGGTTTTAATTATGGAAGCTAAGGTAACCTATATTTCTATGACGTCATGTTTCATTTTGAGGACTCAGAAGGCAGAATGCATCTGCTTTTTGTGCCTTGGATGGTCTCTAGACAAAGAAAAATTATCAGAAAAAAAAAAAAAAGCACGTGTTGTTCCTTACTGTCTTCCCATAAAGTGTTCCTTTGGGTTCATCACAGCCTTCAAGGTCAGTTTAAGATGTCTTCTGCATTTCTGAATCTGCTGCCCAACTTCAGCAGCAGAAGAGTCCTAAATGGCTGCCTGGTACTCTTCAACAGCTGCTTGACAGACAGTTTAATTACCATGAACCTTCTCTTGGATCCTCATGCTTACATTTTCAGATTTACATTCAAAACAATTTACAGGCATCATTCCTAAAGAGGACTGTGGAATTGTAATTATGGTAGGTAGAAATCACCAGTAAGATATGCAAGTGTTATATGAAGCATTGAGTCTCAAAACTCAACAGAAAATCATTCCAGTGTTATTTGTGCATCTGCAACCCAAAGATGAGGTTGCAATTTACTCTTGTGTTTGTTCTCCTTTACCTGCTTTCCTCAAGCTCTAACACAGAACACACACCAACTGACATCTGTCTCAAACAGAAACAGGCTGCATTTTGCAAATAATAGATGAGACACTAATATATTCAGGTAGTAGTAACAATGACAGTTTGTAAAACTATTGTTGCCTACATACAGTGGAGTTCTACAGAAACTCTTCTCCTTGAATCTAGATATATCTGTCTACAGGAAAACTCTGGACAATGCAAATCCTCGTTGCAATAACATGTTCTACTTCTGCCATTTTAGAGAAAAGAAGCAGCAAGAATCCTATTAGAAACAGAACAGTAACGTGCTCCTTCCTGAAAGGGACTCTGGGAGTTGATGGACTAGAAAAACCAAGATCTTGCTGCTTTTTCTAAACTGCTTGTGTTCTACACCATGTCATTTTCATGGCCACATCATCCACAACAGCTAAATCACAGCAGTACCTGGGTATGCCATGACTTGTGGGAGGGAGAGCACTTCAAGGAGCTGAAAAAACCAAAGCACGTCCTACCTGAGTTCACAGGAAGCTAGCAGAGCACAGTGGTAGGTAGCTTTGACCAACCACACAAAACAGACAGCAGGCCAGCTGCCCGAGTTCACATCACTGAGCCATCCCATTTCCTGCTAGCAGGGGCAAAGCCTGCAATTCTACTCCCTGGCTCAGGAGAAGAGGATGCTGCCACAGGGAAGGGAGTGCAGGGAAGCAAATCAAACCACATGCCCATCTGGAACATGACCTCTGGGTAGCAGTGCACAAGCTGCAGCAATTTCACCTTGTCTGATGTAACCCTGCCTTCCAGCAGGGATGAAAGGAGCAGTCTTGCGATAGGATTGGCTTTGTGATAGGCAGATTGGATTTCACACTGACCTAGTTCTACTGAGGCAGAAAAAAAAAATTATCATGAATGTAACAGTGATGGATGTTCCCCCATTCTTGTACAAAAGTTTGTCAGATGATTTGTCCTTCAGTTAAACACACCTGTGTTGGTGTGTTTTTTTCCATTTAAAAATCACAGAATCACAGAATTGTAGGGGTTGGAAGGGACCTCCAGAGATCATCGAGTCCAACCCCCCAAAACCAGTGCTGTATCCTTTTTAATGCCATCCCAGAAGTTTCCAGTGTGCCAAGCCAAGGTGGTCCACGCTTGGATTTATACCTCATGAACAGACATTGTATTCATGGGGATGACATTCACTTTTAAGATGCTAAAATAACAAATGATCTTCTGTATCATGATCTTTTAGCTCCTATTGCGTATCTCACTCTCCTCCAACAGCCAGAGTAGGAGAAGTCACAAATGAAATCCTGAAGAAAAAGAAAAAAATCTAGCAGTTCTTGAGAGTGAAAGTCAGGACTTGTGAAAATACTTGGGCAACATCCCAAGAAAAGGGCCGAAACTTAGAACAACTAAACAAAGGAGAGTAGGATCTCCATCGATCTTCAGAAGACAGAGAATACACAGAACTGTGGTCCCAAAGCAGAGGGTGTGAAGAATGGCCTTGAGAAATTTGGGAGCGCTGCCCAAGAACCCACTGCCAACTGAAAGGAGATGGAAGGAGAAAGGTAATCCAGCTACAGACCAGTGAACACCAGCTTATTTTTGAACCTGTTCTACAATAACTGAAAGCCAAAATGCACCCAGCAGGAATGGGTGGCTCTGGTGCTTGCATCACTTGGCTGCAATTGCTGTAATGCATTGTTTCATTCCCTCTGACAAACTAGAGATACTTGCTTCAGGAAATAAAAGCGAGATCAAGTCAGTCACAGTCTGTGAAACCCATGAAATCCAACCTGAACTCAACCACTTTTTAATGTATACATGGGTAGAGGCTTATTGCTCCACTCCACAAAAACCCCACTGCTGTGATCAGTAAGTGTTCTAAACTCTGAGCTGACCAAGGGAGAGAAGGGCCATACTCCGCCCCATCTGTTAAGTTCTCATTTTCTCATAAGGTGTATGTTCAAAATGCTGAACCATTAATTTCCCTGGGTGTTTATTTTTCCCTCAGGAGAATAATCTGCTTCTGTGAGCCCGATTTATGTTGATTCAAGTTCCAGATTGTGCAGCTTCCCTGGAACACCTCATTTTACAGACTAGAAAGGACAGACATTGATTTCCTTGTCTACCCCTTGCAATCTCCTCAGCTGAGAACACAATTGATGCCTTTTGCTGATTGTTTTTATGCAATCAAATCAAGACAGATCTATAAAACGTTGACAGGCAGATGAGGTGACTGCTAGTGTTATAGCATCGACTGCAGCCAAGCACTAGCACACAACTTGTGAATTTACCTGCCACCTCAAGGCTTTACCCCTTCACCTCTCCATCATCTCCTCCTGCAGTGCTACTAAAGTGTGCACAGCTGTTACAAATTGCACATTTGATGTCCCTAAAGCATGGAAGATGCACCACGAGCTCTCAGGGTTCCAGCCAGCCCCAACAGTTTACTTGCCTGCCATGTCAGCATTAAGCAGTTTAAACAGACAAGAGGAGTATGTAGAGAGAAGCTGCTCCTTGCACTGGTTCTATCAAGCTAGAGATCTTGAGGCAAAGATCCTGGGAACATCTTTTTCCTTTACTTTGCCCTACAATCAGCCCACTGACCCTTCCTGATTAAATATAAAAGCCGCACAAGTGGTACAACGTATGAATTGGGAGTGCAGCTTGCTTATTGTGAGCAGAGGGCTTCCCACGAGGCCCGTGGAAGGAACCAGGAGTTTTTTTCTGCCCCAGCAGTCTCCCACAGCACAGAACGACTGCAGTGTCCCACAAAGAGATCTAGATCTGACTCTATGCTGGTGTCATTGATGTCAGAACTGGGCCAGTGTGTACAAACAAATACAAAGTAGTTTGTTGCTATGCCACAATGGCAGCAGGCTCTTTTCTGTATTTATGCCTGCAAAACGTTTCCCCGTGGGACCAGAGTGCAGTCCAGGAATCGGTGACAAACCTCCTTTAAACGCATTCAGAAATGTATTTTTAGGAATAAGGCCAAGAAGTCAACGCAACTTCCTCCTTGTTAAAAGCTAAAATAAAAATGTAGAAGTGTCTGACAGGCTGGGAAAGAAGAAAAAACTGAAAGTGTTCATCAGCTCAGCAGCTGGAAAAATGACTACTGGTACAAATAAAACTGTTAGAACTCCGTTAATATTTTAAAGACTGTGTGGCTGGAAAAAAAAACAAATTTTTTGTTAATGTGAGGGATTTACAGCTGCTGGAGAATCAGGTTTCCATAAAAACCTATCTACTGTTTAATGCCACTAAGAGCCTGGAAAATTAACTTCTTAAATATTTAACATTTATAGATGCTTACTCACTAAAAACCCAACAAACCCATAAAGGAGATGTGATAGCTATGGCAGCTATTTCATTCCTTTCAGTGTCAGACGTACGATGTGGGTGACTTGTTTTCTTTCTAACGAGAACACCACTCTTCTCCCTAGCCCCAGCCAGCCCCCTATTGCTACTCCCTAACAGATAAGAGGGGGCTGGCTGCAAGACTGAGTGTGGCAGTCGGTGCCATTCCAGCTCTCTGACTGCCCTCTCAACACTGAGACCTCAGGATGCTTTAATGACTCCTCATTGTCTTAAGGGACAAAGCAGGCCTGGTTTTCTCAGATACCTATTTTTCATTTCCAGAGGAAGCCAAGGGAACCTGCAGATGCTCTGAGCCTCAGCTCAGGTACTCCAGGTCACACATTTAAAAGGGAGGTCCACACCACCAGAGTGAAAACATTAATTTTCTGCAGGTTCTCACAGGAGCACGTAAAATTTCTGGAGTATTTGTTTTTAGAACTTTAAGTCATCTTCAGTAAAGCTAAATGTCAGTTTTAACAAGTTACCAAAACCTCCTCTCAATTCCAGTGCCAACACAACTCATCCTTCATTTCTCCAGAACAGTTTAGCAAAATTCGACCTTTGCTATTCGGTACAGTTCTGGCTGCTTTGTTAGAAATGATAAACAGCTGATTTGTTCTTTTGTCTAGAAGTGAATAAAAGTTTGAAAAAGAAAACAGTACTGTAAACAAAGCCCAGTGATGAACTCCCTATTTCTCAAGGAAATCAAAGAGAATCCCTACAGACAAAAGACATTCTTCCTGAAAGCCTCAAATGCAGGTTGAGGTATGCATGTTGCTCCCGAAGTAACGCCTCTTATTTGTTTCTATGGAAACTACAACAGCTACAAAGAGCACAATAGCACTAATTGGTAGCGCAAATTCTCGGCTACTAAACACTTTTTCAACACAGTCACCACCATTAGCTACGCCTTCTCGCCAGCAATGAACAAGAGCCTGCATGCTGCGCTCATAAAAATCTGCACCAGCAGAGGCAACCCACTGTTTCACAGCTGCTGTGATGGAGCTGTCACTAGGAAAATGTTGCCCATGCAGCCCATCTTTCACTGGCCTCAGCAGATGAAAGTCAGAAGGTGCCAAACCCAGACCATACAGTGGGTGTGGGAGGGCAGTACAGCCAAGATCGGCAATGTGTTCCATGATCTTCAAACTGGGAATGGGCCTGGCATTACTGTGTTGCAAGAGAAAGACTGTCTTCTTCTCCAGCCCAACTCTTGAGTTCAAGCCTTCAGCTTAGTCAGTGTGATGATGTAGCAGTCAGAGTAACTGGTTTGTCTGATTCCAGGAAACCCAGAAGGATCACCCTTTTCCTGATTCAAAAGACACTGAACACCTCCTTACCTGCTGAAAGCTGTATCTTCCACTGTTTATTTCATAGGGAATTCAGTAATTGCCATTCCATAATGTAACACAATGGAAAACACAGCAATGACAGCAAAGTAGCAAGATCCTAGGCTGCAGCAAGTGAGAGCTCAAATGCAACAGTGATAGGCACAGAAGTAGCACAAAGAAGCTGCTTACCTTTGGAAGACATCAGGAATGCGGGGATCTCCAGCAAGATGCCCTCACCTCCACTGCCAACCCTTAAATGAGATCTGGGAAGTAGTCGATCCTGGCTCCATCCCTTCTGGTCATTCAGCTGCACTGCATGCACCTGAGCTCCACTGGGTTGGCCCTGCTTTCTCACCAGGTGCTCAATCACTGCTTCAGGCTGTGACAGCACTTCTGCTACACATGGACTGCTGTTTTGGCTCTGGACTGTAGTGTTCACACCACATCACAATTCAGGAAACTGTCACCTTCAGCTTCATATACATTCAATAGGTTCTGACCAACTTGCTTTATCTATTCCTGCATCAGCATTCATGGGACCCACCTGGCACACACTTTGTGATATTCTAACACTGCCACCATTGTTTCCAATGCACTAAAGCTGATATTCAGCTCCCAACACAGTTCTCTGGTCATCATTCATTCATTCACACAGATGAGCTAATCAAGACATTCCTCATGATCTGACAGCTATGCATGGCTATCCATAACACGACTTGTCTTCTGCATTGCTGTTGCCACTGCTGTAACACATCACCCACCACCTCACTGTGCTACATCTACTTTGGTCTCCATAAACATCCAGCAAGTGTCCATAAATATCAATGGGTGCAGCTTTCTCCAGATGAAGGACTTCAGTTCTTCACCTCTGCTTCATACACACTTCCATGTCAGGCTCCATTGTATCAGACTGATCCTCTGCTGCCATTCCCACCCCACCCCCCCCCACAGCAACAGTACGTAATGGGATATTGGTGCAAAGGTTCAACTCCACTGCCATCCCGCCAACATCAGCCTCTGATGTTGTGGGCTAATATAATAAAATGCAAGGCATTACTTTCAGAGCAAGCCTTGTATATCTACTACTTTTCCTGGTTAGCATTTTACTTTGGTCAGAGAATCCAAGCAAAACAGTGACCAGAAAGCAGCATGTCTTTTTCCACCCACCATGTCATTAGAGCAAGACTTGCCTTGATGATGATCATGCTAAAACAAGAAATGACACATTGCCTGTCAGACACCACAGTGTTTGCAGCACTGGCAATTATAAGAGTGTGTTTTCTTCACTTTTGAAATGAAAAAAATTATTCTGGGCTCTGTATCACAAAAATGATTGTAAAAAGATGGAACATCAGTGCCAACTTCACATGGGTCATTTCCAGATTCCAGCCTCCATTTAACACTGCTTTGTCTTTGATCTTCATATAAGTTCAAAAGTACATGTTTACATCAAAGTCATTACAGCTGACTCAATAATTTGGCAAGATGAAATGTTTAAAAGAAAATAAGTGGTTAAAGTAACTATTGAGGCTGTCAGGTTTTGTTATCAGTTTATGTCATGCCATAAACCAGAAAATGACTTTAAATATTGAAGGAAAAGACATGCATAAATGATAAAACATAGGCACCAAGAGCACCAGGATTCTGGATAACAATTTACAGCAGCAAATACTCTTGAACCGTTTAACTTTTACATGGTTTCAGAGCAGGAGAAAGTTTAACTCTGCAGCAAAGCAGACTTTAACCCTAGAAAAAGCTTTTCAAAATCATGAGGCTCTTTCATCATCCCTCGCCTGAGTTTTGTTTTTTTTTTTTTGTTCAGTTCTTTTCTGTTTGAATTATGAAAAGTTTGAGGGCTGCTTTTCCCACTCCCCTTCACTTGAACTTTGCAGGCGCTCTTATGGGCATAAATCTTCCAGTTCTGCTTAAGAACGAGTTAATAGGTAAAAGCAACAAGCGTCCTGTAGCAGCTTCCTCTCCACAGGGTTATAACACTCTGTGAGCTAGAATATACATGTCTACATTGTCCATATACACCCAAAGTTTAAGCATCCTGCACTCGAGGGCAGCAATAAACACTGACAAGGAACAGGGACTGTTTGGTGGCAGATCTTCTCAGTTCCTCTTGCATAAGAACAATAACAGGGACAGAAAAATGAGGACCAATTATGCTTACATTGTCATGGAAGAGGGAAACAGGCTAACCCACCCACTGCATATCCACTGTGGATTGCAGGGCGTTGAAGGCTTGATATCCCACAGCCACCATGTTATGAAGCAGACAGAGCTTGGATTACCATAAGTCCATCGTCTCCACAGCACAAATACCTTACAGCCATCTTCTCTGCTTGGCACCAGCAGTCACCAGGCAGGAACAAATGGATGTGTGCTGGCAGCAGCCCATTTGCTAGGCAGCTTCAGCACAGGGAGATCACAAACTGACATGAAGCTGTCTATTTACCCAATTTCAAAGCATTGCACAGTTCTGGAGACTAAAAAGATGAGATCTATTCTGTAACAGCGTAGTCACCTTGTGGGACACCTGCTTCTGCAGCTATGGGGGGCAGAACTTGACTCTCATTTCAGTGAAATTCAGCACTGCTCATGTTGTACAAGCAGTCTGTATGACAGGACCAGTGATCACATATGATCCTTTACTGTAGGAAGTTAGAATTAAGGTCCCCTCTTAGTTCTGAACTAAGTTCCAGAAGCTGAGGAAAATGAAAATAGAGGGCAGATTTGAGAGGTGGCAGAACAGTCCTTTGTTTCACAAGAAGGAACACAGGTGCCACAAGAAAGGAGTTTTATCCAGCAAGAATGTCTGTTTCACCAAAAATCTAGCTAAAGTGACACATTAGAAAATCTGCCTGCTCCAGATTTAAAAATAGACTACTGTGTACAGCCTCACCTTTTCCTGCATCCCACCCTCCAAAGCATATCCCCCTCCCACAGTATTTAACACCTTCATGAGCCAAAGAACAAGGCACCTAAGGCAGAGTTCCCTTGTGAACTTAGCAGTCCCAGAACTACTTCCTCTTTCATTTTGGTTGTCACAGAGAGAACAGCATTTCCATGAAGAAAAAAATGTATGTGGCACTGAGGCACATAGGTTAGTGTGCATGGCAGTGGTGGTTTGATGGTTGAAGTAGATGAACCTAGCAGTCTTTTCCAACCTTAATGATTCAAGGATTATAAGTTTTCCTCCCAGCTCCAGAACTTCCAGACATAGATAAGACGACTCACTGATGGCAGCAAGCTCCCAGTGAACAGCTGCTTTGTGTATTAAGGTGCCCCAGACACGACAGGGAACAAAACAACTACCAATAACCAGCCCCTCTTTAACAAGCCTTGAAACCTCAGGTCAGGCTCGCCTGTCATCTTCGGTGCCATCAACACCTGCTTTACCATCAGCCTCTCTGCGCTGATACCTACCTGTCTGCTTCACAGGCTCCAACAACATACATTCCACCCAGCCATTCTATTTAACACACCAAATAGCTCTCCCCTTCAAGAGGAGTCCCTCTCCTAACAGCACCTTGCAGGTCAAATGCTGTGGTTCACACCTATCTCCATATCTGTACCAAAGACAACACTCAGGTAGAGCAAAGCAGTTACCAGCCATGAGATGTGGCAGGAGACAGGGAAGCAGCCTGCAAAGAGTGTGGTCACCCTGGCAGCACCTACAAAAACTCCTATTAGGTGGAGTTTAAAAGTCAGCCAGTACTTGTGTCATCTTTCATCAGTTTCCTTGGCTTGCCTCTCTCTGAACAAGTGATGAATATGACCTTCTTTGTTTGAGTTCTTGTGATGAAGCTCTGTTTGTACAAGACTCTTTTTTATTTATTTTTTTCCTGTAGCTTGTTGACTTTTGTAAGACATTCATAAATTTGTTCTGAGTGCCAGGGAGATGCTTAATGGTGTTAAAGGGAAGGTATTAGGGATAGTCGACTCATGTTAGAACAAGCCACTTGAAAGTAGCTATAAATATTTGTCTGGATTTCATTATGCTAACAAACAGCTTCTTTTCTTTCTGCCCCCACCCCCCCATTCCCCTTAAAGAGTTGATTTCACAAACGGAAGAATTTTCACATTAATATGAAAGTGCACGTCTGGGTTCAGTTTTTTAATAGAAACTTTCCTACTGGGGACATACGAGTCCTTGTGTTCTGTATGCATGAAGTCGTCTCCCTTTTCAGGAAAACTTTGGCAGCTTAAGTCCTCCAGGGTGAGCTCATGTTCTTCTGCGCTCTCTCAGGCTCATCTCTACTCCTTCATTGCTCTGGCAATGAGTTTAGGCTAGACTTAGGGACTGCAGTATCCTAGAACCAAGCCAGTAGCTACACATCCCTCCTCATTTTACTCACAGGCACACTGGAGGTTTCTGGATTCCTTCAGGACTGCAGCCACTGACCACATACTTTGTTAAGTCCACCTTCTGGTCCCATTACTATAAGGTCACACTGAATATTTTTATTTTATTGTCCTTGGTACCCAACCAAGGTCCTCTCATTGGGAGAGATAAGTGCTAATTGGGGCCTACCACTCCTGTATGGTCTCACCTATTGGAACACCAGCAATGCAGGGCATCATAGACTGCTGTTGCATGAGAATAGTCCAAAACTACTCCTTGAACAGACAGACAACAAGCATGAGGATTTTTCTGGTTTTTTTTAGATTTTTTTCTATTTTTTAGATAGACTGAGTCTCACCTTTCCCAGAACAGCCTCTGCAGGTATCTCAGCCCTGAAAGCCCCATATTTGTTCTCAGTGGTCTGAGAACCTCCAGATTGCCTCTGTGGGACTCAGCCAGCAGGATAGGAAAGGACAGGGGGGATGCCAAGCAGTCAGAGAGCTTGGAGAGGATGCTGTTCCAACCGGAACAACTATGGGGGACCAGAAGTAGTAGCAGGGTTGGGGGAGAAGTCAGACAAAGGATTTTGTCTTTAATGTATGGCAAGAACAAGGAGCTGAGAATGCATCTTTTGACACATTTTCTCAGCAATTTCACCAACTGCAGCTCACTGCAGTCAGGAAAGTTCCCTGCAAGGTCTTGAACACTCATCTCAGCTCTCCTAGAGCTGCGGGTAAGTTTTACCCTCAGTTCAAGTCAACAAACTCACCAACATTTTCAACTTAAAAATCATTTCTAAAAATATTCAGAACTAACATCCCCCAGAAAAATTCCCCAGACAGCAAGAGAAACACAGGGGAAAATAAACTTTCTAGCGACCAGACCATCTCCATTATTTTTTCTGGATGTGAACACAGCTACATCCCAGATCTCTGTGTTATAACATCATCATGTCACAAACAGCTCCCATGACTCCTGCACAGTTAATGGCAAAGACCTGGCAGATGGCCCAGGCCAGCAGAGATAACAGTGAGCACACCATGAAGGTAAGCTACCTGCCTGGGGAAGGATGTAAAGCTACCTGCCAGCATGCAGCTTGCCATTTTTTTTCTCTCTCTCCCCCTAATTTTTTCTTTAATGCATATATATCATCCAACTCAGCTTTCCACTGAATGCAAATCTTAACTGCCACAGTTTGAAACATTCTGTACTCTTCTAGAATTAAATGGCAAACCAGCAGTTCTGATGATATCAATGGTGAATGATTTATCCAGTGATATACTACATTCCTTCAGCGTGCTTAAGCAATAAAGCATGCTGGGGAGAACATTTGAGTTATTTGTTTGCCTCTGGTGTGAGCCACTGTCAAAGGTTAATGACCCCAAGCACCCAAGAAGCTCAGTTAATGCCTTGAAAAGGACTACCTCGAGGGGCTGACTGCTATTATTAAATGAAACATTAACACAAGGAACACTATTTCATGACTTTGCAAGGCTGTGGAAATATGGATAGGGTACTCTTCATATCCAAAGGTATGTTTTTACATTAGCAAATGCCTGAAGAACTATTTGTTGCAAGATGGGCCCCAGCTGCATTACAAACCCCAGTTTCTACAGTCACCACAAATCTGAACCACATAGAATGCAGGGTTTGAGTCCAGCCTCTATACTTATACCGCCCAGCTCATCTCAGGCTTCTCAAAAATCACCTAAAGATCTCAAACTCATAAGAAATCATGGTTTCTTGTGCTACCAGCAGACAGGCAACATGCAGTTTTATGCCACCTTCCAGTACTTCATGCTCCATTCCCACCAAAATGCCCAAGAGCCAGAAACAAACAGAACAGCATTTCTTTCAGATTCCTAGGAAAGGCAAAGAAGCACTAGTGCTCCCTGCAGCAAACTGCTGACATTGGCTTTACTAACAACCAAGGGGACAGACCTGTCCCATCCACCAAAGATTTTCCACTGACTCATTTTTCCCTTGCGTCCTGTGAATGCTGTGATGCTACAAGGCAGGAGTGTGCCACAGTGCAGCCAGCCCAGGTTTGCTCTACTGAGGCTCCGGGCCACCCCATTCTGGTGGTGACACCCCCTGCCAAAACAAACTGGATTAAACTCAGGTCAGATGATCAGATTCAATAAAAGAAACCACAGGCTCAGCATGACAGTAAGAGAGAAAGGAGGGAGACACCACCAGAAGAAATGGACTCCTGGGGAGAGCAGAACAAAGAGACGAGATGTAAGGTAAATAAAGAGGGGCAATGGCTTAGCTGTGACTTCATACAGAGTAGGGTCAAACCCTACATTAATTAACCTTGCCTCAGCAAACCCTGGAAGCCTATAACAGTCCCAACAACTGCAGTATGGGCAAAGCTGCAAGTGAGAGCCAGATTTGGCTCATCTCCATGTTTTAAATTCAGGACAAAGAAAGTGGCAGAAGTGTGACAGCTCCATCTCCAGATCCCAAGCAGAGTTTGCTGGGCTATAGGACTGGGCTGGAAACTGGCATCTGATCTGGTATCTCCCCACAGCATCTCAGTAATTTACTAAGAAACAGCATTGTGAGAACATGCACCTGCTCTCTGCTGCAAAGCACAGAGGTACAAGCTATCCTGTACATGCAGGAGCTCTTTTTAACCCAGTGTGACTATTTGCAACCTGATATCTATGTGAATACTAACCTGGATCCGAGTTTTGTTGTTATTCTTTCTTCAAACACTGAGCAACCACCTTCATTCTGATGAAGAAATCCATAGCACAGATCCCCTCTAGAGCAGGAGACACTGTAAACACTGGAAGAACAACACAGACTACAGGGGGATTTTTGTTATTATTTGTATAGCACGATTACAAGTATACATACTTAGAACTACTGCATTACTACAGAAGAACTTCGACAGATATTTCCCAGAACGATGCATTGCCACTGAATCACACCAACAAATCTTTGTAGATCCCTCATTCTCAAGACACCATCCAGGATTTTTACACACATTTTCCCTCCTGCTGCAGGATTTAACCAATAATTTTGCAGGATTTGGGAAGGTAAGGTCAGCTCTGCCAGCACATTACAGTCTAATAATCACAGCAGAAGAAAGAACATAGCAGTGTTCCTGTTAACTTAGGAAGAGAAACAAGCAGTTGAGAATTTCTGCCTCCTGAAAAGTCTCTTTTGCTTCCTAGCCCAGTGTGCATTTGTTTAAGCCCGAGGCAGGCAAGCACGACACAAGCCCCCAGGAATCCATAACCACCCTGATACTTCTGGGTTGCAAGGCATCTCCACTGCCATCTGTTTTCAGTCACTCCAAAATGAGTTCTGAAGAGTCAATTGTTTTCTTCTAGGAAAAATAAACATGCAAGCTGCTGTTCTCCCGATTTCCAGCAATTTTCTGCTGTGGGTAAGTGTAGCTTCGGATTTTAGAACGTAAGTCTCATTCTCATCCAAAGAATTTTGCAATATAATTACCTCATTTTTACTGACTTGGATAACTGCTACCCTTAAGGAAAAAAAAAAGTGTGTGAAGTCTGCAAGACTAATTCCTCCTCCTGCCCCTTTGTTATAAAATCTTGGAACAACTGATAGTGATTAATCTCACTTGATATTTCTTTGGTTCTCTATTTGTTGACTTAAAGGCGTTTGCTTTATGACTGATTGTTCTCAGTTGCTTGGACAGCTGTCAGATCTGTACTGTGGTTTTACTTGGCTTCCAGGGAACAAGACTATTATTTTTCTTATTTTACTGCAATACCGCATGGTGGCTGATGGAGGTGGCCCTTCAAAAACCATCTATGCGAAACCAAAACTACCTCCAGACTGGAAGAAGCCTTGCCTGAGGTTCTACAGGCAGATTCCACAAGCAAGATTTAGGAGGCAACCATACAGCCTTCTTGTGTTGCTTTTTCTCAGTACTCTCTGCTTACACATTGAACATACACTCTGAAGTATGTCCCAATCCCAAATGTAGCCCAAATCCATCCCCAGGCAGAACTCCAGTGGCTCTACAGGAATGGTCTTTGGAGCATGCTGTCTGAGCTGGCGGGCTGCATCCCGCCCAGGGGCTCCAGCCAGAGCTGTGCACCCAGGAAAGGCTGTGCTCAGAGGGAGGAGGGGGAAGTGAGATCCAAGACTCCAGATCATAACAAAACAAAGGAATCAGTACTTTTTTTTTTTTCCCTTGAGCATTCAGCATTAGCAAAACTCAATATCCATCATCTTGACTTCCCATTTTCAGCATTCTGACCATTTCTGACTGCAGCCAGGTTCCTTTGCATCTGACCCCTACTTCTGCTTCAGTCTTAATATGTGTATCTATTTCATTTTTTAACCTATGCACACTCCTTTTACCTTTTAGCTTCAACTCACAGCTGTGTGCCCTGGTTCCTTTGTTCCTCACCCTTCATCTCCTGCCCCTTTTCTCATGGTCTGCCAACAAACATGGCAACATCACCTGCTTGACCTCCCTGGCTCATGCTCACATCCTTCTGATTCCAAACTAAAACCTCAGCAGCCATCTCAAAATATGAATGGAGAAAAATCTCTTAGGTGTTGAAGTCCCTCTCCTAAAATATGCAGAATAAAGTTCCCTAAAGCAGAAAACATTGATATTAGACAGTGCTTCCTTTGCTTTCACATACAAAGCTCATAAATTCTGCCGGTTTTCTGAAAACATACAGAAATCAGTGTTTGCTCTGGAATTTCAAGGTTCACACACTTGTGTTTTCTCTGACCTGCTGTGCTCACTCATACACAATAACCACGCTAACAACTTGATTTAAAGCAGATCTTACACATGAGCTCAAGTTCTTAAGTGTACAGGCAAGCCCAACTACCACAGGCTGCAATTTGCTAGAATTTAAGCACTTCTGCATGACGAAACACTTTTTTTTTTTTTTTTTAAAAACCATAACACCTTGGAGGATACATTATCTGATCTGCTTACCTTATCTTCACGCTGTCTCTATCCAGCTAATAAACTGGAGGAAGAGTCTGCTTTAAGCCAAGCACTGGAAGGAGCTAGCCTAGCAACATAGCAACAGCTCAGGGACCACACTTACTTTGTCCTTTTTTTAAGTGTTACTTCCACTGTCCGCAGCTAGCAGTATATGAAAAAAAAAATGAGCAAGTATTGAAAGAGACAGTGAAGTTACAGATGGGCATCATTGGTTTGGCATGCCCCCCACCTCCTGCAAAGGCTCCAGTTCTCTCACTATCCTGAGTGACTCTCTCCTTCCATTGCCCACATCAACCTTAGTCTGGCTGCCTCTGCCCTTCCTGGTAGCCTGTATTACTGCCAGCTCTTTGAGAAATAAGAATATTAATCTTTTCCCACCTGCCAGATAATTCTTTACCCTTTGAGCTGAAGCATCTTAATTTAGACAAGAACTAAACTCTCTGGTTCTCTTCAAGACTAACAACCTTACTACTTTTTTCAGACTTCATACATTTTTCTTGTGCTTTTACTTTTCCTCTTCCAGCCCCCTCCTTCACAGGACACTGTGAGCAGTGGAAGTGAGTCCCATATCACACTCTGAAAGATTACATACAGAACTAGACTTGAGGTTGGTTTTACTAGATCACTCGTGCTTGCATCTTCACTTCTTAACTTTCTAAAGCATGCCCATGAAAAGATGAAAAAAATAAAAAGAAAAACAAAATAGTGCAACACTTGTGTCTTCTTGTCTGTACCCTTATCACCTTTCCTAACATATTTCAAGCATGGCCCATTAATTCCACCAGCCAAGTTTGGCCTTGCACAACTGTAACACTATAACACGATGGAAAATACAGCAATAATAGAAAAGTAGCACAATCCTAGGCTGCGTCAAATGAGAACAAGCACCCATACAGCAACTGTAGACACAGAAACAAAAGAGGAAAAACCACTCACCTTGGGAAAACCTCAAGTAGACAAGTCATCCTTACATCTACTGCCAACACTTAAATGAGGTCTCGGAAGGGGTGGATCCTGGCTCCACCCCTTCCAGTCACTCAGGTGCATTGCATGCACCTGAGCTCCCTATGGATTGGCCCTGCCTTCCCACCAGTTGCTCAGTTACTGGTTCAAGCCCAATGGTAGCATTTCCACTGCAGCACCGCACAGGTCTAGCACTACAGAGCACAGAAAAATTTCCCCCCCATAGATCTTTCAACCCAATACCTCCCCAGCTCCATAAATCCCACCATGTTCCTTTCCTCTCCATTCCTGATCATATTCTTAAGGCTCCGTCTTCTCTGGACACATGTAGCACTGCTACAGTACTACTGATAATCTTCCATACCACTTGGATGCAGGATGGATTGGGACTGTCCTTGGACAAATCACCAGGGTATTTTTATCTCTTCTGCTTTCCACCACTCTGGTCTCATTTCCATCACCCAATTCCTCTTTATCCATATTGCCTATTCTCACACACATTCACAACATATGTTGAAGGTGGCAAAGAGTGTCAAAATTTTTTATAATCCAACTAGACCACATTTGCAGATTCAACCACCAGCTTAGTTCACCGCTCTCCTTTTAAACAAAAGGGAACAACTACAGAAGATCTAGCAATAACAGAAACAGGCAGCAGCAGAGCAGTACACACTGAAACTCAGCATGGTCTCCCATTAGGGGGAAAAATTCAAGGGTTTTAATCATGACAAACAGCCTCTTGGCTGGTGCAGTGCCAGCATCTTCCACAGGGGGTTCATCAGGCATGAATTGGCCCCATATGTGGAAAACCCAATGCAATTTGCCCAGTTTCTCCCATCCCTGTGGAGCAAAGTCTCCATATGTGAGATCCCACAGAGCTGTCAGCCAATGTCACATTTCAGTAACAGCAGAAATAACTAGGGCTGCATAAACCTGCAAAACAATCCTATTGCTCATAAACTGGCAAGTGAACCAAGTTGGCAGTGCTTTTGTTGATCACAACCCTTTCTATGCAACAAAACATAGGAGCTATTATGCCAGAATAGACTCAGTGATCCATCTTCCCCTTGTCTTCTGTCTACAGCATAGGCCAACAGTGATGTTTTAATAGACGATTAAAAATGGATTTACAAAGCCTGCAAGGCACCTGTGTCAGTTGTGCAATATTCTTCCCTTGACCTAGCAAAGACCTATGCTACTATTATATGCAACTGTGTTGTATCATACTTTGTTATACCAGTTCTATTTCTTTATGATAGAAAGTGACGGTCTATCATATGTCAAAGTCAAAGGCTTGTCATTTCTTCTCCTCTTCCTTTTCATTTTTAGCTTAGTTAATATAATTGTAACTGTCTCTAGAAGACAAATCTTTGCTTACTACAATCTGCAAGATGGGACTCTACAAGGGAGTTCAACTTGGTGTCAAAAGGGGCATTTATCTTAATAGCATTCATGCCTTCACTTACAGCAGAAATTTCATAGCATTCTTTCTCAGCCCATTCCCAACATCACACAGCTATAATCCTTTTCCTTCCCTTACCAAATTAATGTTGGTCAAATTGATCTCTTTAGGGATTCTCTTCCCCCCAATTTTTATAAGCTTTTATTCTTTTCTACCCTTATTCCACATTAATCTAGACGCTTAAAGGTCAGCTAAAAAATACTTAGCTCTTCCCTGAGCCAGCATTGTATTCTCAGTTCTTACAATACAAATCAACAGATTACAAAAAAAAAAAAAAAAAAAGAAATGATGACTGAAACAATATCTTTTGGCCCCTATCAGAAGTAGAGTTTAGGGAAGTCATCTCAGATTATACTGATTGCTGTACAATGAATCATTCTTTCTAAACTACAGCCATTTATTTTCTGCATGAACTGTTTTATTTCCAGAGTGGAGACTGTGATGAGGGCACTGCTTTACTGCATGTCACTTTTTGTCACAAAAAGAATGATTTCTTATATATTAAATCAAAAGACAACACAGTCTAGCCTATTCTTTCTTCTGTTTTTCCTGTCTCTTTGAAAGAATTACTCCTATTGGCTGTGCCTGTGAGGTTGGTAGAGCACACCGACATGATGAACTTCTAAATCTTTAGGGGAAAAAGAAAAAAAAAGTGTAGTGACATTTTTGTTTTGAGTGACTGCAAAACATTTGCCTCGCTCAATTTATATCAAATTAATACAGCAATCACTTCTGATTGAAGAACTTGAACTACTGAGGGAAAATACTTGCATCCATCCCCGAGCTAAATATTCTCTGCAGTACCAACTGCCAGCTCTGGCAGCCCCATCACCCTTGTTAGGTGATAAACTGATGCTCACACTCCTATTGTGAGCCTTGCCAAGCAGGCAGAGCTGAGCCAGCCAAAGCCTTGCTTTGTCCAAACTGCACCCACCCTCTAGTGGGATGAGGAAAAAGTGCTTCTCTGGGCTGCTTTAGAACCCCGTTCTCAAAGAGTGGGATTCTCTCCTATGCATACACTATCCTGCAACGCAGCACAATTTGCTGTATCACTGAAATATCATTTGTACAGGGCGGACATGCTTTTTCTTTTTGCTTCCTTCAACACTCCACACATCATTTGTAAGACAAGCATTAATGGGGAATGTTGGCTCTAGAACATGGTCATGGCCCCAAGAGTTTATTGTCATTTTAACTACACTTTCACAGGTGACTAAGCACTGATTAATCCAGGGAACCAGTGGCTGTCATCATACACTTCTTTTACTATATAGGGAAAAAAATAACAGATTCAACTCCCTTCTGTTTATCTGTTGGATGGACCAATATCATTGACCACAGAAATAACGGAATATCATTGCTAACCTATGAGTGCTGCAGCTGGGCTAAAATCCATGAGAAAGCAACAGAGCTGTAAACAGATTACAAACCGTGACCCAGGTCAGTTGCACAAAGCATAACATGTGAGCACTGCTTAGGGTGAGAGAGTCTTGAAAGTGTTTTCAGTGAGTGAAAGCCAGCTTTAGCTTTCCACAGCCCTTCCACAGCTGGCTGCTCTTCAAGAGCAACAGGACCAAGAGTGACCCCCATCCGAGCCCCCCACGCCTGGGCAAGAGCTAAACAGATCCGATGGCCACAAATAGGGTCAGCAACAACCAGGTTCCTCAGGCAAATACAAGGCCAAGTCAAGTCAGAACCACAAGACAGAGGGTTTGTGGACAAGGGTCCAGGTGGAGCTGCTCAAGGCACCCCTTAGAACTGCTTCACTTTTATAAACCCAGACTAACAACCTCAGTGAATTCAGGTGAGTAAAATAAGGTCCAAAGGAAATAAGACTTACAGACCAGTTGCAAAATTAGAAGAACTAGGAAGAAATATTCTGTCTACAAATACAAAGCTGGGGCTTGTAAATAAATCCTCTGCCTTTAGCAGCTTTAGCAATCTCAAGGCAAAAGCCTGAGATAAAGAACTGAAGCTATAAAGAGAAATATCTTCTGTTGGTCTGAATATTTTGTTTATTGCAGGAGTGACAGCAAGGTGAAGGACAGAAACGGAGCAGAAAGGCTATTAAAAGAAAGATAGGACCTGAGCAGGAGTGAGCAGAGCATAATCTTCTCCTCAATATGATGCAACCAGCAGTCTCCAGCAGCCTGCTTGGCAGACTCAGGCCTAGAATGGAAACAGCATGAAGCAAAGAAAAAGGGTGTGAAATAAAAATAAAGCTATCTTTCGGGGATCACATGGTCCCACCAGGAAATACGGAAACCTCTGACTTGTCTGGATTTCTCTCTCTCCCTCCCTATGGGTCTTTTGCAGAAAGCATAGCCTGTGTGCCCAGGAGGTGATGAAATCCATAAAGCTGTATGGCACATGGGGAATTTGGGGGATTGCAAAACAGGATGTTTCTTGGAGGAAATACAGTCTCAGCAAGCAAAAGGTTCAAGTACGGTACATCTCACAATGATGTAAGAGCTTGATTATGCATCTCGCTTAAAGCCCAGCTTAGGGTTTTAGTTCTAGTAGAACTAATAGGCAACACCTGCTGTAATGAAAACAATTTCCGTCCCTGAACTCTAGCAGAAGTGTTTATCTTTTGAGTTAGAAAATGTTTCTCTAGTGTCTGAACAAGACTCCAGGGACAGGAACATATGCCCAGAACTGGCGTTTCTGTGCATTAGATAGCTTATAAAAATGAGAATTAGAAAAACCTGGCATCATCAGACATCTTGTCCAATAAAGTCATTAAATGGAAAAAAACAACAAGGTTCCTCTAATGCTTCTCTCTCTGCCACCATAGCCCCGGCTGCTCTTTGTAGAGCAGAAACAGAGGCTACTGAAAAACTTGTTAGAGTAAATTCTGAGTTCACAATATGGGGCTTACCCAGAGCTGCTCCTGCCAAAACTATCATTGGCTTCAATGGAAACATTACCCAAAAATGGGCCTCAGAACTAGGATCTCTTAGTACTGGTTACTAATTTTATTATTAAAGGTTAAACAGAGCTGTTGACAGTACAAACGATTTTCTTACGTAAGCAGTGAGAGGGAGATTGTCAGCTACGCAAAATAAAACAATACTGCCAAGTCAAGGCAATATAGGTTATGGGTGACTATCTTTTCCCAGAATATACTGCACCAGATCCTGAAGTTTCCTCCTCTTCCTCAATTAAAACTGTCATTTAAATCAACTGGAGCACAGTGTGATCAAGAGGGAGAGTTCAAGCCCAAGAAGAGAACTCAGGGTTCAGCCATGGTCACTACAAGGAGTTTAAGAGGCTGTAACTGTTGAAAACAAAGATCTCTGATTTTACAGAACAAAATGTGTGAGCAGTGAAAGTTCATCACCAACAACAGGAAAAAAAAGAAAAAAGAGAGAGAGAAAAAGAAAAAGAAAAAGAAAAAACACACTTTGCTTTGCAGTGAAAAAGGAAAGGGCTCAGGTTCCAGGCTCAATCAACACAGATGAAGGGTGAAGCATTGCTTCATTTTAGAACATACAGGGACTGTTTGTCCTAATAATGTGCTGGAATGATAAGACAGACCTGACTGAAGCTACTCTTTTGCAGAAGTACCAAGAACAAAAGCTAATGCTGAACAGATTCACAATTTAATATCAGTTAAATACTAAAACCTACAATTCAGGTGCTTAGGTGTCCCTTAGGTGCCCCTTGATTACAGGAATGTCAGGGAAGCCACATAGGACTTTCCTCCCATACTTCCTGCTATGATACTTTTTTATCTACTGCTTGGACAGAAACCAGAGATTTGTTTTTCATTCCTGACCAAAAATAATAACACCAAATGATGTGATGGTTAAAAATAATTATCATCCAGTCAAAAGCAAATTGTTCTCAGTACGGTCTAACAGCACTTCATTGGGCTGGTGATTAGGTAGAAACCCAAAAGTTAACTTCCTGGAAAATCTACTGTTTTTAAACTGAAATTGCACTGTCAGAGCCATATGATAGTTGTGTCTTTAATAACAATGCAACAGACATTGAGGGAAATTCCTGTGGTTGTCTGTCCTATTCAGATACAGTTATCAACTAATAGATCATCAACTGTACAATAGTCAATGGTGTCACAAAGCTTTTTGACACAGTTAACACATTAACACATTACACAGACATCAGATTTGAGCCAATTCACATTGAAGCCAATGGAAGAACTCCAACTGAGTTGTACTGGGCGCAGGGATTTGGTCACACATACTGTCAATCACATAGGAAACAAGACAATCACAGCAGTTCTCTTCTGACATCAGTGTCTGCATCCACTTGAGGCTTTGGCAGAGCCTCATGCAAGACTGATTCTTTCTCCTGCTTCTTTTAAACACACTTGGATTTGTTTTTTTGGCACAAAGCACTCTAGGGGACATTGTCGAGGTTCACAGAACTGAAATCTAAATCATTTTTGTCTTTTCTTCTTAAATTCCATCCACTTTTAAGGCATGATTTAATTTTTACACTTATGCTACACACAATACATTTTAAAATAAAGAAGCAACAAACCCTTGTTTTGCAATCAACCCGACGATCATAAATCACAGGCCTGCTCCCAGCATGTACTGTTGAAGTGTGGTTGTATCAGCAAACATGCCATATGCCTAACCACAGAATGTATTTTCTGAGCAAATGTTTGGTAAGACTCAATCATTTGCTGAGTAAGAGTTCATTGGGATTGATCTGCCCAGGGAAGGAACATCATGGATGAAAACATACTGTTCTTTTACCATCACAATACTAACACATCATTAAAACTTATCTCCACTGAAAAACCAAGCTTAAAACAGCAATATCCTTGTGCAAATTATGCACTGAAATAACCAAAACCACTGTTTAAAATAATAATTTAAAAAGTAAAAAATAATGAGAAAGACGTATTACTAATCATGGTAGCAGTGATCCCTGCTGGGCTGGAAACTGAAATGAAAGAGGGTCGGAGCATGATGATCCTTGAGGACCTTTCCAACCCAAGCCATTCTATGATACTGTGATTGTATGATTCAGGAGACCCTGATCTTGGAAATTTGCACTCAGGAAAACAAACAAGAGCCAAAATCCAAAATAATTTTCCGTTTTTGTGAAAGCAGGGCTTCAAGATGAAAAAGAAAATTTGTGTTTTTCCCTATTAGTCTAAAAAAAATACGATCTCACAGCTGACAAGGAGGAGACAGACAGACAGGGTTCAGGTTCCAGTGAGGTCTGAAAGAACCCTGGGGACTGTCCCAGGTGTGGGTGCAGTATGCAGTAACACTCTGACCATCTCCAGGACATTTCCCTCACCAGATGCTTGCTGTGTTGCATCTCTTTCTCAGTTTTCCACCCAGTGCAGTACTCCAACAATTGAAGTTGCCCTGAGAACACAGCCCATGCATGCAACAGCTCAAGTTTCCCTGAAGGTTTCCCATCTCTTGTCTCAGATGGTGTCTTCAAAGGAAAATGGTTGCAAAAGATGATAAGGAAGCAACAGCTGCTTAGCTGGTGATTAGGATCAGCTGGTCCATTAGGATCAGCCATGTAACAGCAGCACCCATCCTCAGACTTTGCCCAACATCATAACCTTAACACCAACTCTTAAATCAGTGCAAAAACAAGCTCTTCCAAGAAGGTGAAAATGTTTTGTGAAGGACATTTTTATTCTTTATTTCCCGACAGAGAACACATCAATGTATGTTTTAGCTGAAACTCACAGCAAGCTGCCTGGTTTACATGGGGAAATGGGGAGCACACATTCCTTGCAGCGCACCTGTAGAGGAAAGAAATTACTCTTCTGAAAGGGCCAAGTTCAGGATTTCAGCCTGCACTTTAAGCAGGAGTTGAGAGTAAAGTCCTGCCTGCTGGAATTGTGAAATATCTGCAGGAGAGCTTACCAGCAAGTGTCAGCACAGCTGGTAGGGCCTTCCAGTTGGGAAGGAGATCCTCTGTAGTGAGGGGATGCCCAAGGGTGCAGATGGACAGCAAGGTACAGGAGCACATCAGAGCTGAAACTGCTCCTCCATGCAGAATGGAGGCTGCTGAGAAGTCACTATGGTATATATGGCAGATTTTAGATCCTTAAACCAAAGTGCTGTAGCAATAGCTGTTAGTAATTCTTTCTGTTGCTGTTGTTGTCCCCTGCACAGACTCCAGTTTTGCAAATAGCTTTGATTAAAACTTCTAGAAATGCTACAAAGTGGCATGAGATGGACCTGGCACATAATGCACAGTGACGAGACTGCTTTGGTAGGGCCTGATGGAGCACTTCAGTCAGGAACTTCAGGTGGGTATGGGAAGCAGCTGGTACTGAACTAAATGCAACACTCATGACATGAAAAGATGCTTTTCTTACAAGAAAAAGCTTTAGTGAAAAGTCAGGTCACAAACAACTGAATGAAGGAACTTCCAAACCTATGCCAATCATAAAAAAGAAGGTCTTGAATGAACCTAGAGGAGACAGAATTCCCCAGGAAAGCAGGAATAGGGATCTTGTTAAAGCACCAGCTGTTAATTCCCATCTGTATGTAATTTCCATTCCTATCATCTCTATAGAATAAAGCCTTTCAAAAAAGGGTTGTTACTGATCTGGCTGAAAACTGGAGGTGGCCCAAGTGAGAGCTTGTGGTGGGTGTCCTATGGCTCAGAGGAGACCATCTGTTTCCCACGAGGGTTTGAGGCCAGATGACATTTTTAAGAAGAACAGAAGCAAAGGTCACCAGTGACAGCATTGCCCAAGTGTAGGGAAACCACATAGGGAAAAACAGAAGTTGCTGAAACAGCAGTGTCACCATCAGCAGCCCACATAAAATCCTGGCCACACCACCACCACTAAAGGTATGATGCTGGCAGCTTGAAAGCCACGTTGCTGATCAGAACCAGTTCTGAGTCCCAGAAAACATGTGGTGCTGCAGTACACAGCAACTGAAACTAATTGTCAGCTACATCACATTGCAAGAGAAACCCAGTTCTTAGTGAAACCCACCTTTACAATATGAATGGACTTTTAAGAAAGCAATTGCTATCTCTGGTGTTGTTGGGTCATGAGGCCTCCATTTCAGCTGTTATTTTACCACTGTGAACTCTAACTGAGATAACTGAGTGAGGTGCTGTTCTGGAGCAAGCTCATCTGTCGTTTTCCCATGGGCATTTTTCATACATCTCCAGTAGATGGGAATAAATCGAGTGCTGGATCTGGGAGGCAGCAGTTGGTTGAACAGAGATGAGCTGTTCTCCATGCAGAGTGTGAAAAATGGTGGTGAAACCACCTCACGATGCATCAGTGTCCCAATGGATTCTTCCTGCACTGACACTGTTTTGACTGGCTGGTGGGAATCAGCTTCCAGAGCTGGAGCAGTCTTTGCTGGCTCATGGAGCACGTTCTGCAGGAGGATGAAATGAGTGACTGGTGAAAAACATATCACCAGGACAGAGTTCAGTGTATCTGGTGTCACCGGGGGAGAGGCTGACCCTGAAGTAGCTCAGTGAACCAGAGGCTGGCAGATGTGACAGCAGGGGAGAAAGAATGGGATGAGAAGGACCATCAATCCATTTTCCAGGAACGAAGACCCAGGACCTACCCTTCACACAACACCAAACCGCACTTAAAACTGAGAGTTCTCCAAGAGTTCTGTCATCAAAACCCTGGTCAGGTGGGAACGAAAGAGAAACAAAGACACGTCCTGGAGTGCAGCCAGAGACAGTCACCTAAATTTCCCTCAGCAGACCCAGCTGCAGCAGTAAGGAATGCCATGGGAGACCTAGCCTACGCCTCAGCTATCGAGACCTTCATTTACAGATAAATCTGCTATTGTCTCCATGCAGAAAACAAGCAGGACAGAACCCCAAGAGTGGACTATGTTGGAGTTGAGATATGGTGCCTGTAATACCATCAGCAGTGAAACAATGAATGGTACCCTAATCTATGGGTAAGGTTTGTTAGGTACAAATGTTGCATGTCATTCGAACCCATAAGTATTCAAGAATGATGTCAGAGGATGTTACATGACCTAACCCAAAACTTGAGAAGTATCTTCACTTAGATTGTTATTTCCTTAAAACACAGAGGAACATTTGGTAGGAGAGTAAGGGAATCCAAATCGTTTCAGTGAGATAAAGCGTAAATTTGCAGGGAGCAAACACCAATTTGAGATAAACTGTATCCCCCAGGTGGGACGTTTAATCATCTGGTTATTTTAGGAGACATACTTTGGCACACTAAGGTGATGCAGCTGCTAGTAGGCTCAGGGAAATCACACATATTTGCTTAAAACTTCACTGAAATGACACAGATCTGTTATGTCAGCTAATTAGCTAATTAATTGAGATTTTTGACTGGGAAAAAAAGAATAATCAATGCAATTTGGACAATTAGTTACCTAAAAGAACACCAAAACCAAGCAGACCTCAAGTTACTGATCCATGTCATCTCCCCCAAAATACCCTGAAGACAGTGAGCTTTTGAACCAGTTGAGGTTCTCAGGGAACAGTGCTTGAACAACTCAAGGGATTTGCACAGTTTTTGAGAGTAAAATCAACATTAAACTACTAAACAGGAGGCTATGGTTACTGGTGGGTCCCTGACGGTCTATTCAGAAGAGTTTATCTGTGTTTCTTTTCCTTTTCTGTGCTGCATTGGGCCTCTGGAGTTTCTTTTGTTAGGTCTATTGATGCACAAAACACAGTCAGTTCTTGCATAACACTGTCACAAGGCCAGTCGGAATCTATTCTTGCTGCTCTTTAGCCAGCTGAGGACATCTGTCCTGAACGCTGCTTTCCAGGCACACAGTGAGGAATGTATACACACACAGTATATATAGACATGTATACCCATTCATCTCCGAGGTGCCCTGAATTGCTCTGTGTAAGGAGCACTCTGGTGTGGGTACACTGTGGCTTCTGTACCTAACAAACCTTACCCGGCAGTGAAGGAACTGGACAGCCTATTTTTGCGAATGCAAAAACAAAGATTTTGGCCCATTTAGTACATCAAGACTGCCACACACGTTCATTGAAAGAAAGGCAAATGCTGAGGGAACTCCGTAACCCTCCCAGACAGATGCAGAAAAGAATTTGGAAATACCCCAGTGTGTTCCAACAGCTTTCCAGTGGGAGATTGGCTGTGGATGAAGAATTGCTGGTATGATCTCAGGACACAACCCACTGCAGTCAGACAGTCTGCCCACAATGAGGGGCCCAGCCAAGACAGTACGAACTCTATACTCACTGATAATCAAACCAGATACAAACAACATCCTGTCCCCATGCCTGACTACCCTACTCAAGTGTGCAGATGAACACGGAAACACAGTGCAGACTGCAGGCTACTTGGTCTCCTAGTTTCGAGTTCAGTGAAATCTCCTCACTGTTTTCAAGAAATCTTAATGAGGCCAGTTGAAATGATGGATGTAAACAGCTCTTCCAGCCAGAGGCAGTGCTGGATATTCCTAGGCTCCTGTGTGCATTACATGGCTGCCTCTATTCAGGAGGCTATAAAGAAGTTCAGTCCTGCTTGTATACGCTGGAATCATTACGTACAGTGTTCCCATAAATCATCTAAATGAGTATTACTGTGTCACTAGTTAGGATGGTTTTTGTTATTATTGAAAAACCTTCTGGCAATCTATTCCTCGTGCCATGCAAGCTGAGGCTGACCTCAGAGCAATTTATACCAGCCTCGAGTCTGTTCTAAACTGTGCCCTGCAGACAGTTTCCCAAAAAGATTCTGGCAGCTACAGGCAGTCAGAGTTAACGCTGCTGTGCCCGTTCTCCATCAGATCCCCCAACCCAAGGTGAGACAAGTTGACAAGGAGCTGTGTCACCAGCCACGTCATCAGGAGCTGTGTCCTCTGCCCCTCTGGAGCAAGGTCTGCTGCACAGCAATGACATATTGAAGGCAGTTTTCCACTTGGGACAAAACTCCTCATGTGTTACAGGAGGCTGGGAGAACTGAGCCCACCTTCCAACTCAGGCTGTTACACAAACACATGGATGGGGCTTGGCAGATGCTTGCAGGGTGCCCAATAAAACTGCTGGTGAAAGAAGACGTAAGAGAAGAGACAGCATTTACCTCATCCAATGTGCATGAATTATCAGAACACAAACTTGACTAAACAGAGAGTTTTTAAAAGGCAGAGAGGAGTGCTGGGAGACAGCATGGACATGCTGTTTGTGGTCTCGTTCTGCACATTCCAGCCTCCAGTCAGCTCTGGCTGAGCCATTTACCCAGAGTCCAATTTATTTCCTGTGGATTTTCAAGAAATATGAATCCTAAAACAAGATGTACTGAAAGCTTAGTACATGGCATTAAAGCTAGTATCCGTCATGTCAGTTCCGTCTCTGAAATTTATTCATTCTGCTTGTTATTATCATCTGATTACAATCTGCTCTTAAACAATACCCTTATGATTTTTTCCATGCCTATTTATTTCCTCAATCGTTGACTTGGTTTCCTGAGGCAATCCCCCCAAAATTATATAAATATTTATATAAACACATATCTTCTTTTGAAACGGTCTTTAACTACTTACAAATTCAAGATGACGTCAACCTGAAGTCAAAGCACATTTGGCACACGGGACCTCTACCGGCTATGAAAACAGGTGTAGCCGAAACAGACACAGAATGTACCCAGTGCATGTACAGAATGCATTTAAATAATGCTAGTTTCCAGTCTGCATCCACAGGCAGGCAAAACTCTTGGGTGGGAGAGGAGCTACCTGGGGCACCCACACACCGGCCAGACCTGCAGCTGCGGTGGTACTTTTATGGTTCAGTGGGTGAAAGAACTGAATTCCATTCGTGAACACACTTTCAGAATAAAATCTGATTACATGAGAAAGCAAGGATTATCTCATAAGGCTCTCTTATAGAAAATACATCCAGCAAGTCTTCCACTTTGGTGTATGGATTTAAAGTAATTTAGAATATGAAGAAAAAACCTTTTGAAATATTTTCTTTGCAGACATGAGATACTGCCATGTATGGTCCCATGCTGACAAGCCTAGCTATAATCCAGTCTTTGCTTTCTGCTGACTAGCTGAGCTCTCGTGGTTTATTATGTCAGTGGAATCCCTCAAAAGAATTATAGCCTTTTATTTATCTCTGAACCATGTATGAGTATGAATACTAAACTGGTTCAAGTAGTCCATTGCTCCTTCTATAACATCAGACAAAGTCTTAGGTAATTACCTATCTCTTTGAATAATGCTTTTGCTGGCATCAGATCCCACTGGAAGCAGGTATGTGTGCTTGTGGATACACTGCACAGCACACCTGGAGCACATGGCAGTGTACAAACAACAGCACAGAGCTCCCACCACCACAGCACAGCAAAATAAAAGGCTTCTACAGAAAGCAAAATCTAATCCTTCATCAAACGCAATAAAAACTCAAATAATCAAAGCTGCTTTGAAAATAGATGTTAGCTTCAATCTTCCAGTCCTATTCCAAAAGGATGGGATCTGTTCCCTTGGTACCTGGAAAGTTGACCGCTCCCATACCAGTAAGTTCCTCCAACACCCACAGGCACAGCCTCAGCTCTGTGGCTGCTCACTGCAGGAGCCCTGGTTTGACCACGGGCTCTCTGCAAGTCCTGCTCAGATCTGGTAAGATTTGGGGAATGTTCTTAATCTCAGCTGCCCAGGCTCAGTAAATAATTATTCCCCAAGCAGCTTATTAATTTTAATGTGGACTTCAATCCACAGTAATTCTTATTCCATGGGAAGAATACAAATCCATATGTCATGTAGGTCCCAGGGGACCATCATACACATTATCTCGAAGTTTACTGATGTGTGTCAGAGCATCTACCTGGATCCCATACGAGTGAAATGAGAGGTCCCACCTTCCCAGGGTCATGTTGTTGGGCCATGGGAATGGCTATCAAGCAATGGGTTGGCTCTTGTTTGAACTGTGCTGAGAACTCCCAAAGCTGAGGGGAGAGCAGAAACTTCATTATGCAAAGCCAATGGCAGCCCGCAGTGGAGCTGTAGAGATGTATGTCTGCTATATGCTCTCACTCGCTCTGCAGAAATGCATTGAATTTGTCACATGCAGCATGAAAGTAAAAACTGGCCGTTAGCTTCAGCATCAGCTGCTGGTCAGTGGGGAAAAAGCTTCAGTGAGGCAGGCAAAGCATCCATTCAGTTTGTGTTCCTGGCATCCGTACGGCCATTCACGGGAGAGGCGGATTTGCTTTCAATCTGAGGTCAATCAGACTAAGAGCCAGGATTGGCAGGCAGGGAAACTGAAGAGCATTAGATTGTTTAGACTCTGATTCTGGAATCATTGTACTCTGCAGAGTTGTACTTTGTGGGCAGTGACTACGGTGCTATAATTACCACTATAATTACACTGGCATGTTTCCTTCTTGGCGAGCCCCGCAGAGTTATAGTGCCGTTACCTGACCTGAGTTTCTGATAGTCCTAACACGACAGACAATAGCATATTTTTTTTTTTGGCCTGGCTGCAAGTTGGTAGGGTTAATATGAACTGGAAGGGCAGGAATACCAACACGGTTTCTTCCAGAGAAAAACAATGTGGTCAGTATCCACTCTGATAGCAGCTATGCAGTGCTATTTGAGTGCTTCCTGGTGCTATCACTCATGGCTCCTTCTAGCTGTGGGTGTTACCAGGAACAAGGAGGTGGAGGGAAGAGAAAGGGGGAAAAGAAGCATCTAGACTCTGATGAAGTTGGGTCTTCCACTTGTGGAGAAAGCCTGAGGCACCGCACGTAGGAAGAACCTGGCACTGCCAAGGACTGGCAAATGTCACTCATCTTTAACTTCTGCCTCATATAACTGCATCATAAACACACATAATTTGGGTGTGTCTGATAAATGTGTCAGCTGTGACACTAACTCAATTGTTTGCACCGGGCTTTGGTGTTAGCACTGCAGTGGCAGTTCTCTCTCCTGCAACTACTGCTTCAGGACTTGGTGGGTTCAAAACTGCAAAATCGTATTGCATTGCAGGTGGGCATTGATCTCTGAATTTGGATCCTGCCCCCATTGAAGCCCATTTAACTTTCTATACGAGATGGTCTTGTGGTGGGGAACCCACAGAACACCTTTTGTTCTACATCAAAATTATATATGTAGTTTTTCTCAAAATCAACATAATTTGTGCAGAAGAGCCAGGATGCTGCATCCCAGCAGCCTGTTGCCTGGATGAAACCAAAGACTCAATTGCAAATCTTTTGCAGATTACTCTTTCCTTTGTAGCACACCGGGGAATTTGGCTTAGGTGACTTCACCAAACAAATCTGAATCCAAGCTCCTTCTCAAATCTCTTTCCTTGAGTTTCCAGCATGTTTTCTTCCTGGCTGCCTTGGAGGCCAACCTGGGGACATGGGTGTTACAGGATGTTCAGCACTTCTCTGCGTCAGGCCACAGATGACTGAGGCAGCCACTTCACTGAAGGAAATTATTTGAGGTTTTCTGGGAGCCTCTTGACAGTAGGTAAAGACTGTTTCAGCTTGTAGGAGTGCCAGCCAGAGCTCTTTATAACCTGAATGACATGTAATGGCATAAAAACTCCTCCTAAAACTCATTCTGTCCTTTCAAGATGGCAGGCTTGACGTCAATGTCTGTCTTTTTAAGCATCACGAAGCAGCTCATCTGGGTAAGAACTGGCAAGTCAGAGATTGCCCGCAAGAAGAGAATTAGTCCCTTCCCTGTATTATATTAGTGAAGAATGTAAGTAATCCAGCATGTCTTACAGATATCTTTCCCATTCTTTTAAGAAAAAAAAATGTACTACTGTGAGAAACAGGGAGAAACAGATGCTTTTGGCCAAAGCTCTTATCTGGTGACTAAGCAGACTGCAGCCTGATGCGCCTCAATTTGAACAGCCACATTCTGCCGAGCCCTTTGCACATAATTATCAACAGAGCTTCCATTTTTCTTTAGTGCAGTAGTCACAGAAATCACGTCTGCTTGGCATTATCCGCCATATATTAGTTGTAATCGCACCACATTTTTGTTTATATCCACAAGTAATAAAAAACACGCGGATCTTCAGTTTGACTGCAGGAATAAAATCAATACATAATTCTGGCAAATTGCTTGGAATTATAGTTTAACGGCATCTGGTTCGTATATTCTGTAGTAAATTGTTGGCACCAATGTTGCTGCTTTTTTATTATTATTATTATTATTCGAACCAAAATGTTCTCAGAAACATGTGTTTCTCGTCCAACTTCCATGTAATCCATTTTACGAAGTCCACAAAGCTTGCAGAGTTTGAAACTTAACCTACCTGGGCAGCAGGGGCTGTTTCTGGACACTCATTACACAGCTGATTAACCAAGGAATAAACAATGCTGGCATGCAACCCAGCTCGTCTGTTGTTTTGGCTTTTTGTCTCAAGGAGTTGTCTTTCTCGAAATACCTCCCCAGGTACAATGTGTACATTCCACCCTGTTTTGCTCACAAATTACATACCTCTCTTTTATGTCAAGTCCAATATAGCTACACCAGGTTTTCTCATTCCACATAAAAAGTAACCAATTACTTGAGTAAATACCTGCTTTAAAAATATCGCAGAGTGGTTTCCTGCTGCTCTAAATACTAAAACATTCGGCAGGATTTCTAACCCTTATAAATCTTTCAAATAGTCCATACTTTATCAGAGAAGCCAAACCATCTTGAAACCTGGTGCGTAACTCGTTGGGACCATTTCTCGAACGCTTGGTTTTTACATAATCAGGAAAACAAGTCGGTGTCATTTGTAACATAATTAGCTCTTGACTCTTCTTGTATTTCATTTTCTGTGGCTTCATTGTCAACTTCTGCTCATTCATCATAAAAAACTACAGTGACAGAGATTAAAAAATACTGAATCGATGATAAATGGAGGAAAAGTGGCTTAAAAACTAGCCCTTTGAAGCTTCCCACCAGGCCCACATATGGCCCACCAGGCCCACTGGAGAAGCCTAACAGGTTCTCCAGTGTCAAATCCCATTTCAGTCACCGTCAGCAGCTTTATTCGCACCATCCAAGAACCAACTTGTGAGAATTAAACCAACCTTCCCAGCACAGGTCCCACACTGGGAGGAACGAGGTCCAAGAGGCAGCTCCTCCGCTCTCCGACCACTTTCCCAGCGATGCTCTGCAGCTCTGGGCTGGTTCGTAATGATGTGTCATTTGCAAGTCAGCACCTTGCACTAAGCCCCGAGGTGGGGAAATTACCCAGGAGAAGAGGCAACACTAAATTCCCCCGTCTTGCTTCTTTTCTCAAGTCTGATGAAATACACTGCGCTGCTTGGGCTGCGCGGCACGGCTTGTTGTACCTCTGCTGCAAAATGCTTTTAGTCACCGATAAACTCCCAGAACCCAGACCTCGGCACACCTTCCCCACAGCATCCTCTGCCCTTTTCAAGTCGCCGGCTTCTCCCCATGTGCATCTTGCACAGCATTTTTCAGCCTTCACCAGCATGAGAAGGCCTTGCAGGGACGCAGCCCTGATAATAATCATGAAAGCACCTCTTCTCCCTACAAACCCCAAACAATTAAATGCTTCCCATTTAAAGGCAGTTGCAAAACGCTCATGCTTGATCATGTTTTGATCAAAGCACGAAATGCTGTTATAAAGTAACACCTATGTGCATTAGTCAAAGGGAGCTCAAAAGTGCACTTCCCAAAGCCAACAAGCTGCTGGAATGAGCCGCAAGCCCCTCTGACGTCCCTCCTCACACAGCACCCAATGCATCAGAGCCGGACCCCATCCCACTGCCAGACGTGGGCTCCCTGCTGCCTGAGCACATCCGCAGCTCGGAGGCATCCCAAGGCGGCTGGAAACCAGCCCTGAAATGGCTGGAATTGATAAATGCTCTATAAAATCACCTGGCACTCATGCTGGCAGCCAGAGAACGAGTAACACTGTTCTTCAGAAGATGCCAAAATTGCTAGAGCATGAATTGTGTGTCGTGAGCATTTTTTCTGACAGCTCATGGTTTTACGATGCACTCACTGCACCCTGCCTTGCTCGGGAAGGGAATGGATCCTATGATCCCAGAGCACCCTGAAAAGGGGAGAGAAAAGGGAGAAAATCCCATCACTGCCCACAGCACTGCAGAGCAGAAGGCACAGGGAATCGTGCTGCTCGCTGTCAGCTCTCTCCACCAAACAGTGACACGAGGGGGTGCTGTGATAGGCACAGGTTTGGTAAGGAGGAGAAACGTGAAAATAACCTTGGAGGGAGCAATCGATGCAATGTGGGCTGATGCAGTGTGACTCTGTGTGGTTCAAAGGATGCTGTGAACATGGAGGAGCTCAGAGGGAGGGAGTGGGATCTGGGATGGAGGAGGTGTGGAATTCCTTTGAGTCAAAAGGGGCAAAACTCATCCAAAAATTGTAAGTTTAACAAGGGGCAGAGGAGTCTGTGAAGGATGGCCGCAGGAGAGCATCTAACCTGAAGCAGTGGAGAGATGACAGAAAGAAGTACCATTTGTGAGGCAAGGAAATAAAAATCATTTTAAAAATGTTTCCTGCATATACAATACAACTTGCTGGTTGGAAACATTTGTTGTTTCCTCTCCTGCTGCACCTTAAGCTTTCCTGTCTGTTTCCATCCAAGCTGCTCTGAGCTAACTCAGCCACTGGTTTTCCAGCACTGGAGATGAGAACTGCTAAGGGCAGGTGGTTAAACCCAGCAAAGGCAGTTAAACAGCAAAATTCTTCAGCAGAACAAGTAGAAGGAGGACAAGGGCAGAAGGAGGGCCAGCGGGCACCAGAGCGAGGTAAAAATGAAGCAAACAAACAAACATGCACAAGGAATCCTCTCTTCCACTGTCAAAAGGGCATGGGGGCTTTGCAGCCATCCACACAGCACAGTGAGCTCAGGGAGAAGCTGCATGCTGAGTTTTCAAGGCAGCAGCGCATTGATAACAGGGAATTTCCATATGAGCTTGGCACAGCTTAAGGATTTGGGTTTTAAAATGATGTTCAGCAGTCAAACCCTACCGAACAATAAGCAAAACCTGCATAGCTCAGACCCAGTGAGCAAAGCTCCAGCCTGGGACAGGAGGGAAGACCCAGGCGAGCGGAGCTGAGGGTGTTGGGGGCAGCAGGGAGAGAGCTGGGAGATGGAGCGCCTGTGCTGCAGCGGAGCCATGGTCCTGCAGCGCGGCGTCACGTCCCACCGAGGAGACCCCTGCTCGGGGAGGTGTGAGTGGATTTCCTCAAGTGCATTCTGACAGCTGTGGGGAAGGCAGCAGCAGCAGCTGGAGACATTCCTGGCTGTGTCCCCTCCTCCCCCCATCTCCCCACCCTCAGCGGGACCCCCAGCCCAGTGCGCCCCGTGCAGCACCGGGGGCTGATGAAACATCTGATGTGCATTACAGCAGGGCGAGGGGAGCGAGCGGCCCTGTCCGTGCCAGCACAGCACTTCCCATCACCTGCTGTACATTTCCCTTCCAACGCCACCCCC